>NC_066621.1:120713463-121013971 GCF_025201925.1 Gopherus flavomarginatus | reverse complement strand
TATCATGGCAAAAAACTCCAATTCGCATTAACAATTTCCTGAGCCAGCCAGTCACCTAGACAAATAATTTTATTGCCTCGGATGTGTTGAGCAGGAATGGAAGATGCAAAAGAGAAATGGAAAGGGCAAGGGTCAAACTGCATCATCAGAAAACTCCACAGAGGCTATCACTTCCCAAGCATGTAAGGCAATTACATCTTATGAAACATGGCGTTCAGACAAGTAACCCACAATGCACAGCAGACCTAGCCATAGAAATGTTGCATAAAGAAGGTATGAAGAGGAGGAGGGGGAAGTATACAAAGGAAAATGTCTGAAGCTTTGGTATGGGTCTAACTTGCTTGGGCATCATCTCCTTCCACTGCTGGGTACCATTATATTACAGTAGCAGCTACAGCCAGGATCAGAGCCCCATCGTGCTAGGCATTACAGACACATAAGATGACATTGAGCCCTCCCTCAAGGGCTTAGCATATTATTGTCTTTTTTCATAGTTTTTAAGGCCAGAAGGGACCATTAGACCATCTAGTCTGACCTGTTATATCAAGCAGATCATAGAATGTCATCCAGTTACTCCTGTACTGAGCCCAATAACGTGGGTTTAACTCATACATATCTTCCATATCTACTGTATGGTGAGTGATGGTGTGGAAGATGGGAAGATCACCAAGAGCTCCTTGGCTATAGGCCGCGTAGGAGACAGATGGATTTTATAAAAAAAATAGATGGGTGTGTCAGAGAGGCACACTGAGTGTAGACCAGCCAACTGGTTATGGACTTGGAGTGAAATTCAGAGGCGATGTGTATGGTTGTGCAGGGTAATTTAAAGGCTAAATTGTGCTATTTTGTTACTAGCTCAGGGAGACATGGAGTCTGGAACCCCAACTGCACAAGAAGGGATTGCCCATTTTTGAAGAGAGAATCTGGCCTACTGCTGACTGTAAATGGTATAAGACAAAGGTAGGAGAAGCACCTTGATATTTGAAGGTGAAATTATTTTTAACTTTCAATTAATCTTTATTTTAATCCTTAGTACAAAGCGGAGTGTATCTGTATCTCTCACTCCCTGCTTGCCTCACATAGCTACCAGTCCCATCTTCCTATTCCCCTAAACTGCCAAAGCCATGCCAGATCTCCCTTCCTCCGACTCTCTTCCCTCCTTGATAAGACCTTCCTTCGTGATCTGCCTACCCCGCCCCCCCATACTCTTGTCTTTCTCTGGGGACTGGAAGGAAGGTCAGTGTATCACAGAAAGAGGCAGGTCTGAAACCTTCCTCTGTGCTTTCCAAGTAAGAATTGTGCAAGGGCATCCCTCTCTCATAGGCCTGAGTCTGGTGCTGAGGCAGAACTAAATCCCAGATTCAACCATGCCCTGAGCACTGGGGAGTATCAGATCCATGAGCATAGTGCCTGTCTTCATTATAAGGCATTCTCCTATCCTGCCCCTCTGCAAATCAGAACTGCAAAGCCATTTCCAAGCAGTAATTTACATTCATCATTTGCCTTCCAAGCTGTGCATTTTCCTTGTCAGTATGTTGTCATCAGCTTCTCACCCATTCCCTTGATTGAGATGTGCTCTGTCAACTACAGATGCTGGTGCTAAAAGACCAAGACACACACACACACACACACACACACACACACACACACACACACACCACTGTAACACAGCAGCCATCCTTGATTTCAACCTGCAGAACAACCAGAGCAAATTCCATCCAAATCCGAATGGTACCCAAATACTAGAAATAAACCAAAACAAAGCATGAGGATCAGACTTTTGCCAGTTCCTGTGCAGGAAGCAAGTATCCTCTCCTTCCACTTATGCCTCTGGGCAGGAATTAATCACAATGTGGCTGGGGAGCACTGGCGCTGCTCCCTTTTCTAGTGCCATCATGGATACTAGCTGCCCAAAACGATGTGGAGACAGAAAGAATGAGTGTTGGAGTATCACATGAGAAGAAAAGCAGGCTGTACTCTTTGCCAGGGTAGGGTATCTGACATGCCACTGGGCACTAATGGTTGCTATTAGAAGGAATTCTCCTGGGGACTCTGGCTGTAACACAGCCCCTCCACACCTTCCCATCATGCTCAAGTTTGGCAAGGGAACAATCTAGCCACAATCTGAGCTGTAACATGCAAACTACTGGGAAGAACACTTCAAATGCCACAAGTTAAGCCATTACTCTACCACAGTAAACTGCACAAAACACAGCCAGACTCTTGCAGAACACAGAATCAGTGTTCACAAACAGAACATCAAAACCAGGACATACAGAGTATAATGGAAACCCACAGAAGTACTCAGTGTGACAGAGGAATGGTTATTTAAACTAAGAGATCTTTCCTACTCCAGTGTCCAAGATACCAAGATTTGTGAGACAGATTATTTCTCAGAGCATCAGAAACAGTACAAGAAGGGAAGAAAATGTGCATAATCCTACAGGAGTAAAATATAATCACACACACACCACCTAAAAAGAACATTAATAAAGTTACAAATTCAAGCATTCAAAAGTTACGAAATGCAGAACTTAAGGATGCCAGTGTAACCTTAATTCTGCCCCCCCCTGTGGATATGGTCTGACTCCTTCTGTCCTGTCCCCACCAAGGATCCCTGTCCTGTCTCTTCCCTATCCCTGACTCCCTCTTCCTATCCCATTCTCCTGGCTTACCCAATCACTCTCTACTCTTGAGGCTTCTCATCCCAGTTCATCTCCTTTCCAAGCCAGTCCTAGCTTCCTGCCCTCGGATTGCTATCAGAGTTTTAATCTCTCCCACCCCAACTCCCAGCCTCTCCTCCTCCCCATACCCAATCCCAGTTCTCCTCTCCAGTCTCTTAATCTGATTGTCTCTCCCCTCCCCCACCACAATGTCTCTCACTCCTGGTCACTCTCCCTGGGAGACTCATCCAATCTCAGTCTTCCCCCACCTTTTTCCTGGCTCTTTGATTCAGTTTCTTTGCGCAGCCCATCCCAGTTCTCCCAACAAACTATAGTTCCTTGTCATATCTGTCTCCCCGCCCTCTCTGCCCTGGTCCTGCCACTGGCTCCTAGGCCCAGTCTCCTTCTCCAGTCAGTCTCAGTCTGTCAACTTCTCATCCAATATCAGCACCTCCCCAGTCACCTGAGTCCCAGTCCCCATCACCAAGCTTCTCTCACCAGCTCCCAGTCTCTATCTCACCCCATGGCTCCCAGTCTCAGCCCAACCAATCCAAGCCTGCCCTCCCCACAAGCTCCCAGTTTCCTTGCCCAACCAGTCTCACTCCCAGCTCCCAGTCCCAGTTTCTCTCCCTTGTCCAGACCCAATCTCCTCAGATTCCTTACCCCAATCTACTGATTTCCCTCCTCCTTGGTCTGGCTTTTGTCCCCTCTGCATTCAAATCAGATGGCTTCTTCCTCCATGCTGCTCTTGGTCCAGTGTTCAGCACCACTTTGACCCAGAGGAATTGGGAACAACCATTACAGGGAAAGACTGGCTTTGCCTCTCTAATCCTGGGTTGGAGCATACCCAGTGAGGACAGATTCTTTGAGAATTTTAGCTCTTAAGCACTAGTAAGTCTATTAAGCATGTGTGAACTGTGAGTTTTCAGAGGTTTATAAATTGGCCAAATCTGGACAGATTTTTCACAAGGACAGCAAAAGGCACATCCTTGACACAAAGGCCACTCCTTGCCAAATTTCAAATCCCTACTCCAAAGCACAGGAGTGATAGAGTATTTAAAAGAAATCTGAAGAATTTTTTTTAACTTGGTTAAAACAATGCCGGTTTCCTTAGCCTCATTCTTGGAAACAGCTGAACCATCTTTATTCGACATGTTCAAATAATAAAATAAAATACAATAAAATACAATTCAGCCTGAGGCAGTCACCCAGCATGAACATTTCAGCTCTTGTGGTTAAAATTTAGCAACATTATAAGCAACTGAAACCAGGGTATTACAATGGAAAGTGTTGGAAAACCTAATATTAGGTGGTGCTACCAGCCTCACCTATAATTAGCACCCACCCTACACATAGAGACCTTCAGTATACAGCAGGCTTTATTATCTCAAAGGATTATAACATTTCTTTCTTTCTGTAGATGTTGTACTTAAATTCCCAGCAGCCTTGACAAAACTCAATGCAGCCGTGTTATTGAGTATTCACTCCCTGCTAGTATTAACTCTGAGTTGATCTATTAAACCTCACTCCTCCTCAGGCCAACACTGTGTCTCACAAGACTCACACAAACATCTTGGGTCATTTTGACATAGGCCAAAATCAGCATACATGCTGGCCCCTTCCAAGGCAGTCTCAAACATGAGGTGGCTGCACCTTTGACATGGATGCCACACGTGAAAGAAAGCTTGTTGCTGTTCTGAGTCAGAGGTCAGTTCTGTGGATCTCAATAAGTTATCTGACTGTGAGAGTAGTGACTATGATAGATATGGAAAAATAAAGGAAGCAGCTCAGCTTCTGTTTGTCAGGCCGGTCTTTTTGTTTGCAAACTCTCATGGACAGGCAGAAAGAAAAGACTAGTACTTATGTGTGGGTATACAGATAGATAAAGATAGATAGGTATATCATGTCTGCCTATATCTATATCGCTCAACAGCAGCTTAGTATTCTCTGATAATATCAGAGCAGCAGTAACTTTTGAGGAAAACATTTCAAAAGGAGAATATATTTTACCCAATAACCATAAACTAGCAGTGAAGCTCTAACCACAATCAAATAAACTGACCCCTTTTTCTTTGTTCCTTTGCACAACAAGAAATGAAGAGTGTGTTCTCTCTCCCAGAGGAGTAAATCAGCTTCATCCTAACTACTGTAAATCATTCAGCACTGCTTTTGAAGACCTTTCCTGAGGAGAGCTCTCCAGCTACAAAACTCACTACATAATAGGTCAACACATGTTTTACTGTCTCGGTAAAAAACATATTGTAAGAGTTTTCTTCACCTTAATTACTGGACAGATGAAGATTAGACCATACGGTATCTCCACATGGCACAGGAGAGTCTGTGCAAAAATAAACCCTTTCCATAAACCAGTCTATGAAATACTTAAGCATGGGAATTGCTCAGCCCAAGAAGATGCATAGGAGAGGTTCCATATGCCAGATCACCATTAGGGACCCAGGTTCATGATAATTAGTGTGGTAAAAGAACAAGCAGTTTATTGGAACCAAGCAAAAAAAGAATGTTACAGGGACTGGATGTCTAGAAGGAAGAGTACAGAGATATGCACTCTTAAACCTGTAGGTTGTCAGCTCAAATCTGACCCAAATCAGGAATGACTAAAAGCAGCTACTACCTGTTGGCTGCTCAATGGTCTGTGTGAAACTATTTGGTGGGTCTAAGCACAGCTTTTATGGGGCAGGTTTCCATCCCACAAAACCATTGCAGTAAGCATGGACTGCATAATTACTGAGTCTCAGAAGAAAGAGCAAGAATTGAATAGACTACGTAGAATGAACTGCCCCTAGAAATAGTTCCTTCCGGTCTGGAGGGAGACATAGCCGTTGCTATGACATATTGGTCACTCTGGCACTTTTCACCAGATCAGTTCACCTAAGATACTAATAAAAATGTAAGAGCACAATGGTGACCAGAAATTCAGAGCAATGAAAACTGAAGTTTAGAAACAGCAACCTCATTTGTTATAATTTTAATTAATCTAATTTGTGCAAGACTTTGTATTGGGTATTGATCTCTGAATCCTTAAAACTCTCAGCTTAAGTAACTGTTAGAATTTTTTGATATTATTTTGTGTATTACTGCTGCAATTATATGTGTGCCTAAAATGTAGCTCTGAAGAGCATATTCACATCCGCACTGGTTCAATGAGGTTTATTCCTGCTATAATACCCCACTTCCTTTGTTGTATTGACTGATGGAGCTGTCCGGCCATTCTGTGGTGCTGAAATAGTGATTGAATGAGGAGATGATATCATCAGATTTGATTTGTTAGCTTGTAGCATGGTTTCTTAAACCCACAATTCCTTCTCTTTAAATAATGATCCATCAAACTGGAAATGATTAACTTCTGAGTTGAGAATTAAATCAGTATTGTATCTGGGCTGCTATTAGTATCATTAATTTTCCTGTCGATGGCATATATGCCGGGTGTCTATTGTTAAATATACCTTTAAAAAATCCTTTACAAATGTTTTCATTTAAATAACTCCAATGGAATTTTTTAAGAGTGGAGGAGAGTTACAATAGTATTGACCTTCTCCTCTGAGGAGGATGCTAATACTGCAAAACAATCAATAACCTGAGGAGAAGACTACCTCAAAATTCAGGTCACAGAGTTTTTTTCTTTTTTCCTTCCATAAGGTTTTATACTGAAGATGTGCCAGGAAACTCATTTTACATCATGCCAATAGTTCCCTCCATGCAAAGAGAGTGTGATATTAGACATCAAAGATCTGTAGGGGTCAAAAGAGCCTTCCTGAGTAGGAAATAAAAATAGATAATGTAAGGAATGGAAAATTTCACTTAAACTATGAATCAAAAGAAACAAAATGCCCCAAAAAGATGCTTAAATCTCACAAACAAATTTCTAGCTCACGCTGAATCTCTCTCTGCCTTCCATCAAAACCACAGCTGGAGACCTGTGGGCTGTTTCTAAAGAAGGAAAAGCCATCTGCTTGTCAGCTGAACATTTCCCTGCTTTCAGCTGCCTTCGTATACAGGGGATTAGGCTTACCTTTTGTTTCCTAGATGATAGGATCTCTGCTTGAGGTATATCCAGAGTTAAATAGTTTGCAGTCAAGAGGTCTGTTCTTGGATAGGAGGAGGAGGTGATGTCCATATTATGGGATCTACCAGTGGGAAGCATTCAAGATGCAGGAGCCCATGTTAGTACTTTGAGGAGCTCACAGGGAATTTAGCAATTTAATAAAGCACCAATTCAGCAGTTTGTAATATTAATGGTAAGTGAAGGATATGCTATCTACAGAAGGACCTGGGCTCTTTTTTATGTCATGGCGTCACAGTTCCTCAGTGTCAGCTGAGGCTTGGAGACATACAGTGGCAGAGGTGTGGAGGAAAAGGGGGTTTCTGACATCAGAGTGTACCTCATATAATTAATCAATGGACTTTACGTCCTTTTGCATCTGACACCTACAGAGACTCACCCCAGGCCTTTAGATAGTAGAAAATGGGAGAACACTCAGGCCCCATTTGCCTCCCAGCTGAGGTGCGGTGGGCACCACAGGAGGGATATGCAGTTTACAAGGGATCTCTTATCATTAAAGGGAGCTGTAAGGTACTGGGTTTTTTAAGGAAGTAATAATGCTAGGCAGAGAGAAGCTGGGGAAACAGTCATAGAAGAGGAAAAACAAGCAAGCAAACACACGCGTATACAAATAAAGAAGGGAGCTAGGGTCACTTTTTCCAGGATTCAGTCAGGCACGTATTAATGGAGCCCACAGAGTTACAGTTCAATATGTAATTTTACATGACAATTAAAAACAACTGTTTAAATGACTCAGAACTATCCAGTTGTGCCCATTGCTAGATGATATAATCATGTGATCTTCTTACTACGACTCTTCCCTCCTCCCATTTATTAAATTAAATGGTTGTGTCTTGTATTTTATTAGATAGTAAATTCTTAGGGGTACAGAAATACCTTTCTGTGTGTTAGTATGTCACCCAGCACAACGGGGCCACAATCCAGACTAGGGCTTTTGGGCACAACCATAATATCAGTATTAAGAAGAAAAATGCAAAAAATATTTTCTCTGGGGCGTGGGGGGAATTACCTGATTCTAATTCTCAGTCTATCTGAAGAGGACACAAAGGACTTGTGCGAGTGTAGGAGTCTGCCAGACCAGGTTCCTTTCTATTTACTTTGCAGTTGTTGGAACTCAATCATAACCAGGAAAACAACACGGAAAAGCAAATAAATGCAACATTTGTACCCTTTTCTTTTTTTACAAAGCTAAAAGCACACCACTGTGTGTTTCCTCAAAAGCAACTCAGCCTTACACCCAAGTACCAGCTGACTCATGTTAACAGCCTCATTTCTGCTCCCTGAAACCATACTTGCTTCCATTCTCCAAATATTCAATAGCATTTACTTAATTTTTATTACAGCCTTCTGCCATGCCAGTGTTGTTATTTTACTGTACAGTTTTAGGCAGCTCGTTTTTACCAGCAGGGACTCATTAAGAGTGAGCAATTTGGTGCTTAATGAGTTGTTAACCCTGAGTAAATATATTAAAATAATAGAGTGATAAATTCAAATTGAATTGCGTTGGGCTTGTTTTTGTTCAATAATGTCTCCTGTAGCAAGAGAAAGTGCCACTTAAGAAGCAATTTTTGATAAAATATATTCCAGATTGCTCACACTTAACTTTTAACATATCATCCATCTCTCCCCTATCTGAGCCTCACGCTTTTACTTTAGTGTTTTTGTTTCCTGGGCTGCAGCACAACCCCCAGTGAAGTGGAAGGAGAATGAGGTCACCTATCTCTTTTCAGTTATAACTTTTTATTATCTTACTGAGGCTAGCTTCTGTGTGCAGGTGACACTCTGACCCTGCTCTATCAGGTCAGTGCTCACTCCCTTTCCTGGAGTTTGGCTTTATTAACAAAGAAACACAAAGTAAGTGTCAAACTCCAGGTCAATCCTTCTCCCGCAGTCTACTCTGTTCCTAGGATTCCTTCCTAAGGACTGCTTAGCTCCAAACTCTTCCATGTGGACGGTCACTCCCACTCCCACTCATCCACAGCATGAACCAGTTAGCATCTCCCAGCAAGGTCCAACACCTACTAATGGGTTAGATCAAGAGAAGAATCCAGCTAGCATGATGCATTCCTCAATATAGCTGCAGGATGTATGCAGTCTCAATCTTGCTCCAATGGACAAATTCTTTATGTGACTAAAGCTATACTGGGGGAAAGGAGTGTGTGTGTGCAAACAGTTGACTGTAAATGGCCCATATTATTGCCAGCTACAGGGTCCAATGATCAATGAAGGCATAACAACTTGTGAACAATCAGGGATAGGTACCACTGATCTACACAATTGGAAAGCTGTTGTTCCCAGCTTTCAAATAGCATCTACAGATGGAGAGATTCACAAGATACGGGACCTTAAACCCACATTGTTCTGATTATCACCTTGCCTTTCCCTGCTCCACTTCTGTTTCATTCTGATTTATGTTGTTGTCCTTACAGTACCTTCTGCCTACAACCAGCACCATTCCACAGAACCACCCACGAAAAGCCTCCCATGATTAGCATGTACAGTGGATGTGTGCCTGCATAGGGGGAGAAGCAGAATGAGCACATGCCTGAACTGAGGAAAGACATGAGTGCAGCGGCCTTTGATTATAGCATAACATCCTGGTCTGTGACTCAGCTAGTGTGCCCCTCAGGGCAATCACGGCTTTAATTTAAACATCTTTCATGCACTACAATTCAGCTCCTCAACACTGCTGTGTCTGTCACTTATCACTGTGGACAAAGCTGGGTGGAATAAAAGTTCCCTTGAACAGCAACGGAACAGATAAATGAATACCCAAATCATGTCCTATTGTAAGGAGACATCACTCAAATCTCCAAAGCACGATTCCTAACAGCAGACTCATGTGGCAGGTGATGAGGTAAGGCCACTCATTCATCTCTCACATGTAATCAGTTGCCCACTTCTTAAAGTGCAATTAATCAGAAATTCCCCTTAAAATGGCACCTTCGTACATAACAAAGCTACTCTGGGAGAGCCAAATTCATCCTCAGAGAAGGAAGCTGCAATTCTCATTGGCTTCAAGGGAAAGGAAGACTGCTTACTCTAGGGATGAATGCAGACCTGCATGCTTTTTGTATTTTATGTACTTTGTTTACTGGAAAAACCTGCTTTACTACCATCAGCCTAGCAAAGCTAACATAGCTTTAAGAGGGTGAGCTGGATTTTATTCTATCTCACACATCAGCTACAAAGCCATCAGCTAAGTATGGACTACAGAATCAGTTGGGCCAAATCCTGAAGTTCTTGCTCAGTCCTCACCCAAGGAAAACTCTTACTGTTGTCAGTGGGAGCATTGCTTGAGTGAGGACTTTAGGACGTAGCCCAATGCAGTCAATGAGTTTTCTATGAGAAAACAGAGCAGACGCTAAGGACCACAGGATATGGCCTGAAATCAGGTCTTAGCAGCAAAGTGGAGGAGTATATAATTTTTAGCTATTTTATTTCTTGCATATATTTATTTGTTACACTTTGAAATTCATACAAACTGTTTCTGATCTGGAAGGTTAAGAAGTTATGTTTAATTTATTTATAGTTCTGGCATCAACATTTACCAGGTTTATATCCTAATTTTAAAGGAGTGAAAGAAACAGAGGCAGCACGGATGCTGACAGCCCAGGGTAGAAGAATTTGGCTAAGATTTGCAATGGCTTTTGTCCAACAGTTTACTTGACAGATGCTGGACGTGAGGAAGACAAAAGATCTTACATAAAATGCTAAAATGGAAAGATGCTTTATAAGATCAGTAGAAGGAAGAGGGTTTATTTAAAATGACAACATCCCCTTCACTAAAACCATTCAAATAAAATATACACATGATATTCATGACAAGGTGAAGGGGTGTTATTTGGTCTCCAACAAACAACAGATTTATCTCAGGCAATTTCCACCTCCCCTTGCAAGAGAGAGACAAGAGAGACCAAAATGCATTGATGGTGTGATAGGCAATGGATGGAGAATGGCTAGGAGGGGGCAGGAGGGGGCAGGTTTCACATTCTGGGTCATAAAACTATACAAGCCCCAAGATGAGGGAATTTCCCACTTCCTTATCTGCCTGTGTTAAGTTATTCTGCTGGCCTAGTAGATAAAGTACTCAGCTGGAACTTGGGAGACTTAGGTCAGTCATCCATGAGGCCAATGGGAAAGCTGGGAATAAAACCTAAGTAAGTCCACTGCTCTGTGCCTCAGTTTCCTTATCTGTAAAATGAGGATACAAATACTTAACTTCTTTATAAGGCATTTGAGAGCTAAAGATGAAAAGCTCTATGAATGAGTTAGTTTTACTGTTATCAGATTTCTTATTTATATATTGTCACCTCTTGAGGAAAAGCCTTGCTGAGTTCCGCTACATTTTTCTGTTGGGTCATTCCTCAGCTCACGTATTTTATTTAGTACATTTAAGCTAGAAGGAATCAAAAAGCACTTTAGATACTTTGTTTTAACTGTTGGAATGGTGCTACCTCTACAGTGGAACACTGCAGTTGTTTAACAACACAGAGCAACACTGCACGCCAATTTAAGACATTAAGTAAATTCTGTATTCCATGGGGAATTAAGGGAAGCAGAATGTAATTACCCAAGTTGGAATATGGTCAGGACACCAGGGTTCACATTTCTACTCTTACACAGAATCTGCAGTGAATAGTGTCAAAACTTTGGCTTGATTAGGGCCAGGGGTGGCTCCAGGAACCAGCGCTCCAAGCGCGTGCCTGGGGCGGCAAGCCGCGAGGGGCGCTCTGCTGGTCGCCACTAGGGCGGCAGGCAGGTTGCCTTCGGCAGCTTGCCTGCAGAGGGACCGCTGGTCCCGCAGCTTCAGCGGACCTCCTGCAGGCATGTCTGCGGGAGGTCCACCAAAGCCGTGGGACCAGCAGACTCTCTGTGCTTGGGGCGGCAAAATGTCTAGAGCCGCCTCTGATTAGGGCCCTACCAAATTCATGGTCCATTCTGGTCAATTTCAGGGTCATGGGATTTTAAAAATCATAAATATCATGATTTCAGCAATTTAAATGCGAAATTTCATGGTGTTGTAATTGTAGGTGTCCTGACCCAAAAAGGAGATGTGAAGGGGAGGGGTCACAAGGTTATTGTAGCGGGTGGTTGCGGTATTGCTACTCTTACTTCTGTGCTGCTCCTGATGGTGGTGCTGCTGTCAGAGCTGGGCAGCTGAAGAACAGCAGCTGCTGGCTTGAAGCCCAGCTCTGAAGGCAAGAGCCGCTGCCAGCAGCAGTGCAGAAGTAAGCATGGCATGGTATGGTATTGCCACCCTTACTTCTGCACTCCTGCCTGCAGAGATCAGCCCTCCGTCAGCAGCCAGCACTCTCTGGCCACCCAGCTCTGAATGCAGCAGCGCAGAAGTAGGGATGGCAGGGTATGGTATTGCCACCCTTACTTCTGCACTGCTTCTGGTGGGGCACTGCCTTCAGGGCTGGTTGCCTGGCCAACAGTCGCCACTCTCCATCCACATAGTTCTAAAGGCAGTGCAGAAATAAGGGTGGCAATACTGTGACCCCACTAAAATAACTTGTGACCCCTCTGTAATGCCCTTTTGGGTCAGGACCCCCAATTTAAGAAACGCTGCTCTCCCCCATGGAATCTTAATGCCTTACATCTGTATAGAAAAGGTAAAATCACAGAAAAGACCAGATTTTACGGTGGGGAGACCAGATTTCACGGTCTGTGACATGTTCTTCATGACTGTGAATTTGGTAGGGCCCTAAATACGATGGAATATTGTTTCATGTGGCAGGAAAGAGCACCACATATGGAATCACTAATACCATTCCCTACAATCATGTTTTAGAGGTCTCTCTATCCTGTCCTAATCTGTTTTAGGCTATGTCTTTACTTGGAACTGGGTGTGTGATTCCCAGCTCAAGGAGACATACTTGTACTAGTACTAGTGTGCTAAAAATAGTGTAGCCAGGGTAGTGACAAATGGTAGCATGGGCTAGCCACTCCGAGTATGTATCCATGAGATCTGATCAGGATACTACACCAGGTGGTTAGCCTATGCAGCCACTCTCTGCTGCCTGTGCTTGTCATAGTATATTTCCCCAATCTGAACCTTAGAGTCCAAACGTTGGGGTACCAGCATGAATTCCTCTAAGCTTAATTACCAGCTTAGATCTGATAAGCTGCCACCAATCAGGACTTGGAGTGCCTGATACACTCTGGTCCCCCCAAAACCTTCCCTGGGGACCCCCAAGACCCAAATTCCTTGAGTCTTACAACAAAGGGGAATAACCCATTCCCGCCCCCCTTTTCCTTTCTTCCTCCCAGATCTTTCCCTCCCTGGGTACACTAGGAGATCACCGTGATTCAAACTCCTTGAATCACAGCATAGAGAAATCAGGTTTTTTTTCCCTCTTCTCTCTCCTTCCTTCTCTCACCAATTCCCTGGTAAGTACAGTCTCAATTCCCTTGAGCCTCAACAAGGAGAAAAAAAATCAAACAGATCTTAAAAAGCAAAACTTTTAATAAAAAGAAAGAAAAAACATAAAAGTTGTCTCTGTAATTTAGATGGTAAAAGTTACAGGGTCTTTCAGCTTATAGACACTAGAAAGAAGCCCCCCCCCCCAGCAAAATACAATTTAAAATACTTCCAGCAAACTACACATTTGCAAATAAAGAAAACAATCAAAAGACTATAACCACCTGTTCTACTTAATACTCACTATTCTGAATATATAAGAGACTGTAGCAGGGAGATTGGTAAGAAACCTGGTTGCACGTCTAGTCTCTTTCAGGACCCAGAGAGAACAAAACAAAACCCAAAAACACAAACAAAGGCTTCCCTCCACCGAGATTTGAAAGTATCTTGTTTTCTGATTGGTCCTCTGGTCAGGTGTCCGGTTCACTGTTTGTTAACCCTTTACAGGTAAAAGAGACATTAACCCTTAACTATCTGTTTATGATAGTGCTACGCTTCTACTTTTAGTGTGCTAGCTCGACAGAAGCTAGTGTGAGTATCACACTCCCAGCTCCAAGCGTAGATGTAGCCTAAGTGATAGAAACAGAGAAATTTCCATACTGGATCAGAACCATGGTCCATCTGGGTGAGGTGCTTACTGGGGTGACAGACCTCTCTTCCTTTGCATTGCTTACTGGGGTGATAGACCTCTCTTGCTTTGTAGTGCTTACTGGATGATAGACCTCTCTTGCCAGATTTTGCTCATTTGAAGTTTTAAAGTTTCATAATGTTGGTTTATGAGTCTGGTTTATGAGTCTCAGAGTGGCCAGCACCAGATGCTTCAGAGGAAGGTATGAGAAACTGCATGGTAGTTAGATGTGGGCACAATCTGCTCTGTGAAGGTCTCATCCTAATCCCTAATAGTTAAATATTGGTTTAATAGTTAAATATTGGTTTAAGTCTTAAAATATGAAGTTTTATTTCCATTCAAATGCTCTTTTTTTTGTACGAGAACTGGTTGGATCACAACTGAAAGTGTCATGGCAATCCAGAGTGTATATGGTACACTTTATGGACTACATCTGGAAGACCTTGCTGATATTTTCCTCAGCCAAAACTCTCATTTGGACAAATCTAAGAGGTGCTGAGAACCTTTGCTCTTTGATGTCAGTAAGAACTTTGTCTGAGCAAATATCTCAGAATTTGGACCTGTATTTGCTTTGAATTGCTTACTGGGGTGATAGACCTCTCTTGCTTTACATTGCTTACTGGGGTGACAGACCTCTCTTGCTTTGCATTGCTTACTGGGTGATAGACCTCTCTTGCTTTGCATTGCTTACTGGGGTGACAGACCACTCTTGCTTTGCATTGCTTACTGGGGTGACAGACCTCTCTTCCTTTGCATTGCTTACTGGGGTGATAGACCTCTCTTGCTTTGTAGTTCTTACTGGATGATAGACCTCTCTTGCCAGATTTTGCTCATTTGAAGTTTTAAAGTTTCATAATGTTGGTTTAACAAAAGAACCTAAAAAGGTTACTTAAGTATCTTAGTTAGAATTCCTCTTTGCATAAGCAAGACTGATAGATAGTAAGAAATGACAAAACTGTAGCATATGCATTTCCCCAGGGAGGGGCAAAAAGAAAAAAAAGAAAAATCAATTTCTTTATTGCTCTAGTTAAATCATCCAACTGAAAGTCAGCTGAAAGGACTGACTGAAGCACAATATGCTAAACTGTGTGGTCTGATCTACACCAAAAGGCAAAGTTTAGCTACTGCCAAGCCACTTGAAAGCATTGATGTGAGCGACTGGATGAGATAGCTAATGGCCCTCCATGACAGATCCTCAGCATACAACTGAATACAATGAACAGAAGAAAGAGAAATCACCCCTCCTTTCCATAGATGAGCTTCCAAATACTCACCAAGGAAATTACTTACCCCCTGTAACTGCAGTTCTTCCAGATGTGTGGTCACTATCTGTATTCCACTGCAGTTATATATGTGCTCCAGACACCTGAGACCAGAGAACTCTTGCAAGTAGTGTCTGTTGGTCCAAACCTGCTCCCTTACTCTCCTTGTGCTCTGTACCAAAGGGGCTGTGTGGACAGACTCCTCTCCAGTTCTTCCTCTTACTCGAAATCAGAGATGATCCAATGCAGAGGGGAAGGAAGGCAAGTAGTGGAATACAGACAGGGGCCACAAATTTTGTTGACCTCCAGCTGTTTCCCTTCCTTCTTCTTCACATGCTTGTCCCTATTTGTATTCAGAGAGGAGGAGGGTGTGAAGATTCAGGTAGTACAGCTGCTTGTAGAACTATTGTCCCATGGAGGGCAAAGGCTGCTTACACACCAAGGCGAAATGTCTCGTAAATGTGTGGATGGAACTTCACATTGCTGCCTTGCAAATATCAAGCAGAGATACCTCTTCAAGTTATGCTACTGAGGATGCCTCTGTCCTCTTAGGGTGAGCCCACATCCCTGGTGCTTTCTGATAGCCAAGTAAGATACAACCAGAGATCCACCTGGAGATCCTCTAGGAGGAAATATCTTGCCCTAGGGCAACAACCAGCCTAGTGACTTTCTGACTTGTTTTGTTCTCTGTAGGTAAAATGCCAACACTCGTCCCACATCAAGGTAGTGGAGCCTCTTCTCTTCACTGGAGGCATAAGGCTTCAGGAAGAACACAGGTAAGTGAATAGTCTGGTCTATGTGACATTCCTAAACTACTTTAGGGGTGAATTTCAGATGTAGTCATAGTGAGACTTTGTCTTTTTGCAATATTGTGTAGGAACGGTCTGCCATTAAGGGCCCCAGTTAACCAAGCCGTCCGACTGAGGTAATGGCAACAAGCAAGCTTCATAGACAGGTGAAGCACTGAACAGGTAATCCAGGGGTTCAAAAGGTGGCTTAGTAAGTGTTGAAAGCACTAAATTAAGGTCCCATTGAGGGGTTGGTCTTATTATCAGTGGGCAAGTACTAATTTAGCCCTTTACAAAACTGAAGGTGATTGGGTGAGAGTAGATACAAAGTAGCTGGGCATTGGAGAGTGAAACACACTGACTGCCACCTGATGTATCGGTATTGAGGTAAAGGAGAGACTTGACAGTCAGGAATATTGATGGCTCTAGGGTGACTAGACAGCAAGTGTGAAAAATCAGGACGGGGGTGGGGAGTAATAGGAGCCTATATAAGAAAAAGATCCAAAAATCAGGACTATCCCTATAAAATTGGGACAGCTGGTCACCCTAGATGGCTCAGAATACGTACCATGGTATAACATTGCTTAACATTCTCTGGCGGAGTCCTTTCTGCTACTAGTAAGAACATCTTGCACAGTTTCAGAGCAGAAATGTTTTAGATCCGATGCTTATCCAAATACCAAGTTGTGAGGTGAAGAGCTTCTGGGTTGGGATGTCTGACTCTACAATTCTCTTGAGTCAAGAGGTCTGAGAAGGACAGTCATAGGTGTTTCTTTATGGAGCTAGAACTGTAGTACTGTGAATGAGTCTGCCAACGTATAGCCTTTTGTCAGTACTGCCAGTTCACAACCCCTTGGTCTCTGGTGCTTTTTCTCAGTCAGTACTGTGGCCAGTGTTGATGACAATGCAGGGCATTGTGGCTTCTGATCATGGCCATGAGGCTTAGGAGGACTTAAGTCTCTGTGTCCTGGGTGTGAAGACTCACTCAGTCTGGATGGGTTTGGGAAGGGATCCCTTCTCTTAGTAGATCTGAGAGGAGATCTACTTTATATTTATGAGAGTGCCTCTTATTCCAGTGAGAAGGCCCAGGCAAAGGGTCCTTCGCTCTAGCCATTCCTGCTCCTGAGTCAGACATTGAGCTAGGTGGTGCACTCCTCGAAGGCTCAGGTCAATGTACAAGGGAGAGCTCCCTGGCCTGAATTTGAATGAGGCTCCATGGTATGTTTCCTAAGGTGTTTCTGAAGCAGAGGTTCTCGCACCTGCCACATTGGATTGGGGGAAGGAGTGGCAGATATTGTAATTAATGGAGATCTGAGATTCTCTGAGGTAGCAGAGGTACTGCTAGTGGTCATCACTGACTGAAAAAGAGTGGGGGCAGATGATGCAGTCTGGAAGTCTGGTTGTAATCTAAGTCCTGCACCGGGGGTCAGAGGGTTTCCCGGGGGGGAGATTCAAACTAACTGCTAGCTAAAGTTATAAAACCACTAACACTACTAACTATATATAAACTCTGACATATTTACAGGGAAAAGTTGATGAGGATCAGTTCCAGACACTGGAGATTACAACTCAGGCCATGTGGCGGTAAGAAGGAAGTGGAGAAGCACTGGTACACACTGGCCCTTATAGCCTTTGCATGGAGCATGAGGAGAGCAAGGGGGCAGGTACAGACTAATGGGCAATACTTCCAAAAATTCTTTGGTCTCAGGTGCAGGGAGCACATATGTACGCACAGTGGAATACAGATAGATATCAGCACTCAAGGAAAAAACAGAGAAACTACTAAATGTCCTCAGGTTGTGATGGCTTGTGGTAGGCTGCATAGCAAAGGGTAGATTGACCCAGTCTCATCTAATGCAATTCAATGTACGACCCAGGCTGACCCAGAGATAAAAGAGAAACAAACAAACATGCAAACCATTGCTATTTCTCAGACAACAATTTTTTCTCTCTTCACTACTATCGGCATTTGGGGAAACCCTGCTGAGTCTGGGAGAGATTAAGGCATGCTCTGGTATCTATATGGAAGGGGAGCTATTTTATTCTTATTTGTTAGAAATAGGCCTGAACTTTTAAAAATTATATTTGGGGTCTGCGAAGCCAGTGTGACTCTGAAATTCTGCCACCCTCCCCCATAATTTCTCTAGATAAAGAGAAGCCTGTGATCTTCAGTAGAAATAGAAGAATATCCAAGGAGTTACAAGTGAATGTCATATATATTGAAAATATGCTTTATTTTTATTGGTTCTCTTTCGCCTACCTCTCTCTGTATCTCACCTTTAACCCTTTATTTTAACAGTCCCTCCTCAGCAAAAAATGACCCCAATAAAATTGGAGTTCAGCCCAAATGTTCAGTCCCATGATGCCTGAAAGTGTTCTCTCATCCCTAGTTAGAAATAAGAACTCCATCCCTCCTGCATCCTCTAAACTCTTCCATCCGTTTTGCTCTAACGCACGCATGTACACCCGTGTTCCAGAGTGGGGATATACTGAACTTGTATCAGTTCCTTTCTCCTTATCACTTTCCTTTGCTTTCCTCTCTTTTCTTTTTACCTTTCTGCTGAGGTTATGTGCCAACACCATGATGTGTGTGGCAATGACAAATTGATTGATTGTGGTCCAATGCTATATTTTATGTAAATAGAGAGAGTCCTTTTTTGTATTGACTAAGTCCAGTGGCATCTCATCTGTATCTGCTCAAGTTCTTTCTAAATAACGAATTGGGGAGAAATAACCACATCCTACACACCAAATGAAGTACAAGGGCACCTAGTAGGTGCTGTTTAGGAAAGACAGAAATAAAGGCAAAGGTGGTGGAGTAGCATTGTACATCAATGAGGAGGTTAACTGTAAAGAAATAAGAAGTGATGGAATGGACAAGACAGAGTCTGTCTGGGCAAAAATCACACTGGGAAAGAAAGCTACTAGAGCCTTCCCTGAGATAGTGCTTGGGGTGTGCTACAGACCGCCGGGATCTGATTTGGATATGGATAGAGACCTCTTCAATGTTTTTAATGAAATAAACACTAATGGGAAATGTGTGATCATGGGAGACTTTAACTTCCCAGATATAGACTGGAGGACAAGTGCTAGCAAGAATAATAGGGCTCAGATTTTTCTGGATGTGATAGCTGATGGATTCCTTCACCAAGTAGTTGAAGAACCAACAAGAGGGGATGCCATTTTAGATTTGGTTTTGGTGAATAGTGAGGACCTCATAGAAGAAATGGTTGTAGGGGACAACCTTGGTTCGAGTGATCATGAACTAATTCAGTTCAAACTAGATGGAAGGATAAACAAAAATAGATCTGGGACTAGCGTTTTTTTATTTCAAAAGGGCTAACTTTAAAGAATTAAGGAAATTAGTTAGGGAAGTGGATTGGACTGAAGAACTTGTGGATCTAAATGCGGAGGAGGCCTGGAATTACTTTAAGTCGCAGCTGCAGAAACTATCACAAGCCTGCATCCCAAGAAAGGAGAAAAAAACCATAGGCAGGAGTTGTAGACCAAGGTGGATGAGCAAGCATCTCAGAGAGGTGATTAAGAAAAAGCAGAAAATCTACAAGGAGTGGAAGAAGGGTGGGATTAGCAAGGAAAGCTACCTTAGTGAGGTCAGAACATGTAGGGATGAAGTGAGAAAGGCTAAAAGCCAAGTAGAGTTGAACCTTGCAAAGGGAATTAAAACCAATAGTAAAAGGTTCTATAGCCATATAAATAAGAAGAAAACAAAGAAAGAA
The DNA here is from genome assembly GCF_025201925.1 of Gopherus flavomarginatus. Lineage (NCBI taxonomy): Eukaryota > Metazoa > Chordata > Testudines > Testudinidae > Gopherus > Gopherus flavomarginatus. The sequence continues at coordinate 120,994,385 of NC_066621.1, read as the reverse complement.
GAAGTGGGACCACTAAACACTGAGGATGGAATGGAGGTTAAGGATAACCTAGGCATGACCCAATATCTAAATAAGTACTTTGCCTCAGTCTATAATAAGGCTAATGAGGAGCTTAGGGGTAATGGAAGGATGACAAACGGGAATGAGGATATGGAGGTGGATATTACCACATCTGAGGTAGAAGCCAAACTTGAACAGCTTAATGGGACAAAATCGGAGGGCCCAGACAATCTTCATCCGAGAATATTAAAGGAACTGGCGCATGAAATTGCAAGCCCGTTAGCGAGAATTTTTAATGAATCGGTAAACTCAGGGGTTGTACCGTACGACTGGAGAATTGCTAACATAGTTCCTATCTTTAAGAAAGGGAGAAAGAGTGATCCGAGTAACTATAGGCCTGTTAGTTTGACATCTGTAGTATGTAAGGTCTTGGAAAAAATTTTGAAGGAGAAAGTAGTTAAGGACGTTGAGGTCAATGGTAATTGGGACAAAGTACAACATGGTTTTACTAAAGGTAGATCGTGCCAAACCAACCTGATCTCCTTCTTTGAGAAGGTGACAGACTATTTAGACAAAGGAAATGCGGTAGACCTAATTTACCTCAATTTCAGTAAGGCATTTGACACGGTTCCACATGCGGAATTATTAGTCAACTTGGAAAAGATGGGGATCAATGTGAAAATTGAAAGGTGGATAAGGAACTGGTTAAAGGGGAGACTACAACGGGTCATACTGAAGGGTGAACTGTCAGACTGGAAGGAAGTTACTGGTGGCGTTCCTCAAGGATCGGTTCTGGGACCAATCTTATTTAACCTTTTTATTACTGACCTTGGCACAAAAAGCGGGAATGTGCTAATAAAGTCTGTGGATGACACAAAGCTGGGGGGTATTGCTAACACAGAGAAGGACCGCGATATCATACAGGAAGATCTGGACAACCTTGTAAACTGGAGTAATAGTAATAGGATGAAATTTAATAGTGAAAAGTGCAAGGTCATGCACTTAGGGATTAATAATAAGAATTTTAGATATACATTGGGGACACATCACTTGGAAGCAACAGAGGAGGAGAAGGACTTTGGGGTACTGGTTGATCACAGGATGACTATGAGCCGCCAATGTGATATGGCCATTAAAAAAGCTAATGCGGTTTTAGGACGCATCAGGCGAGGTATTTCCAGCAAAGATAAGGAGGTGTTAGTACCGTTATATAAGGCACTGGTGAGACCCCACCTGGAATACTGTGTGCAGTTCTGGTCTCCCATGTTTAAGAAGGATGAATTCAAACTGGAAGAGGTTCAGAGACGGGCTACTAGGATGATCCGACGAATGGAAAACCTGTTATATGAAAGGAGACTCAAAGAGCTTGGCTTGTTTAGTCTAGCCAAAAGAAGGCTGAGGGGGGATATGCTTGCTCTTTATAAATATATCAGAGGGATTAATATTAGGGAGGGAGAGGAATTATTTAGGCTTAGCACCAACGTAGACACAAGAACGAATGGGTATAAACTGGACACTAGGAAGTTTAGACTTGAAATTAGACGAAGGTTTCTAACCATTAGAGGAGTGAAGTTCTGGAACAGCCTTCCAAGGGGAGTAGTGGGGGCAAAAGACATATCTGGCTTTAAGACTAAGCTTGATAAGTTTATGGAAGGGATAGTATAATGGGATAGCCTAATTTTGGCAATTGATCTTTGATTATCAGCAGATAAGTATGCCTAGTGGTTGGTGATGGGATAGGATCTGAGTTACTGCAGAGAATTCTTTCCTGAGTGCTGGCTGGTGAGTCTTGCCCACATGCTCAGGGTTTAGCTGATCGCCATATTTGGGGTCGGGAGGGAATTTTCCTCCAGGGCAGATTGGCAGAGGCCCTTGTCATAAACAGATAGCTAAGGGTTAATGTCTCTTTCACCTGAAGCACCTGACCAGAGGACCAATCAAGAAACCGGATTTTTTCAACTCTGGGTGGAGGGAAGTTTGTGTCTGAGTCTTTGTTTTCTGTCTGCCTGCTTTCTCTGAGCTTTGGAGAAGTAGTTTCTACTTTCTAGTCTTCTGTTTCTAAGTGTAAGGACAAAGAGATCAGATAGTAAGTTATATGGTTTCTTTTCTTTGGTATTTGCATGAATATAAGTGCTAGAGTGCTTTAATTTGTATTCTTTTTGAATAAGGCTGTTTATTCAATATTCTTTTAAGCAATTGACCCTGTATTTCGTCACCTTAATACAGAGAGACCTTTTGTATGTATTTTTCTTTCTTTTTATATAAAGCTTTCTTTTAAGACCTGTTGGAATTTTTCTTTACTTCAGGGAAATTGAGTCTGTACTCACCAGGGAATTGGTGGGAGGAAGAAATCAGGGGAGATCTGTGTGTGTTGGATTTGTTAGCCTGATTTTGCATTCCCTCTGGGTGAAGAGGAAAGTGCTTTTTGTTTCCAGGACTGGGAACGGAGAGGGGGAGTCACTCTGTTTGGATTCACAGAGCTTGTGTCTGTGTATCTCTCCAGGAGCACCTGGAGGGGGGAAGGGAAAAAGGATTATTTCCCTTTGTTGTGAGACTCAAGGGATTTGGGTCTTGGGGTCCCCAGGGAAGGTTTTTCAGGGGGACCAGAGTGCCCCAAAACACTCTAATTTTTTGGGTGGTGGCAGCAAGTACCAGGTCCAAGTTGGTAACTAAGCTTGGAGGTTTTCATGCTAACCCCCATATTTTGGACGCTAAGGTCCAAATCTGGGACTAAGGTTATGATAGCCCTGGAGGTTTTTCGCCTTCCCCTGCAGAGTGGGGCACGGGTCACTTGCTGGAGGATTCTCTGCAGCTTGAGGTCTTCAAACCACAATTTGAAGACTTCAGTAACTCGGACATAGGTTAGGGGTTTGTTATAGAAGTAGATGGGTAGGGTTCTGTGGCCTGCTTTGCGCAGGGAGTCGGACTAGATGATCACATTGGTCCCTTCTGACCCTAGAGTCTATGAGTCTATGAGTCTATAGTAAAACGGTTTTGCATTTGTTAACACAAAAGCCAGACTGCTCCTGATCACAATCCAGTCTGGCTTTGGAATCTCTGTTGAATGTGCTTTGTGTGATAAACTTCATATTTACTAATATTTTTAATTGCATTGTTTTGCACAGAATTAGACAGAAAAAACCTAATGGACATCTGGACTATCCGCTCTTCCATTGCAAGACTGTCTGCCTCCACCTAGGCCTTAGATTCCCTATTGGCAAACTGAGGCTTCTCCTACTTCCTAGAGTTGACATGAGATTTAATTAGTGTTCATAAAGTACTTTGAAATCCTCAGATGAAAGGGACAAGAGAAACTTAGATTGGGGCAGGGATTGTCTTTTGTGTTTGTATAGCACAATGCGGTCCTGGTCCATATATTATGGTAATAAATAATTATTACAGTGTACTCTATAGTGTTTTGTCCAGTTCTGCTTTACACTATTCAAGTGGCTAGGGCTTTCAACTCTTCTGCTGGGACTGTAAATCTACAGATCTATAGCATGTATACAATAGCATATATACAATGCCCGTTGCTGTAGAGTCTAAACACTCATATTCCCCAGCCTACTGGATCTCACCATTAGGAAGTAATTTCTCTTATTCAGTGCATATATTTCCCTTTTCTTAATTGCAATCCATTCTTCCTTGTTATTAACCCCGTGTTCCATCCTTAACAATTCCTCTCCCTATTTGCTGTTTACACTTGGAATAGGTTTCAACCAAGCATGTCAGGTTAAATTCACCCTTGTGTGTAAAACTCCTTTGAAAGGAATTGAAGTTTATGGATTCAGCATTTTTGAAATATTTATTTTAAAGGCTTTTTATTTATTTTTGCTCTAAACTGAATCTGAATTCAGCTCCACCTAGTGAAATCTGAGTAGAATCAAGCATACATTTCTGACTAGCCAAATAGCCGTATGTAGCATGCTTCTTGCTGCAGTACCACTGACACTGCGCTACTATGGCAAAATGAAAATTAAATGCCTAGCAAGTCAGAGCACTGAGGAAAGAGCAAGTATGTAATGGCACTGAACAGTACCTGGACACCTATCTATTTTTCCACGTAATTGATTGTCTCTCTATGATGCCTTCATAGACTTGTGGCCGACATTGCTCATAGTACATACTCCAAAGATGTAATCTGCTTAATCCTTTCATCTAACAGTCATTATCACTGAAAGAGCAGGTGTCTCCCTCTAAACGCAAGTGGCCAGTAATGATTTCTGGAGAGTTCTGCAGCACATGCACAGACACTGCCAGAGCAGTTTATGTGCTAAGTCAAATTCAAAGGGAGGGAAGTGGAGGGGAGGCAGCTGTTCAAGACTCACTCAGGAAAAGCCATCCTGTGGCATTGTTTTCCCCAAAGGTTTTATTCTCTTCTATTCCTAAACAGATCTCTCTGTCTCAATATATGTGTGTGTGTGTGTGCTCAATATGTCTGCGTGTGTGTGTGTGCGCTCAATGTGTGTGTGTGTGTGTGTGTGCGCGCGCGCGTGCTCATGGAATTGAAAGACTAATAGCAGTGACTTAAGATGGGTGTACTGTATGTAGGTGCTGTGAAAACATCACATATGTGCCTCACTCTTGACGTGCAGCACCCCCTACTCCAGTTCTGCCTCCCCCCAGCTCTGCCAGTGCACTTCCACTCTAATCTGTGGCATCCCCTGTTATTTTAAACCAGGACTTCTACAAAGCCCTCTCAGTGCACTTGAGCCCTGACCTGGGGTACTACCTGCTATTCTGGTCGTGGATCACCCCTGAAGAACTGCTGCTACACCTTAATCCTGACTGTAGAGGGTACTATGATTCCAGTCCTAGGTCTTTACCTAGCTCTGCCAATCCACTTCAGTCCTGCCCTGCATCACTTCCTGCTATTCACCTATGTGGCTGCTTCTTCAGCAGGACACACCCCTCTCTGCCCAACAACACAAGACCTTTGTGCTTTCACACTGAAAACCTCTTACGTCTAACGAAGCTGGGAAAGATCATGGCAAGAGTCCATGCATTTTCTTCAATCACATAATAACTGCCACTCCCTAGGAGCAGTGGCAATCACATGCTTGGATGCCACTGCTCTCTCTTGCTCCCATAGCCACTAAGCATAAGGAAACTCCATCTGTAACTCAGGCCAGGCATAAAAGATATCATTTTAGGATAGCAGAAAACTGGGCCTTTCGCATTCCCCTGATCCCACTCAGCCTCCCACAGCTGCACAGTGTAGGGACTGCTGTGCGTTCTGCTTCCCGAGCAGGCCCTGCTGATGCAGCTGTTGGGTGTCAGGGAGGATGCCTCCTTTTCTCACAGACCTAAGCACATGATTTATAAGGGATAGGAGAAAGCTGTCAGGGAGGATTAGACAAATGCAGACTCCCTCCCCACCCCCACACAACCTAGCAAACATCCTCTTCCTTCAAGCTGAGATGAAAGAAACAACAAAACAAACAGAATCACTAAAGCAAGCCCTCTTCTAAGTAAATTTATCTACGAGAGATAAACTCGGGGATGCTCCCATCCAACAAAACAGCAGACAAAGGCGCTGCTTATTCATATAATTCAGCCAATTTTTAATATCTCTTTTCCAAATAAGGCTGTGGAAATAGCTAAGCTTTAATTAGAGCTATATAGCTGCAATGCAGTGTACCTGCTACAAGCAGATCTGTAAGAATCTCAGACCCTAGGCAGGTAGCAAAGCACAGGTGAGTTCTGTAGGTGACATGGCATGGACCCTGAAAGGGAGAGTGGGTGAAGTCTATGAATTAGTCAAGATTCTGTTCTGGCTTCTGACACTAACTTGCTCCATGACTTTGGACAAAGTCACTTAGGGCAAAATTCCCAAACTTATGTGCCTAATATTAGATATCTACATCATTACAAAGGAATGGCCTAATTTTCCAAGGAGCTCAGCATCCACAACTCACACTGAGAACAATAGGAGGTCAGTACCACTGGTAACAAGCACCCCTCTGGACCCCAATCTCCCCCTCTGTAAAATGGGGAGAATAACATTACCCTACCAAACAGGGGAGCTGGGCGGCTTCATTCATTAATGTTCATAAAGTGCTTTTAGCCCCTCATATAGAAGATGCTAGAGATCTAAGGATCTGACATATCACTTAGATGTCATAGGGTATAAGATTCAGATTCACAGACTTTAAAGCCAGAAGGGACCACCATGATAATCTAGTCTGATCCTGCACATTGCAGTCCACAGACCCTCACCCACTCCCTCCTGTAGTAGGCCCATAACCTCTGGTTAAGTTACTGAAGTCCTCAAATTTTGATTTAAAGATTTCAAGTTACAGAAAATCCATCATTTACTCTATTTGAAATCATCAAGTGACTCTGCCCCACACTGCAGAGGAAGGTGAAAATGCCCCAAGATCTCTGCCAGTCTGGCCTGAGAGAAAATTCCTTTCTGACCCCGAGTATGGTGATTAGTTAGACCCTGACCCTGTGGGCAAGACCCATCAGCCAGACACTTTGGAAAGAACTATCTAGTGTCCTGTCTCCAACCGTTGGAGATATTTGCTAATAGCCGTCGCGGATGGGCCTTATGCCATCATAGGCAATCTATATTAACTACCTCTATACAGATAAGACACGGCCAAACACGCAAACAATTTCCTCATTGATCAGTTAGAATTTCATTGATTCCCTTTGCATTCCCCTATGGGTGCTGAATACCTCACTGTTTTTGTTCTTTGACAGGCTCCACTCCACGGCCTTACCCCATTACTAAGTATTTGTTGCAACGCTAGGAGCTAATGAAAGCACTTGGCTGTGCACTAAGTCCTGATCTTTGGAAGAATGCCTGCAGTGCTCAATATTGTGGAGTGGCCTGGAGCCCCTGGCTTAGTGGGGAACAAGAGAACAGTGGGTCTGGAGGGGGAAAGTAGCATAAGCAATGAATTTTCCCCATGCCACATATGGTCTCAATGCACTGCTTGGACTCAGGGGACTAAGAGCAACAGTCACTATAGTCAGATTGGCTAGTGACTCAGCAGTGAAAATGCCTTCTGGGGAACAAGATAGGAATGTGGAAGGGTGTTAGGTAGCTATACCCACAAGCTAATCCTCTTCAAAACTTCTGCATGGCAATTCTGTGAAGAGGAATCCCTTGCAAAAATTCAGCACTGATTTAAAACATGATCCTAGAAGCTTGGGGTTGCTTCTGCACACCCCAAGGGGGATGACAAATACAAACAGAGGGAGGGGTGGAAGTGAAATCCCAACCTCACATTCATCTCTCCACCCAGTCTCCTTCAAGAAGTAAGTGTCTGTTTCCATGTGCGTGCATCTCTCTGTCTCCCTTCACATACGTTTCTCTGCATCCCTTTATGTCTGTCTCTCGGTGTCTGTCTAGCTCTTCATCTGTCTGTTCATTTGTCTCTGTGTTTGCCCATCTTTCCATCCACCATTCCAGCCAAATGTCTATTCATTTTTGTGTGTGCATGTGTCTCTGTTTGTGCAACTGTTGCTCACGCCCTCCTCCTCTCTCTATATTTATATACCCAATCTACATACACACAGCTTCTCTCTTTCTTGTTTGAATAACTTCATGGGAGCCTCTGGGAAAGTTAATTTTTAATTAATTCCCCCCCATCTTCCCTCCACTCAGCCCAAATCAAATGTGTAGATAACACCAGAGTGAGACAAGCTCTTTCCCAGCAGCTCCAAACTGAAGCAATTACACATTCATTTGCCTTTTCCCTTGAAATCAGCTCAGATGAGAAGAGTAATGTTTTGGCAGACTCTCTGCTACTGCTGGGTTTGGGTTTTCCCCCCTTCCCTTTCTTTCTGGGAAGAAGGAAAGTCTGTGTTTAAAAAAAGCACAGCTTGGTTGGCTGATCAATTTTGCAGCAGACAGGCTATTGTGTCTGAGTCACATCTTCCCACTCAGACTGCAAATGTGTGATTGACTAAAAACATTTGTAAGTGATTGTGAATAGGAGGATGGTCCTTCCCCTTTTTGACTAGCGAAGAATAGACAAGAGGGTTTCTTTTTTCCAGGCATGTATATTCAAGAGCCTAAGTAGGTAGATTCAAGCATGCCCGAGATGGCAGCCCTAAGTCTGGAGCAGGGCATAAAGGAGCAGAAACTTCTTTCTACTGCACTCCTAGGCATTATGGAAAGAGACATGCAGATCTAGACATAGGAGATGGGAAAGGAGCAAGGTCCATTAATACTTGCCACCTTCCTCCTCCCATCCCAGTACAATCATAAAAATTTGTTTAAGTGGACCAAGTAAGGAGAAAGAGGGAATAGCCCTCAGCAAACCCTGGTCTCAGCCCCAACTGTCTTGCATGCTTCACCCCTCTTGCTGCCTCTTATCTCTCCCCCACCCCACACTCCCCATTCAGCTGGCTGTAAATGTATTTCTTCACTTCTCCAAATTAGGTACCTGTATGGCTCCATCACTGGAGCAGCTGAATGCTGCATAAGTGTTTATGGATTTTATCTTCACAGCACCCCCATATTATCTCCATTTTACAGACAGGGAAAAGAGGCACAGAGGGATTAAGCACCAGATTTTGAAAAACGGCTCAGTGCTCACAATTGAGGGCCAGGTATTCTGAGATCTTTTAGGTAGTGCCAGGAAGGGGCCAGATTTTCAAGCTGGTAGATGCTGAACCCTTCTGAAAACGCTAACCTAAGTGACTTGCCCAAGGTCACACCATGAGGCTGTGACTGAGCTGGGAATAGAACCCAGATCCCGCCTGGAACTCTGAACCAACTTCTCCCTGGAGCTCAGATTCACTAATGCTCTCTTGGTTCAGTGATCTCATCTCAAAACTCACCCTTTCCCTCATCATTGCTGGCCAGTCCCACAACTTGCCTCCAAGGTGCAGTGCAGAAGATTATTAGCAAACTGACTTCAATCAACATGAAGCCAACACTTCATACGCTTCCATACACAAGTGACCCAACCTGGCTGCATGCATGTTAGCAAGAGAGCATTTGGCCCCTGGCATGTACAGAGAAACATTATCAATGTTTAAATTCCTCTTTGCAGCATGTATCAAGGACTGTGAATTTCAGACCTCAATGCGGGTGCTAGGGTGGCTGATCCTGTCACCCCACCTCATCTTTTCCCTTCTTCCTCCCTAGCTCTCTGTAGGCTACTGAATTCAGATAACAGCTGCTTCAAGTACAGCTGGAAAAGATGACGGAAGGAAAAGGGGATTAGAATGCCAACACCTGAAGTGCCAGCATGGGAAAGGAGATAACAGGAGCCTGAGGACAAAACTTTACACATCACTTCCCTGCAATGCTCAGCTCCAGCCCAAGCAGAAAGCCAGCAGAACTGGTAAACCATGGCACCAAGGAAAAATATCACAAGTCGAGTCAATCATTTGGGACACTAAACAAAACATAACACTCATCTCCTTACCACTTGTGGCAGCTGAAGCTCACATGGCATTTTTTGCTGGTTAGGGATGCTTTCATATCTACATTCCAATGTGCACAGTTACTTCCTGTCTCCCTAAACTTCCCTGCAGGGACAGTCAGCTGGATATTACACTAGGGATTGATGTGGGCCAATGAGTTTAGCCTCATAGCTCCCCTGTAATTATTAACATCTTTATACTACCCCTATTTTACGAGTAGGGAAACAGGCACAGAGAGGTTAAGTGACTTGCCTAAGATCACACAACATATTTTGAGATTCTAGATTTGTATCTCAGAACTCTTATTTAACCACAAGAACATTCTTTCTCCCCATTCTTTACTTATTTCCCCAAATTATTATGCCACGTTTCTATGTACTATTAATCAATTACCATGTCCTAGTTCAGAGGAGGCTGAACTGCAGGGATGGGTGAAACCATTCCTGTCTATATACAATTTCTAAAGTGCTTTCAGCATCCTTCAGCTTGAAAGAATCACATCAATATCCACCTTCCCCCTTGAAAGATACAGTGTTTTACGGCAGTGTTTCCCAAACTTGGGACACCGCTTGTGTAGGGAAAGCCCCTGGCAGGCCGGGCCGGTTTGTTTACCTGCCCCATTTGCAGGTCCAGCCGATCACGGCTCCCACTGGCTGAGGTTCTCTGCTCCAGGACAATGGGAGCTGCTAGAAGCTGCATAGGCCACGGGACGTGCTGGCTGCTGCTTCCAACAGCTCCCATAGGCCTGGAGCAGCAAACCGCAGCCAGTGGGAGCCACGATCATCCGAACCTGTGGATGGGGCAGGTAAACAAACCAGCGCGGCCTGCCAAGGGCTCTCCCTACGCAAGCGGCATCCCAAGTTTGGGAAACACTGTTTTACGGGATGTGTTGGTTAGCTAGAGATCACCTGAAATTCTTGGCCTAGATGGGATACAGCATTCATCCTAGTAAGAAGGTGAGAAAGGGTTAACAAGCCAGTGTGTGATTGTATCATGTCCATGGCATACCTCCAAGCCAGCTTGATTAGTCTGGCTTGTAACCCATGTGCATGGCCCGATCGACACAGCAGCAGATGAGAACACTGATGTTTTTTATGATCAACTTCAGAAAGCGATTAGCAAAAGCCAGCAGGCAGGACGTAATCATGCTTGCTGGAGACCACAGTGCAAAGATTGCCGCCAGGGGTTCATCCATGCAAGGATCATTCCCTGTGTGCGCTGGAGACATGATGCATACGTGATGCCTGAATGGGTGGATTTGATGCAGAGAACACAGCAAATTATACAAATTACATTCTCAGCACTAAGATGGAGAGGAAATGCACAGGAACTCGCCAGACTTCAGCTCAGGGGTGCCAGAACAATTTGTACAGTCGGGTGCTGAGAGCCATTGAACCAAACTGTAAATCACAGAAACCGCTTCAAGCCAGAGGTGTGGCTGCATCCCTACTTCCAGCACCTATGCTTCAGCTCAAGAAATTTCTCATAGAACAAGCGGTGAAATGTGAATTAGGGACAGACGGCTGGAGCCACAGTGGCTGAAGAGGCTCCAGTAAAGCTGAATCCACACCCAGAACTACTATTGATCCTGAAAAGAAACTTTTTTGAGACTTGAGAAAATAAAACATTCTTTCCCTCATTTATTTGCTTGCCGCTGGCTTCCGGGTCTCTGCTATCAACAGAAGTGGAAACAGAGTAGCCTAGTTCTTACAACAGAAAGTGAGAGTCTATTCCTGCAATCTATTCCTGCCTCTGCCACTGACCTGGTGCCTGGTCTTGATCTCACTGAAGCTAGTGGCGGAAGGGAGGGCTTTTCTTGTAAACACAGCTAGTTCGTTAAACCTCAGTTTATTCAATCTCTGGGCTGGGTTTAATAATACTTACTTCCCTTTTACACAGCTATATTGATGGGCTTGTCAGGCATCAAACTACGGGCTTTGAGATCCTCAGATGAAAAATACTACAGACGGATACATTAATTTTACTACCAGGAGAAAGAATTTTCTATGAGCATTTATGTAATGGAAAAATTAACTGAGGAAAAACAGATATCATGCGAGAAGGCCTGTCCTCATGAGAATTTCAGCCCTGTTTTGCATTCTCAATTGTACTAGGCAGTACAAATCAAGTCTCTGAGCCTTTGAGTTTCTCATCTGAATGATACAATAATAAGCAGTCTGGGACTTTGCATCATTTGGCCTTCATCAGCTAAGCATTATGGCCAGTCAGGTACTTAAATTCATATTTAGGCAACTAAATAAGACTCCTGATTAAAAAGTGCTGAGTACCCAGAACGTCCACAGATTGCCGTAAGGGTCATAGGTCCTCAGAACCTCTGAAAATCCACCCATTTATTTAGATGGGTAAGTATGAATTGAGGTGCCTGATTTTAGGCACTCGAGATTGAAAATTTTGGAATACGGCTTTAAAACATTTCTTCTTGCTGATGTTCACACTGGAACCTGAGCTGCTGAAAGGCTCTCACAACCTCAGCATGCCTACCCTGGGAGAGAGAGTTGATGAAAGTAAAAATTAAATCAAAGATAATTGATTGAAAATATATTTGATGAGGAGCTAAGAGCACTAGAGAATATAGCCCACACACTTCAGAATGTTCCTCGGGTATTGTAAGGCCAGCCAGAATTAACACACTTCAGGGTAACACAGAACTGTACTTTTCTTTGTTGCATTTGTTCTTCTGAAGTTACCTGCTGCAGGTTTTTAGACTGCCGTTCATTTAAAAAGAAATTAGATTGAAAGCTGCCAGCTCTTGCTTGACACAACAGACAGATGGCAGAATGTGGGCCCAATCCTGATCACATTTATACTGAAGCCAATGGAGTTATTCTTTATTCTTTCTGGTTTAAGTAACAGGAGAATGTGCTCTCTATTCTCTTCTCAGTCACCCCAGTTTAACTGTGGATTCATTCTTTTGTTGTTACATTTACGCAGGTAGAACTGAATAAAAATTTAGTCCAATATCTTAAGGCTTATCTGCACAGTGACACAGAAAAATGAATCCAAATTAACAAAAATTGTGAATTTAAAGTGGATAAATTAACCTGCAACAAACCCCTGTGTGGATGCTCTCATTCAGGATTGAAGTGGGCTTAATTTTGTTTAGCTAAATTCACTTCAGAAGTGAATTAAACAACACTGAATTAAGGACTCTTTAATTATGTCTACACTGCAATTAGATGCGGGCTCATGAGGCTTGGGCTATGGGGGGTGTTTAATTGTGGTGTAGACATTCTGGGACCCTCCCACCTCTTAGGGTCCTAGATAACATAAATCTTGTCTATGGACATAGTCTTAATTGAGAACTAGCGTCTTTGCTTGGTTTGAGTTGTGTGTATGTGAAAATTTAAAGTTAAAAAGTTAAATGTGATGTGAGCAAAACATCCTTCCATAACCTGTCTAAAACCTGCCTAAAATTTCAAGACCAGGAAAAAACTCATAGGCATGAAAACTATAATGGATTCTGTTGCTCTAAGGTCTCCCTGATATTTCTGATGCATTCTAATATTGCAAATATTAAGTGATCACTAAAGGGGGCGGGGACTTTGTATCTCTTTTCTTTGAAAATAAATAACTGTCAAAATACAGCTAGATTTGGTGGTAACTGCCCTGTTAGCCTAGTTTTGCAGAAAGCTCTCTGCAGTCAAACAATAGCAGCCTCTGAGTTGGGAATTCAGTCCTCCTTCATGCCATTAATCTCGGTGATGGATTGTTTAAATGCTAACATTAAACTGAGGAAACTTTTGTCTTTAAAAAAAAATGAGGCAATTAAACGCAAAACCAATATTGATGCTGCACGGTTAAAAATTTAAAAATAGGAAGGAAGAGAAAAGGTTAGTTTCCAGAGCAACATTACCCATTTTAGGGCCTGATTCTGTTCTCACTCACATCCATTTTACACTGCATAACTCAGTTGGTGTCAGCAGTTACTCCGAATTTACACTGAGGTAACTCCCAGGAGAATCAGGCCCCATGCAGTACTTTCTATCCCTGTTTCTCAATGTATCTTATTATAATACAATCTATATTGTGCTGCAAAAACATTCAGAATGTGCAACATGGCCAAGTTCATGATCCCAGGAACCTTGGGCCTGATTCACCCTTGCTCTGTACATTGTGCAGTCATTTACACTCATGCAAAGTGGTGTAAAAATTCTCACTATTCCTAATTGGTGGTGTTCTCTACCCACTTTTTACTGATGTGAATGACTCCACAAGGGGCAGGGCAGTCATGAATCTCCCTTTTTGCTTTTGGATTGCCTTACTTGGTGACTTTTTATCCATGAAAGCTTAACGTAGTGTTTCAGTTTAATTCTTGGGGATGGGGTGTGCTTACATGCAGATGCTTATGGAAATCTTTTTGTGTTATCTAATATGCACCTACAGTAAAACTTCTTCATTGCCCCCATTAGTCTATCAGTGCCAGATTCTTTTCAACTTCTGGGCACAGTATAAAGCTTATCTATTTACTTGGGTGTTTACCTGGAGTTAGGGAAGAGAAGGTGTTAGTCATGAGAAATAAACAAAGCTGTACTGGTGATGGGAATCTTTTTAGTCTCTCACTGTCTATATTACAACTTTTAACCCTCTTGTAACTTGGGTCTCTGACCTAGCTGCATTGTAGACAGGACCCTGGTGACTAATTGAGCAGCAAGCTCTCCTCTTCTTTACAGCATAACACTAAATTTGGCAATAACATTGGGATACATTGCTACTGGCTCAAAGAGGTACAGGAGGCAGTTACTCAGCTAACTAGGCAGATCTACTGGACAATGTTTTTTTCTATATTCTGGCACCTATAAAGCATGAACACTCCTCAACTGACCTGACACGTTATAATCTTACCAGACAGCCCAGAGTAAGTGTGGTCTGAAAAGATAGATTTCCTGTCACAATAATCACCATCACGCCATTACATAATAGGTTCTATGAACGTGGCAATCTTGGTACTGGTGGTAGATCAGGACGTGTGTAGCAAACCCATTACCTCACACACACAAGTAGCCATGCTAGACTCAATTATAAATCAATGTTCTCCTGTTAACATTGCTTCACTTGTACAATCCAAAGGGTGCTTTTGTTAAAATGACACACTCGGATACAATGGGAGCAATTTGAGATTTCTGATGAGATTGAAATATGAAAACCAGCCATGGAAGATTGCACATCTTCTATACAATAATTTATTTCCCTCAGTCTCTTTGCTATACACTCTGCAAATGAGTAACGGGCTTCAGAGATTCAGTTCAGATAGCATCCAAAAGTTGATATGCTTAACAAAAATTACCATCCTGAACTTTAAAATTTGACCTGTTTTGTATGGAATTACTTGTTCTACATGGAAATATCTCCACTGAATTCCACTCAGTGGTGTTTTTGCACCAGATCTGCTGCCTTTACTGACCAAGCAATATTGCACATTATGTTTAAACCCTGCAGAGCTGGCACAGCTATGGATGAATGAGCTGGAATATGTTCTGCATTGTACACCAGCAACAGAAACGTCTGCTAATTCTGATTGTGGGGTCTTTATTACTACTGATGATGGAGATGAACCCAGCTTGGCTTTCAGAACCCATCATGAGGTTGCAGTGATGGTATCTATATGTAAGTTGTTGCACAACTAAAGTCTGAGCAAGACTAAAAGGACCAGGCAAGCCTTTTGTAAAACAACCAGCCAACAACTCACCCCCCACCTTCATTTCCCTCCAACCCCTAATGTCAGCTAGAAGGTAATTGTGCTTTAGAACAGAGTATCAGGGTTGGAAAGACCTCAGGAGGTCATCTAGTCCAACCCCCTACTCAAAGCAGGACCAGTCCCCAACTAAATCATCCCAGCCAGGGCTTCATCAAGCCTGACCTTAAAAACCTCTAAGGAAGGAGATTCCACCACCTCCCTAGCTAACCCATTCCAGTGCTTCACCACCTTCCTAGTGAAAAAGTTTTTCCTAATATCCAACCAAGACCTCCTCCCCTGCATCTTGAGACCATTACTCCTTGTTCTGTCATCTGGTACCACTGAGAACAGCCTAGATCCATCCTCTTTGGAACCCCCTTTCAGGTAGTTGAAAGCAGCTATCAAATCCCCCCCTCATTCTTCTCTTCTGCAGACTAAATAAGCCCAGTAGTTCTCTCAGCCTCTCCTCATAAGTCATGTGCTCCAGCCCCCTAATCATTTTTGTTGCCCTCCACTGGACTCTGTCCAATTTTTCCACATTCTTCTTGTAGTGTGGGGCCCAAAACTGGACATAGTACTCCAGATGAGGCCTCACCAGTGCTGAATAGAGGGGAATGATCACGTCCCTCGATCTGTTGGCAATACTCCTACTTATACAACCCAAAATGTTGTTAGCCTTCTTGGCAACAAGGGCACACTGCTGACTCATATCCAGCTTCTCATCCACTGTAACCCCCTAAGTTCTTTTCTGCAGAACTGCTGGCTGGCCACCCAGTCCCCAGCCTGTAGCAGTGCATGGAATTCTTCCTTCCTAAGTGCAGGACTCTGCACTTGTCCTTGTTGAACCCCATCAGATTTCTTTTGGCACAATCATCTAATTTATCTAGGTCCCTCTGTATCCTATCCCTACCCTCCAGTGTATCTAAACTGGGAGGAGTGGTAGTGTTATCTGCAAACTTGCTGAGAGTGCAGTCCATGCCATCTTCCAGACCATTAATGAAGATATTGAACAAAACCGGCACCAGGACCGACCCTTGGGGCACTCCTCTTGATACCAGCTGCCAACTAGACATGGAGCCATTGATCACTACCCATTGAGCCCGACAATCTAGCCAGCTTTCTATCCACCTTATAGTCCATTCATCCAACCCAGACTTCTTTAACTTGCTGACAAGAATACTGTGGGAGACCACATCAAAAGCTTTGCTAAAGTCAAGGAATAACATGTCCACTGCTTTCCCCTCATCCACAGAGCCAGTTATCTCATCATAGAAGGCAAATAGGTTTCTTTCTTTTAAAGAAGGTTCCCCTTCATGTACACACACAGACACTGCACAGCCAGAGAAGCAAAGTTAATTTCACAAGTGCAGCCAGCTGAACAGAAGGATTCAACAGGGAAACTAACATCTATAGCTAATCCCACAGTGCTCTCTGTACCTCCCACAGTGCTTATTGGGCACCTGTCCCTTAGACCAGAGATTCTCAACATTTTTCTTTCTAAGGCCCCCACAGCGTGCTATAAAAATTCCACAGCCCACCTGTGGCACAAAAACTGTTTTTCTGCACACAAAAGCCAGGGCTGGTGTTATTGCTTGGGGCCCCACACCACAGGAGCCCCCATGAAGCTAAACTGCTCAGGCTTTGAGCTTCAGCCCCATACAGCAGGGCTTCAGCTTTCTGCCATGGGCCCCAGCCAGTCTAATGCTGGCCCTGCCTTGCGGGCCCCCTGAAATCTGCTTGCGGCCCCCAAGGGGGCCCCAGGCACCTGGTTGAGAACCACTGCCTTATGCCACAGCATTCACCAACCCACATCCGTCCCCACAGCACAACTGAAACACAAAGAGACCTAGTACTTGAGCATCAGTTTCTTGTCTGGCTGTGGCATGAAGCCATTTGAGCTGCAATTTTCTCTCCCTGAGCTGAGAAGTCAATATGGCACAGAGCTATTTGAAGGAGGGCTCCCACACACCAGCTGCAATCATTTGAGGCCATTTTCTTCCACTGATAGAGGAGACCCACTTACAGGCAGAATGCAGTCTGTTGCCGGAATTGAATTCAATTACTTAACCCTGAAACTGACCACAATTTGCCCTTTGGTTGGGGGGAGGGAAACAGATTTTTCCCCAAAGATATCATTAAATGATAGTGCTTAGATGACTAGTGGGGTGGAAACTTCTCTAATAAGGCCAGTTTATGACACAATCTGGTCTTTTAAGGAAAGAAAAACCTAGTGCTGATAGCCAGAAGAATATTCAGACTAATGTTCTGCCTCCTCCCAACCTGCTCAGGTAGATCTGCTGGCTGGGACATAATGGCAATTGATGCTGTTGAACGGCACAACACAGGCACACACATCACCTCACATACACTCATATATGGCCAGATACCCCAGTATACTCCCATATATATGAACACACACTCAAGCAAGACAATGTTCAGCCAGATGTGTGCACACACACTGCTTAAGAAAATATACATACGATCATACAAACACACATCAAGAAAACACATCCCCAGTTGCACTCCCCAGACCCATTCAAGAAATACAGCCAAATGTACACATACACCCAAAACATACAGTCCTGTACACAACCACACATGGCCCAAGAAAATATACATACAAATAACACACCAAAAATATACACAAAACTGAAATACACACACTGAAAAAAATACAATGAAATGTACCACCACACTCATAGAATCATAGAATATCAGGGTTGGAAGGGACTTCAGGAGGTCAGGTCATGGGGTCAGGTCTGGCCCGTGGCTTCATGCTACGCGACAACGCACAGTCACTTGGGGGCTCAGGCCTTCTGCTGCAAGGCGGAGCATCAATACACAGTCAGTTAAGAGCTCAGGCCTTCAGCTGCAAGGCTGAGCAACAGTATACCATCAATGGGGAGCTCAGGCCCTCTGCTGCAGGGCTGAGCAACAAGATACAGTCACTTAGGAGCTCAGGCCCTCTGTTTTAGGGCTGAGCAGCAAGATACACTCAATCAGGAGCTCAGGCCTTCTGCTGCGAAGCTGGGCAACAATATACGGTCCATTGGGAGCTCAGGCCCTCTGCTGCAGAGCTGAGCAGCAATACTCAGTTAATGAGGAGCTCAAGCCCTCTGTCTCAGGGCTGGGCAACAATATACAGCCAATTGGGGTAAAGCCCAGGCCCTGGCTCAGGGTGAGGCAACACTCAGTTCCGGGCTCAGGCCCTTCAGGAGGGGCTGAGCAAACAAACAGCCTTGATGGCCTCCTCAGGCCAGGGAGAGGGGGGAGTCTGCCACCGTTGGAAGGTTGGCAGGGGGAACACAGGCCCTCCCACTCCACTGCGTTCCAGCCCGGGGCTCTAGTAGCGGCTATTACTGCTGACGGTCAGTGTGGATCCTGACCACAACACACGGACATAGGGTCAGATAAATCAGCAGCCTGACTGGGGTCGGCTGCCCCCGGGCTACTTCCAATTTCCCCCTCTGGGCCTACCTGGTCCGTGGTGTCCATTCCCGGGAAGTCCAACAGCATGGGTTCCTCGCGGCCAGGGCTGGGTGCTAGGTCCGGCAGCTCCTCCGGGAAATCTGGCCAGGCTTGCTCCGGGGGTTCCTCGGGGTAACAATGGGGATGGGGAAGCTCCGGCAGCTCCTCCGAATAGCGGACGCGGGGAAGCTCTGGTGGCTCCTCCCATAGTGGGCGCGGGGAAGCTCCAGCCAGTCAGGGCAACTGCCCTGGGCCCCAGCAGCTTCCCAGTCCTGAACTCCCTGTGGCAGGTCTGCTCCTGGCGCTGGCTGGGCTCTAACTGAGCTCTGACGGCCAGCTTTTGTGCTTCTGGGTCGCCGCCTGACCCTCTGAGGGGCGGGCTCACTGCCCTGTAGCCCCGCCCACTCAGGGGTCTGGCGGGGCTCGCCCTCTCCTTGGCAGGAGGGGAGCCACACTGGCCCGCTACAAACCCCCTGCTCAAAGCAGGACCAATCCCCAACTAAATCATCCCAGCCAAGGCTTTGTTAAGCCTGACCTTAAAAACCTCTAAGGAAGAAGATTCCACCACCTCCCTAGGTAACCCATTCCAGTGCTTAACCACCCTCCTAGTGAAAAAGACTCACATATCCAAACACACATATACCACAAAATATATTCTGAGAATCACAGCCACACACTCCCAAAGAAATTAAACACCTAAATACACAATTCTATTCACTCCAACAAAATACAGTACAAACAACACCTTCCACCCAAAATACCATACCCAGCCACTGAAACATAACCCAAATACATGTGGTACCAGCAGCTGCATTTTCAAGGAAACATTATGCTGCTTCTACAGTATGATGTGCCTCTTCTCCAATCTCTTCTTTTAAGGGTAAATTCAGTGGTGTTCATCTTAGGGTGACCTCAACTGTAGTATCAGCTGTAAGGCCTCGGGCCAATGGGCTGCTCCTGTGAGATTATGTAAAACTAGCGATAGACAGGAGAGCTTGTTTAGATAAACTAAGGACTGACTGGACTTTCAGTCAAAAGTTGAAACAACTCTGAACACAGGAACAGCAGAAATAGGACTGGAAGGGAACTCCCAGGTCATCGAGTCCAGTCCTCTCGTACTGCAGGCAACCCTGTCATATAATCCAGGTCATAAATTGATCAAGATCCATCTAAAAACTAGTTAGATGTTTGTCCCCACTACTCCCATGAGGTAATGGAACAGTCTTCCCACTCCTCAAATGATCAGAAACCTTTTTCTAATTTGCAGCCTATATTCATACCCAGTCAAACCCAGTTTATGCCCATTTGTTCACGTGTCAGCATTGTCCTTTAGCTTAAATTGCTCCTCTCTCTTCCTGTTCCCTGATATTTTTATACAGAGCATTGATGTTCCCTTTCTGCCTTCTTTTAGTTGGGCTAAACAAGCCATGGTCTTTTAGTCTCCCCTAGTAACATAGGCTCCCTATTCCCCTGATCATCCTCAGTAGCTAAGTGACTTACCCAAGGCCACAGAGTGAATCTGTGGCAGAGCACAGACTCCCAGTCCAAGGCTAAACACCGGACTTTCCTTTCTCCCCTAATTCAGAGATTTGCAGTTAACTTTTTCTTCATTTTTTCATCAGCATTTCGATACAGTTCAGCATTTCTTGGACAGGATCAGAGGTAGAAATATAAGCAAGGCTGCTGTCAGAGCCACACCAGACTCTCATTTCCGCCTGTGCAACTCCCAGGGGAGCTGCAAATGATTATTTCGACTGGATCCGAACCAGGAAATAATGGAATCCTCCTGAGAAAACGTTCTTGTGAGATTTCCTGAAGAGCTTCAGACCTTTCACAATCATCACTGTAATGAGGAGATGGATTGTGGCCGGAACAGACCAGTGCAGGGAAGGCTGTTTATGGCTAACATATAGCTGCTCAATGATTGTCACCATTATGACCTCTGATACAGCTGCACCTAAATTAGATACTGTATGGAGAGGCAAAGCTAGACCCACGTGACAGCCTGACTTGGATTTCACTGTGCCAAGAGCTATTGAGATCAATGGTGCAAGTGTCTTTTTCATTTCAATAATAAAGGCAATGCTGCTTGACATTACATATTAAATAAAGCAGAAAGACCCAAAGGGGAGACATTTTTTAAATGTTTAAAGGACAATGGCCATTTGTATTCATTTATATTTGATGGAGGTACTTGTAAAAATACCTATGAAGAAAAATGGTTAATAGATTCTTAGATTCCAAGACCAGAAGGGACCGTTGTGATCATCTAGTCCGACCTCATCTATAACACAGGCCACAGAACTTCCCCAAAATAATTCCTAGAGCAGATCTTCTAGAAAAACATACAATCTTGATTTAAAAATTGTCTATCATGGAGAATCCACCACAATCCTTGGTAAATTGTTCCAAAGGTTAATTACTCTCACCGTTAAATATGTGTGCCTTATTTCCAGTTTGAATTTGTCCAGCTTCAATCTCCAGGTTTTGGATCATGTTATTTCTTTTTCTGCTAGACTGAAGGGCCCATTATTAAATATTTGTTCCCAGTATAGTTTCTTATAGACTGTAATCAAATGACTCCTTGCTTTTCTCTTTGTTAAACTAAATAGATTGAGCTCCTTGAGTCTACCCCTGTAAGGCTTGTTTTCTAATACTCTAATCATTCTTATAGCTCTTTCTGAACCCTCTCCAATCTCATCAACATCCTTCCTCAATTGTGGACAACAGAACTGGACACAATATTCCAGAAGTGGTCACACCAGGGCCAAACATAGAGCTAAAATAACCTCTCTGCTCCTACCCAAGAGTCACCTGTTTATCCATCCAAGGTTGCATTAGCTCTTTTCACCACAGCATTGCACTGGGAGCTCACGTTCAGCTGATTATCCATGACGCCCAAATCTTTTCCAGAGTCACTGCTTTCCCAGATAGAGTCCCCCATATTGTAAGTTTGTCCGACAGTGTTTATTCCTAGATGTATACATTTATTCATATTAAAACACATATTTTTGCTTGCACTCAGTTTACCAAGTGATCCAGGTTGGTCTGTATCACTGATCTGTCCTCTTCATTATTTATCAATCCCCCATTTTTTGTGTGTTCTGCAAACTTTACCAGTGATGATTTTATGTTTTTTCCAGGTCATTGATAAATATATTAAAGTGTGTAGGACCAAGAACTGATCCCTGCAGGACCCCATTAGAATCACATCCGCTCAATGATGATTATCCGTTTACAATTACAATTTTGAGACCTATCAGCTAGCTAGTTTTTAATCCATATAATGTGTGCTATGTTAATTTTATATCATTCTAGTTTTTTAAATAAAATATCATGCAGTACCATGATTTAAGCACATCACATCAACACTATTACCTTTATCAACCAAACATGTAATCTCATCAAAAATATATCAAGTTAGTGTGAAAGAATCTATTTTCCATAAACCCATATTGATTTGCATTAATTACATTACCCTCCTTCCATTCTCTATTAATTGAGTCTCGTATCAGCCGCTTCATTATCTTGCCCAGGATCAACATCAGCCTGACAGGCCTATAATTACCTGAGTCATCCCATCCTTTTGAAAATTGGCACATTAATTTTCGTCCGGTCTTCCGTAACTTCTCCAATTTGCCAAGACTTACTGAAAATCAGCATTCAGACGGCTTTTTAAAAACTTTTGGATACAAATAACCAGGACCTGCTTATTTAAAAATGTCTAACTTGAATAGAGTCTGTTTAACGTCCTTCAGAGATACTAGTGGAATGGAAAGTGTTATCGTACATGATGAGACTATCTGATCTGTTTTTTCCCCAAAGTACAGAACAGGAAGGGATAGCTCAGTGGTTTGAGCATTGGCCTGCTAAACCCAGGGTTGGGAGTTTAATCCTTGAGGGGG
Source organism: Gopherus flavomarginatus (assembly GCF_025201925.1). NCBI lineage: Eukaryota > Metazoa > Chordata > Testudines > Testudinidae > Gopherus > Gopherus flavomarginatus. The sequence goes on along the minus strand of NC_066621.1, from coordinate 120,971,927 downwards.
CCATTTAGGGATCTGGGGCAAAAATCTGTTTGGGGATTGGTCCTGCTTTGAGCAGGGGGTTGTACTAGATGACCTCCTGAGGTCCCTTCCAACCGTGACATTCTATGATGGAGCACCTCTGCATTATAATTGATAATTTTACCATTTCCAGCTGGTACAGGACCAATAGCATTATCAGCATTCTTTTTGTTCCTAATGTATTTTAGGAACTCCTTATTGTCCTTAACTCTGCTGGCCATAGATTGTGCCTTGTGTCCTTTGGTTGTGGTGTAGTGATTAAAGGCTTAGAGCCAGGCCTCTTGGCCTCTATCCCAGGCTCTGGGAAGTAGTGAGATCTAGTGATTACAGAAAGGGCCTGTGAGCCTGGACACCTGGATTCTTTTCCAAGCCCTGCCACTCTCCACCAGATATTCCTCTTCTTTCACCTGTGTGGGAAGCTGTGCTGGGGAGCGGATTCAACCCTCTGGGAAAGGAGGTGACAGTACAGCCTCACCCATCTCCCTGGATGGCCTCATTCACTTTTGTGGCTTGTCCAGTCAGCTCAGACATCCCAGGGGAGCAGGGAGTTTGAGCACACTTGAATTTCATGAAGCAGATGTGGTCCGTTCCATTTAGTCGGGCTACATGCACATGACAGTGGAATCCTGCCCTCTATCTTTATCTTCTGTAAACACCAAGGATTCTGTCTCCTCCCCCCATCTTACATTCCCTTTCTTGTCCTGTTTAACAGCTTCGCTAGTTTTATTCAGCAGCTGGGAAAAAGGAGATTTGATGAGACTCATCTATTGCTGGGGCCACACTGACCCAGATCTTTCATTCTTTTCCCTCTCTCCCCAACTAGCTGCAGTAATAAGAGCTCAACAGCTCTAAAAGCAATCGATTCAGAGACGGCGTGGGGCAATTACCAGCCCGGACGGCTGGGCGGACTTCCAGTAAAATAAATACAGAAAAGACAAATAAGGTTTCTGTAGCCAGACTGTCCTCTGTTCTGCAGGGAGCCCTTTGCTTGGGGAAAAAATAGCCTAAGTCTGAGGAGGTGGGGGAGGAGATACTCAAGAGTGTGAGACAGATAGAGACAGAGGGCACTAGGCAGGCAGACAGACAAAGACCCAGAGAGACAAGCACGGCCTGAGTCTCCTCTTACATCTCTTTTGGCAACAAGATAATTCTACTGACTTCAATGAGGTCACTCAGGTGAGAATCAGGCCCAGAGAAAAAAAACAGACACACACTCATGGAGGATCTAGTGAGGTGTAACAGAGCTGTAGGCAGACAGACTAAGAAGGATGACAGTGCAGTCATAGTAGCATCAGGCAAAATCAAACACTCAGTGTCTTGCATTAATTTTAGCAGTTTTCTATGTGAATTTAGTGGCAGTGGAAGATGCCACCCTGACATCTGGAGTCCAAAGCACAGGCAGAGCACAGCAAGCTTTTCCTCAGTCACAAAGCCCTGTCAGTGTGCCTCAGTGCCTACCTGTAAGGATGAAAGGGAGACCCACTTTTAATGATCAGTTCAGCCCCTTGACTTTTCTACTGAGATTGTCACAAAGGAAATCTATATTCCAGCAGACCCCTGGGGGCTGGTGGGAGAGCGGCCTGCCTGGGTATTCCCCAGAAGATGATGGGGTGTTCTGTGCGCACATACCTGGCAGAGCTTGGGAGAACTCAAGCAGTTATTAATGTTTTATATAATTCATTTAACCTGAAAAACTAGTGGAGATGGGATAATGAACACGTTCCCATTGAATTTCCTCTCCATGTGCATCCATGGCATGCAGAACAAACCCTAGCTATAAGAATGGGTCAAATTCATCTGTGGAGCAATTCCACTGAAGTCATGAAGTCTCATAGTCCATAACCCACATAAGGAAAGATACAGAAAAGGGAAGTGACTTGCCCAAGGCCACCCAGTGAGTCAGTAGCAGAGCGGGCAATATCCATTTGGAGTTCCTTGTTCTGAGGCCCATGCTCTAATCACTAGACCTTGCTGCTTCCTTAAGGCATGGGGACTACTGCGTAAGACCATGAAGGGGGTTTCACCCTACCTCTAGGAAATTCTGATAAAACTTTAAGAGGTTCTTCCTCACACCCAACTCCTCAGGTCCCAGTTGGGTTCCGATATTTTGAGTAGATCATCAGAGGATGATGAAATAGACACATATCTAAGGCCATTGCTTGAGTATGTCGTATCAGAAGCACCAGCCAACTGTGTCTTCTCCTCTCCTGCTGCTGCTACGCCTACTGCTGGAATCAAATGCCATCAATGCCCTGGAGCAATTTTTATGAGCTATGCACTCAGCCATACCCAGAAATACTGGGAGCTTCCTGAAGGATGTATTTAGCACAGCAGGTCCAGCTCCACCTCCCCTCCCCACTTCACCCCCTATCCCAAAGCCTTTAGCTTCACAGCAAGTGGCTCATGCTTCAAACCTTCCCCCTGCAAGACCCAGACTAAATGCTCCCGCTTATTCAAGTCAAAGCAGAAAGGAAGGGCACAGCAGCAGCAGCAAGGGGCAGCACCTAGGTTTTCCTTTCACTCTGAGATGGTCATATAGTTAGGTATCAGAGGGTAGCCGTGTTAGTCTGGATCTGTAAAAGCAGCAAAGAATCCTGTGGCACCTTATAGACTAACAGAGGTTTTGGAGCATGAGCTTTCGTGGGTCAATACCCACTTCCTCAGATGCAATACCCACTTCCTCAGATGCATCTGAGGAAGTGGGTATTGACCCACGAAAGCTCATGCTCCAAAACCTCTGTTAGTCTATAAGGTGCCACAGGATTCTTTGCTGCTCATATAGTTAGAGTTGCCAAACTTCTAATTGCACAAAACTGAACAACCCCGCCCCACCCCCTCCCCGAGGCCCGGCCCCACCCCTTCATCTACCCTCCCTCTGTAGCTCATTCTTCTCCATCCTCACTCACTCATTTTTATCAGGCTGGGGCAAGGGGTTGAGGTGTGGGAAGGAATGAGGGCTCCAGCTAGGGATGCAGGTGGGGCCAGAAATGAGGAGTTAAGGGTGCAGGAGGGGGCTACAGGCTCAGGCAGGGGGTTGGGGTGCAGGCTCTGGGGTAGGGCCAGGGATGAGGGGCTTCGGATGCAGGAAGGGGCACTGGGCTGGGGATGGAGTCAAGGGGTGGGGGGGCCTCCAGGCTGGGGTAGGGGGTTGGGGTGCAGGAAGGAGTTTGGGTGCAGAAGGGTGCTCAGGGCTGGGGCAAGGGGTTGGAGTGTGGGGGGGAGGGTGTGGGCTCCAGGAGGGCATTTGGATGTGGGAGGGGGCTCAGGGCTGGGGCAGGGGCTTGAGTGGGACGGGGTGCAGGCTCTGGGCAGCGCTTACCTCAGGGAAGTGACAACACGTCCTTCGGCTCCTCAGAGGAGGCGCGGCCAGGCAGCTCTGTGCCTTGCCTTCGCCCACAGGTGCCACCCCCTGATTTCCCATTGGCCATGGTTCCCGGCCAATGGGACCTGTGGAGCCCACGCTCAGGGCAGGGGCAGCGCGCAGAGCCCCCCTGGCTAGGCCTCCGCTTAGAAGCCAACTGACATGTTACCACTTTCAGAAGCCAGGTAGGGAGCCTGCCAGTCCTGCCAACTAGACTTTTAATAGCACAGTCAGCATTGCTGACCGGAGCTGCCAGGGTCCATTTTCAACCAGGTGTTATGGTTGAAAAACGTACATTTGGCAACCATACATATAATCCTGGAGTGCTGGGAAATAAAAACACTGATCCAAAAATACAAGGGAGAAGGAATTGGGAAAGATTGCCCATAAAGTCTATGTATTCTCCGTCACACTAACGCTGCGTTTACACCAGTTCCATTAACCTAAAATATTACTGATTGGAAGTGATTTTTAATGGCTCCCTTCCTATACTTAGATGGAAAGGAAAATTCTTCCAGATCAAACTGGTTGCATTTGGTTTACCTGTGTATTTTCCTTCCCTTTTTCCTTCCTCTCTTTTCTTTCTATTCCTTACTCTGTTATGGTTTTATTCCCCCCTCCCTATCCCTATCTCTTCAAAAGAGTATTTCAGGAACCAGAAATCTCTCCTCCTCATATCAAAGTCATGCCAGAGGCAGCAAACAAGATGTCCTGAGATTGCAGTGCAGCTCAGCAGAACCAAACAAAGCCGTCTTGCCACATGGTGCTCTACATCAAACAGCTCTCCACATCATTCTCGTGACCTCAGGGGTTTTGACCTGGGCCTAAGCAGTAAGCGGAGGTTCCTGAAAGCACCTGACACATTGGTATTTATGGGGGAGAAAGAGTGTAAACTTTGGCTGGTGCAAATGAGAATGGGCGAGGGGAAAACAGCACCACCTGCTGACTTAGGCTATGTCTACATTAGAGAGCTTACAGTGGCACAGATGTACTGATGCAGTATTGCTCCTGTACATCTCTCATGTATCCGCTTTATGCTGACGAGAGAGAGCTCTCCTGTCAAGATAATTAAACCACCGCCAATGAGTTGCGGCAGCTATGTCAGTGGGCAAAGCACTCCCGCCGACATAGCACTGTGCATACTACCACTTATGCTGGCAAAACTTATTTTGCTCAGGAGGGTCTTTTTTCACACCCCTGAGTGATATAAGGTTTCCCAACATAAGTGGCAGTGTAGACATGGCCTTAGATTGAACTCAATGTCCAGAATGGCTTTGCTTTCTGGTGAAGGGGGTGTGGCCCATGTGGCTCTGATGCCAGGCCAGTGCAGGATGGGTGCAGGTGAGGGTTATGGGGGCGCAGAGCACACATGGGAGATCAGAGAGGGCTGCAGTCACTACATTTAGTACTGTGTTTAAAAACCTTTGTTCCGAGAGATACATTTTTTGCTCTTAATAAGCTTCCAGAAACAAACATTTTCGCTTCAAATGAACATTGGTGCCTCCAGCTGCTAAAAAAAAAATGTAACTTATTCTCATTATATTTTTAAAGTTAATTAAGCAGCAATGAAAAGTGCAAACTAGCACATACTAGCAGAAGTGCTAAGATCATGCTGGCAATATGCTAGAATCACACAGGCAAGGTGCAAGGGTATCCTTAATTAGAGGTGTTCCTTGGTTCTTGCATTAGTCTTTAAATAGTTGGTTCTTGCCTGTTCAACAACAATCATGCCTGATCCCTGCACTTTTGCTGGTAAGAAGCCCTCAGCATCACTGTAAACTTCCCTCAAAATATCCTACCAATGTGCCTGTACCCTTATCATGAAGGGACAGAACTCCAAGAGTGGGCGGGGAGTTCAGTCTCTGTGGCCCATTTGGTGAATGGCCTTTCTGCTAAGTCCACCAATAAGGGGACTAACAGGCAGGGGTGAAAGTAAAATACAGCTCTTACTGGTTTGGGTCCCACTCTGCCCCACCCCCTGGAAGGGGAGTCAGATGGAAGGGGCGGGGCCAGGGTGGAAGCATGTTACATTTCTTAGCCATACAGTTGAAACACAAGCAACCCACCTCTCCTACATACTTCGTGGATCCTTCCCATTGCATGACTTAGATATAGAAAATAAAGCTACTATTACTACTACCAGTACCGTCTGTAATAAAACTTTACTATTGGAACAAGCCTGAAAAACTGAAAACTCACTGACACATTTTTCTCCTTGACCTCTCTCCTCCTGCCAAGCTGCCCGACCCGACTAGGCTCCCCGTTCCCCTGACCACCGCACTCAGCAGGGGCTGCAGGGGCTCCCCTCTAGCTTGTAGCAGGGAGCCAGGGGACTGGCTGAGGGAGAAGCCTCCCCAGGTAGCCTGCTGCCTGCATAGGAACAGTTTAAATTTAGCTGTTCACTCTGGTAGGAACAGCGGGATTAGGGGCTATTTCTGGCATCCTTGTTAATTTCACTCATGGTTGTTGGCGGGGGGCGGGGTGAGGGGTGACCAAAGCCAGGGCAGTTCTTTTCTGTCCTCTGGATGAGGCAATCTTCAATAATATAAATTGAATATAAACGAACTGCCCCTTTTCATGTTCTCTGTATGTATAAATATCTGCTGTCTGTGTGTTCCATTCTGTGCATCTGAAGAAGTGAGCTGTAGCTCACGAAAGCTCATGCTGAAATAAATTTGTTAGTCTCTAAGGTGCCACAAGTACTCCTGTTCTTTTTGCCCCAGCTATGGTTATCCCTCACCAACTTCTCCCTTAGCCAGTCCCCCTGCTTCCTGCTACAAGCTGAGGGGAGCCCCTGCAGCTCTTGCTGAGTGGGAGGGTCGGGAGAACGCGGAGCCTAGCCGCGTCAGGCAGCCTGGTTGGAGGAGGAGAGGGAGAGAAACAACAAACAATTGTGACAGAGTTTTCCCTTTCCAAGCTTTTATTAGCTTTGAGTCTGATCTTTTTATTATGCAGCCAAAAGAGATGAAAGTAAGCCAGTACTGAATGCTCCACTTATTTGCCGTACACTACTGCACCTTTTTTTTTTTACCGGTACTCCATACAGGGCCGCACCGGCTTACTTTCACCTCTGCTAACAGCTATACAATCACTCCTCACTTAAAGTCGTCCGGCTTAACGTTGTTTCGTTGTTACGATGCTGATCAACTGGGGAACATACTCATTTAAAGTTGTGCAATGCTCCACTCTTAAGTTGTTTGGCTGCCTGCTTTCTCCACAGCTGGCAGCCTCTCTACGCACTCCCCTCTCTACAGCGCCTGTCGCCCGCCGGCAGACCCCGTGGATCAGTGTCTTACTCCTTCTTCCCGCACCTCCTGCCGACGGCAATCAGCTGGCTTGCGGCGTTTTGGAGGCAAGAGGGAGGTGGGAGGAGCAAGGATTCAGAGCGCAGGCTCCCCCTCCCTCCCCTGCCTCTCTAACGCAGCACGCCAGCTGATTGCCGTGGACAGGAGGGAGGGAGGAAGAGCAAGGACTCGGCGCGCCTCCCCCCTCCCTCCCAACGCAGCAATCAGCTGGCTTGCGGCATTTAGAAGGGAGGGGAAGGAGGTGGGAGGAGCCAGGACGCAGCATACAAACTAAAGGGGGAGGAGGTAGAGGGGAGAAGAGGTGGATCAAGGGTGGGGTCTTGGGGGAAGGAGTGGAGTGGGCAGGCTGAGGGTTGAGCCCCCCACCCCTGGTGCTTGCAGAGTAGGGGAAACTGCCCTGGAACCAAACCCCTCCCCCTTTACATTAATTCTTATGGGGAAATTGGATTCATTTAACATTGTTTCACTTAAAGTCACATTTTTCAGAAACATAACTACAACGTTAAGTGAGGAGTTACTGTAGTAATTTTTGTGACATGGACACATTTCCAGTAGCAACTGGCTGACACACACCCACCAGCTTATTTCACATGGATGGCAACCGAACAGTTGGCAAAGAGATAGAAGCCACCATTGGCCATTACCAACCTGGGCTCAAGGATATTTACTGAACCAACATTCCCCTCCTTCATGTTTTTCCCCTCTCTAACCCTCAGAAGCAGAAGCAGCAGGAGAGCTTGGGCTTTTAAAAAGTGAATCATAAAAGTTCAGCCTACCGACTTGGGTTTGGATTATCGACAGGGAAGGCTGATGAATAGTCTTGGCTTGAGTGATAAACTCAGATATCAGACAGTAAATCTAGCGGAAAAGAAAATCTATCTGTCATCCTCAGTTGCAGCTGCAGAGGCTGTTATTGGCAGCTGGGATTTATTTTCTTAATTCTGAGCAACTTTCAACTCCCCCCTTCACCGACACACATACACCAGCACACCCCTTCCCCTGTTGGCAATATGTTGGCTTGTTTCATTAAAAGGCAAATCTTTTCACTTGGCTTCACCTTCCCTCACGGGTTTTCCTTTTTTTCTACCTATACACACCCTTGTCATCTCATCCACCATGCAGATCAATGCATGCAGCCTGTGCCATTTGGCCAAAGTCAAAAGGTGCAGCTAAAGTCAAACTCCAGAAACAGCCACGCTTACCGCATTGGAAGCATAAGAGATGTACAGTCCTCAGCCAGATTCCATTTCTGAGCTGCACAAAGGGGGCTGAATCCAGTGCTCCTTATTTCATGGGAGTTTTGACAGAATGAGGGTGGCAGAATCATGCCCAGTGTATCTACTGAAATATTAAGCCATCGGTTCTGCTTGGATGGGGACATCTCAAGTTGTGTTTATTTACTGGTCTCAGAAACATATCTATCTGTGACAGGCACTTGTAGCAGTAATTGAGCAGTCTAATTGCAGGCATCCGAAAAACACCACAGTCTAGCATTGCTGGCCAGTGTCCACAGACTTGTGACACTTAGGAAATTTCAATGGAACAACAGCCAACAAATATATTGTATTTTCCTCCACTACTTCCCAGGTCTCTCCTTGCCACTACCCTCTAGGCAGCTGCTAAAAAAGCCCATTCAGTTGTCTGACATGATGCAAACACCTACAGTGCCAGCAAAGTGTTAGGAATCAGAACTGGGTGAATAATGAAAAAATGCTTAGCAAACATTCAGACTAGTTTTTAAAAGGATTCACTTTGTCTGCAGTCGTGCCCTTTCTTTGTTTTCCATGAACTTTCGAGCAATCGGGTCTTGTGTTCACGGAGGTTTGTGCAGAGCAAATTTCAAAGTGATATTTGTTCTGGAAATATTCCCCTACTCATCCGATTAGAGCACAGAAACAATAACATGTGACCTTTCCAACCAACTACGCCTAAGCAAACCAGCTCAGATTTCAAATATTTGTGCATAATCCAGACTAAAAAGCAATAACAATAGCAATTTTTAAATATTCAATCAAATAAATGTGAATAACAATGCTGCAGGAAACCCCATCTGCTGGTGGATATTCCATGAGTAGAAACAGAGACAAAATGTACAAAATAGTTTATTAGTTGGGAATTGTTCCCTCTGCTTCTAGAATCAAGCACAATTCGACTGAATTTACAAATCCCTCATTTATGTATTGAGCTCAACACAACAACTCCTGAGGTTTGCCAACCTCTGTGCTGTCTTGGCAGCTGTCTTATTATTGCCAGCTATACCGTGGCCAAACATGTTGCACTCCAACCTCTTCTCTCTGTTACCTACAGACCCTAGTAGACCCCATTCAGCCTGCTACTAAAGTGTGCTCAGGAACTTCAACGAGCTGTGAAACATATTCCCTCATTTCACTAACAGGTAGCCTAACAAAAGACTTCAGCAAAGAGTGTAAAGAGCCACCAAGCTGCAGAAGTAATAAGTGACCTATTATCTGCCTGGCTGGGTTGATTCAATGCCTCCTCATCATAAATTCTGTAATAAATTGGAGCTTGTGAATCTCTACTGAAATGTAAGCATCAGCCATGGAATAATCAACTCCAATCTCTTGTCTCTGACAGTAGTTAATACTGGATTGCTTTGTCAGGTGCAAAGATCCACTATGGTACCTATTTCTGCAACACTGTACCAGAATGGGATTTCTGACCTATTATGTACCCTAACGTTTATCCATTTTAAATACGTTGCCTTTTAATTTGATTATGTGCCGCATTGGCCTTGCAAACAGGAGCCCAACTGGCCTTCTTGATACCATCCCGTACTTCAATGATCTCTAGAATATCTCCTCTTAAAGAGTCTTAAGTCGTTTCATGTCTCTTCATACAATAGCCCCCCTGCCAGCCCCTGCTCATTTTCATAGCCCTTATCCAGACCTTTTCTATTTCTGCCATTTTTTTGCAATCAAACTCTTGTCACAAAGGATTTTTCTGAAATCACTTTTACCACCAGATTTTTAAAGGGAGATCACTTGGGTGCTCCATCCTGACCTGCAAATCCTAGCAACCGAGCAGCTAGGGGGACCTCACATGGCAAAGCCAAAGAACAGTAGGAGTTGGAAGGGGCACCATGGAGCTTATATCTGTATAACGAGATCACTGTGTGGCACTTTGGTTTAGAATGCTGCAGAGATCTGAGGAAACAAAACAAAAATTATCGGGAGAAAGATAGATATTTAAAATGCCTTTAACTGGTTGGTAATAAGATCTCAGCAGCACATGGAGCAGCTGATGGGCAGGGACATAGCACTACTGCTGAGTTGGAGATGTGACTGGCAGCAAGGATGAGCAAATCAGTTTGGATATACAGTGGAGTTGCATCATACGTGCATTTAACTTACGCGAATTCAACTATACGCACGCAATCAGCATATGCCCTGGAGCGAGCGTGAGATGGGAGACGTGAATCTGCTGTTCCCTCAGTCGACCTGAGTTCCTGAGTGCCTCTCATACTGTGAGCATCTTGCCGTGCTGAGTATGATTCTTGTGTTTAAAGATACACCTATACCCCAATATAACGTGGTCCTCCAGAGCCAAAAAATCTTACCGCGCTATAGGTGAGACCGCGTTATATTGAACTTGCTTTGGCCTCCCTGCTCCTTGTCCTCTGATTACCCCCTCCAGAGACCCCTGTCCCTAATCACCCCCAGAACCCCACCCCCTACCCAACCCTCCTACTCTCTGTCCCCTGATTGCCCCGACCCCTATCCACACCCTCACCCCATGACAGGCACTCACCGCCAGCAGCGGGAAGCAGAGCAGCCCAGCCCCAGCCCGCTCCACTCCGCCAGCTCCGAGACGCGGCGCTCTGCTTCCCGCCGCAGGTGAGTACGCAGGGCGTCCCTTCCCCAACCTCCCCGCAATCATCAGCAGTGAGAAGCGGAGTGCGGCAGCTGGGAGCTGATGTACTGATCCGCCAGAGCACTGCTTTACCGTGTTGTATGTGAACCCATATTATATCAGGTCATGTTATATTGGGGTAGAGGTGTATGTATTTTTCATATAACATGGCCCCTAAATGCAAGCCAACTACTTCATCTGGTGATCAGCCGAAGAAACAGCAATCTGTTCCAACGCTGCAGGAAAAAGTGGCTGTGTTGGGCTTATTGAGAGATGGTATATTGGTCTCCAACGTGGCGAGTAAATATGGCCACAATGAATCTAGCATCCATGCCATCAAGATTCAAGAGAGAGAAATTCGTCAAGCCGTGGCATCAAGTGCTCTAATAACTGCTAAGGTGATGAGCCAGGTGTGTGATAAGACTTTCGTGAAGACTGAAAAGGCATTAAACTTATGGCTGGAAGACATGAACCATAAACGTGTGCCTATCGATGGCAACACGTTGCAAGAAAAGGCTTTTAGCCTCTATGTGCTGTTCAAACCTCCCGCCGAAGAGGGACGGCCTTCTGATGAGAAGGAATTCAAAGCCAGCCAAGGTTGGCTTAACGGTTTTAGGAACTGCTTCAGCCTTAAAAACATGCAGACTACTGTTGAAGCTGCATCTGCTGATGAAGAGGTAGCAAAAGCCTACCCCGAACAATTAAAGAAAGCCATAGAAGAAAAGGACTATCTTCTGGAACAAGTTTTTAATGCTGACAAGAGTTGACTCTTCTGCAAAAAAATGCCCAACTGCACTTACATTTCGAAATCAGAAAGACAAGCCCCTGGCTTCAAAGCAGCTAACGACCATGTGACTGTGTTGTTTTGTGGCAATGCGGCTGGACATTTAATAAAGCCAGGCTCGCTCTACTGGGCTGCAAATCCCCATGCCCTAAAAGGCAAGAACAAAAATCTCCTGCCTGTGTTCTGGCAATCAAATAAAAAGGCTTGGGTGATGGCAGTATTATTTCTGGACTGGTTCCACAAGTGTTTCATTCCGGAGGTCAAGCGGTACCTCGAAGAGAAAAGACTTGACTTTAAGTGTTGCTGATCATAGACAATGCTCCTGGCCACTCTGAGGCACTCTGGTTTGCACTTAATGACACTGAAGTCGTCTTTCTCCCCCCCAATATCACCCCCATCTGCCAACCTCTTGACCAAGGCGTGATTCGCTGTTTCGAGGCCACGTACATGAGGCTTATGTTCTCACGGATACGTAGCATTATGGATGCTGATCCCAATCTTAATGTGATGGAGTGTTGGAAGTCCTTCACCATTGCCGATTGCATCACTTATATTAAACAGGCAACGGATGCAATCAAGCCTGAAACAGTCAATGCATGTTGGCGAAACCTATGGAAAGAATGTGTGAATGATTTTAAGGGTTTCCCGACCATTGACAAAGAAGTGAAACGCATTGTTCAGGTGGCCAGGCAAGTTGGTGATAGTTTCGTCAACATTCTTAAGGAAGAAATTGAAGAATTAATTGAGAGCCATAGAGAAACATTGACTAACAAAGAATTAGAGGAACTGAAAAATCGTCTACAGAAGACGAAGATGATGACGACGAACAAGAAGAGCCAGAAAGTTGGAATCTTCACAAATATTCTGAAGTGTTCCAAGCAGCGAAACACTTGAATGATTTAATTTCTGAATACAATCCCTCTATGGAACAAATCTTTAAAATGACACGTAGTATTACGGACGATTTGAGACCGTATCAAGAAATTTTTGAGCAGCTCAAGAGACAACAGAGACAGTTGCCAATCACCATGTTTTTCAAGAAAAAACAACCAGCAGCTGTCATAAACAGATGTTTAAGGGTTAATGTCTCTTTTTCCTGTAAAGGGTTAACTAGCAGTAAACCTGGAACACCTGACCAGAGGACCAATCAGGAGACAAGATACTTTCAAATCTCAGTGGAGGGAAGCCTTTGTGCTTTCTGGGTTTTTTGTTTGTTCTCTCTCGGTTCTGAGAGGGACCAGAAATGTAAGCAGATATCTCCAAGTTTCTGAAACAGCCCCTTCTGTTCAATTTAGTAAGTACCAGTTAGAAAGGCGGTTTAGTCTTTTAATTGTTTTCTTATTTTGCAAATGTGTATTTTGCTGGAAGGGTTGTATCTCTGTTGCTGCAACTTGTATTTGTGCTGGGGGGAGGATTCTCTCTAGTATCTATAAGCTGAAAGACCCTGTAACATTTTCCATCTTGATTTTACAGAGACAATTTTTACTTTTTTCTTTCTTTTATTAAAAGTTTTCCTTTTTAAGAACCTGATTGTTTTTTTTTTATTCTTGTGTGAGACCCAAGGGGAGGGCGTCTGCACTCACCAGGGAATTGGTGGGAGAAAGGAAAAGCCTGATTTCTCTCTGTGTTAGGATTACTGTCTCTCTCTCAGGGAGAGTCTGGGAGGGGGAGAGAAGGGGGGAAGGTGAATTTCCTCTCTGTTTTAAGATTCAAGGAGTTGAATCACAGGGATCTCCCACTGTTACCCAGGGAGCGGAGAATCTGGGAGGAAGAAAGGAGGGGAATGGTTGATTTCCCTTTGTTTTGAGATCCAAGGGGTTTGGGTCTTGGGGTCCCCAGGGAAGGGTTTGGGGGCCAGAAAGTGCCCCAAAACACTATATTTTTGGGTGGTGGCAGCTCTACCATTTCTAAGCTAGTAATTAAGCTTAGAGGGGTTCATGCAGCTACCCCATCTTTTGGACGCTAAGGTTCAGAGTGGGGGTTCATACCTTGACAGCAGCAGATGAGCCTAGCCCATCATCTCCTGGATCGACATCAAGCCCTGACACCCCCCAATAGTGTCATCGTCATTGTAGATTAGCAAGAATATCCAGGATGAAAGGTGAGTGGTTAGGTTCACTGTTAATTCTTTCATTCATCCGTCTCTCTCTCTCCCTCTCTCTCTTTTACGTAATTAAAAATACAGTACTGTAAAATTATATTTTGCATATGTACTCTATTATATACTGTACATTACTGTATACATATTACTGTACAGGGTTGTATGCTGTACACAAAACCATATATACTGTACTTTATGGGCGATTTAAGGGATTTTCAAGCGTAATTTTGACTATACGCGATTTTTGCCTTATGCGTTGACTAACCCCCGCGTAAGATATGACTCCACTGTAAGAAGAAGGGACCTGAACTTTTGGCACAAACCATAACTGAGACTTTTTCTGAGGTTCCAAAAACCTTCATTGAACTGTTTGTTTGCTCTTGGCAGAGGGACATATTTTTTTTTGCAGTCGACTTTGAAAGATTAGAAGTGCTGATCTCATAAGATTCCAGCCCAGAGTTTCTGGACTGAAGGAATGAGTGTGCTAAACCCTATTATTGATAAATATTTAATGTTTATATTGCCTTAATACCTAAATACCAACCAGTTTGGGGCCCCATTAGGATAGACATTGGACAAAATTATCAGTGGTATGTATCCTCTACCGCAAAGAGCTTACAGAGTAAAAAGGAAAAAAGACATAACAGGTGGATGAGACAAACACATAGGTCAGGGTGTAGGATAAATGTAGTTAAGCACTGGAACAAATTACCTAGGGGAGGTTGTGGCAACTCCATCACTGGAGGTTTTTAAGAATAGATAAGACAAAAACACCTGTCAGGGATGGTCTAGATAATATTTAGTCCTGCCTCAGTGCAAGGAACTGGACTAGAAGACCTACTCAGGCCCCTTTCATTTCTATGCTTCTATGGAGTAACACAAATAAAAGTTTGTGAGCAGTTCTTAGTTAATCAGGAGCATTGGTGCTGAAGGCTCTCCTCTTCTCCCAGTTCCGTCTCTCTTCTCCACCCTCCTAACCGGCATCTGAAATGCCCTCTCCCTACCATCCCACTTGGAGAAAAGCTTCGAAAAACTCCATCCACCGTTTCTCATCCATCAGATGCCCTGTCCAGAATGCACCATCCCAAGTGTCATGCCTGAATGGTCCTAACCCCAGCCTCTGGTGTTTCAGCCAGCCTGCGAACTATCTGCCATTTCCTGACATGAGATAGGAGCAGGACCTGGAAATGGAAGGAGATAGAGTACGTGCACATAACAGATAAGGGGAAAAGGTGTGTTCCCATCTTGGGGGAGGGCAGAGAGGTTCTGGTTTTGCCAAGGAGTCCCACACACCAGTGCCCCCTTCCAGCCTCTCCCACTGGAGACTAGCCAGCCCAAATGGTTTAAAACACATTCAGATTGCCTAATATTCAGGCAAACATTTAGGCGTTTATCTGAAGTGAACTCATCTCTGAACCTTGACTCACTAGAGCTTGCAGGGAACATGAATTCAACTTACACAACAAAATTGAAGTTTTCTGGGGGAAAAGTCATCTCAAGTAAAATCAGAAAGCCAAAACCTCAATAGTTGCAGAAGTGACATTCCACAATATTTGGTTTCAGAAACACCCAAATGTTGGGATCCCAGGCTCCTCAGGAGCAACTCCGGCTCCACAACTGCCCACCAAGCAAGTTGCCAAGGAGCCAAAAGTCTAGAATCCTGGGTGTCCAAGCTTCCCATTAGGCATCCTGCCAAGGAGGCAGGCAGGTGGACGAGCCGGCAGAAAACCAGGCAGATTTCCTTTGGAAACTTGCCTCATTTCTTTGGAAAGATTTGTCAAGAGTGACACATTCCCACGGAACTTCTTGCTTTCAAGGAATTGGCATTTTCTGACAGAAAACATTCTGCTGGTAAGTTTCCAACCAGCTCTAATGCTCACTCACCCTTCATTATATATTAGTAGCTACATTGGCATTGACAAACACATAGACATACGCCTCCCTGCAGCTTCCAACCATGCAGTGCTTTGATGTCTGCATGGGGAGGGCTATAACTGTTTAAGGGATACATGTGTGGCACAGCCTCAGGGATGCTGCACCTGCTGAAAGGGCTGGAGAGCTGCCAAATATGCTCCTCTTGGAAAAGTCATTTGCTTTAGTATCTGCTAATTCCAGGCAGGGGGGCATGTTCTTCATGCTTGGCTGTGTCCTCTCTGCATTCTCAAAGAACAAGAGGGGATGGGAACACGGCAGACAGTTGCGGTGCTTAATAGAAAAAATCCCCTACATGCTCCTTCCATAGAAATGAGAGAGGAAAGAAACAAGCTGACTGTAGCAGGCTGAAACCCTGAGCTGGCTTCTCCAAGATGGCTCATTAAAAAACTCCTGCCCAGCCCTGTCCAGATTGTCAGTGAGGCCTCTTAAATAAACCAAACTTGAAACAAAAATCTCCCTGACAAAGCATCCCTTTCTTCCGAGGCATATCTGCTGGTAGGGGGGTGGGGGTGCAATTTTCCCAGTGCTCCTCCATTGTTTGGAGACAGAATCAAAATAATTCAATCTCATTCTCCCTGGCCTAGGAGGACTACCAATGTCTCTCGCCTGTTATGAGGGAAGAGACAGATTATATGGTGGCCCCCTTCCCAGAAGTTGTCCTAACTGGCTCAGTGGAAGCCCTGCTCCACTCTTCACTACAAGGCTCCTGGGTCCCTGAAAGGAACAATAGTGCTGTGTCCTGACTGAATAGGATCTTCAGGAAAGAATCTCTCTCTCTCTCTCTCTCTCTCTCTCTCTCTCTCTCTCACACACACACACATACACACACACACACACACACACGCACCATAGAGTTTCAAATTAAGATTCCACAGACCGCTTGTTACATCCTGCAGACCACAAAATACAACCTGCAGCTTCTCTAATCCTAACTAACTGAACTTTCAGGTAAAAACCCCAAACCTGGAATGGATGTACATGACCCAGCTGCTATACTCATTACTCTAAAAACTCTGGCACAAATTACAGAATAAATTCTCCCTAAACACTACAAAGAGCCTGGGGGGTTTCAGGCTCTAAGGGCCAGATATTTAAAGATACTTAGGCACCTAAACACCTATATAAATCTGGCCCTAATTGTTACTCCTAGGATCCCTTCTCCTCTCTCAGCATCTGCCTCTGGCATTCCCAGGGTCTCTATTTGTCCTAGAATGCGGTGACCTGGCCCCTGTGACTTCCGCCTCTGGCCTTAAAGAGCCAGTACACCCCATTACACTGAGGAATGGGGAACTGGGATTGGAGAAGAGTGAGAAAGGACGCAGCTTAGAACTACGATGTATTTGCCACAAATTGCAGTAAATTCAGAAATCATTTCAACAGCGAAGTAAAAGTGCAATTCAGTCATTTTTAAAATCTGACCTGCTCTGCTCTCTACTATATCTCACTAAACCCCAGCATACTGAATCCCAGCATCTACTTTAATGCTACTGCTTAGCAAATAAAAATACCAATTATTTCTCCCAGTGCACCAGGGAAATAAGTGTTAAAATACCTATTTTTATAAATGGAGACACTGAGGGAGGGAAATTAAGTGACTTGCCTGAGGCCCCAAAGAGAGTTAGTAGAAGAGCCGACAGTGAAACTCAGTAGTCTCTGACTCTCGTTTCTGTGCTCAGGAATGGAAACATTACTCTGTATCTGCCCCCAGAGCCCTCTTAATAGCTCAAAAAAAAAAAAACGGGCACGAGGAGATAATAAACATAATGGGGGTGGAATTAGAAGCCTTTGAATGGTATTCCAGCAGTCTCTGAATAATCCTACCTGGATCTCACCACAAAGGTGATTTTAAATATTAGGAGCAAGGGATATTGCATTTGGAGCAAGTGCCCCGTACAGCAGCACACCTGGGTTTTTAGGTTCATAGAATGGGGCTGGAGAATCATGGCTGTGAAAAACAAAATCTATGTGCAAATGAATTACATCACTCTCTGTCAGTCCCCCTGCACAGTGCTCAAAACTGCGTGTTAATGAGCACGTAGGAAGAGGACCCACATCTGGCACGTCATCGAGGCAAAGTGAAGTCAAGATTTCAAAGGGAGTGAGGGGGGGTGTAAAAGAGGAAAATGGGGATGACCCTGTAAGATTCCTCCAGAATTAAGAAATAAAATTAAATCTCATGTCTCTGTTGCTTGGGAATACAAGTTATCTGCAAGCAACACACAGGAAAACTGCAATGGAGTTACTGTCTAGCTAATGTGGTTACCTTGTGTTTTTGCTACATCTGCCTCTGTGACAGTGAAAAGTCTGATTGCCCTATAGTGGATGAGTCAGAGCTGGGATAACGTGATAAATGGACACTGAACTTGTCGACTAATCTGATTAATCTGTGTTTCATTTTCATCTCTTAACAGAAGGAAGGGAGACTCAGTCTGTGATACAGGCTTTTCCCCTTCCTGCTATGCCTCACTGTGGACCCAAAATATATGCAAGGAGACTCTTCCTCTTCTCCTTACTGCCCCAGAGGCAGTGGCCGCAACAGAAACTCTGTAGAGGGAGCCAACTATGCCATTACATGGACACATGCTGCTTGTGATTTTAGATACAATTTAGTGGGCCAAACATGCCCCTGGATATCAGTGGAGTTGAGGGAATAACTGATTTGTTTTCAGCTCTGTGTCCCAACTGAAAAATTAAAAAAAAATGTGGTTAGTTTAGAACCAATGCTGAATATTTCTGTTTGTTTCTTGATGAAATGAAAAACTGAAAACATTTTGTTCAGGTCAGATGGAACATTTTGAATGTTGAATCTAAGTGACATTTTGAAATACCGTTTCAAACTGACATTTCATTTTGTAAAGGTTTCAAATTGACAGTGTTTTAAAAAATGGCAATTTGAAACATGATGCCAACAAACTGTTTCGACATTTTGGTTTTCAATTTGTTTTCAGCTGAAACTATTGGCTGAATTCGACCTGAATTTGTGAAGTTTTCATGCCCTGAAAAATACATTTTTTGCCCGGCTCTGATTATAACCAGGGATAAATGTAACCCCGTGGGCTAGTTTTGAATCTCTGCTCTCAGATCTCACTTCACCTGCATGACGCGGAAGGAAGAGCTGATCTAAAAGGGTTTCAGCTCTCTCTCATTCCCCAATCTTGCCCTTCTAGCCCAACTCTAGATGGAGTATAATTCCTACAGATTTTATTTCCTCCTTCCTTCTCTCTGCACAAAAGCAGTGAGCAACTCTCAGGCTATGGGCCTCAGCCTCTGCTCGCACAGGAAGGAAGAGAACAGCCAGCTCAATCAGGACTCTCTTGCCCACCTCTCATTACCATCTGTCTGTATAAGTCTCTCTCAGGCTCTGATAATGGATGATACAGTGCAATCTGGCAATGTCACATCATTCACACACCATTACTTGAGCTCTTTAGGGCAAAGTCTGTTGATCTGTGATGTGCCAGTACAGTGCTAGCACAAGGGGGCACTGATCTGTGATTTGGGCTTGCAGGCACTACTTGCTCATCACAACTATAACCTCCCTTCCCAATCCCCCTACTTTATTCCTCCAATTGCCTCCTCCTCCCACTGTCAGATTCCTCCTTATAGGCCTGGAATATCCTCCTTTTTCTCATCTACTAAGCATCTCTTCCAAAAGCCACCTCAAAACCCATGTTGTCAAGCAATCCCTCCTTGCATCATTTCCTCATTAGTAACTCCCAGGCCCCGCCTCTCCCAAACTATTGTCCCTTCTCCTCTTTTATTTACATTGTAAGTTCTTTGGGGAAGCAAATGTGTTTTATAGAATCTATGCTCAAGGAAACGTATGATGCTATAGAAATGTTTAATAGCATAATTAATATTAATCAAATTAATAATACCACTATCATTCCTAATGCATGGTTCATTCCCCATTGCCATCGGCTCCCTGGCATCAATATTACTAGCTAGGATGCAATGTTTTTAGCATGAAACCAAACACAGGAAAGAACAAACCAAGAAAGGAAAATGCAGCCTTCTGCCATACTAAAGAGCGAAGTAACAACCTTTCCTCTGGAGATTTCAAATAATGAATGCCTGTTTTAATTGAAGCTGCAGCTGATGTGTGAGCTCCAAATGGGCCTTCCTCTCTCTCTTTCTCTCTCTAGGTGAAGCTGTGCAGGAAAGAGCTTTTAAATCAGTCAGCGAGCATAACGAACTTCAATTTCCCTTCGACAAGGGCAAAATTACAAACATGCACTTCACTTCCAGACAATTAATTAATTTGTTTACACAATTCCTTTGCTTTGTTTTACTTTCATGATTCCCCCACCCCCACCCCTCAGTCCTCCAGGCTTTCTAAATCTCCAAGGTGTAGGATTAACTTTTGACAATTCTTTCTCCTTTGAGGCACACAGGAATTGAATTTGAAGGTGGATTTACATAGGAACAATAGGATTGTGTGGCAAGGGGTAAAAGAAGAGGTCTATAAAATTAGCTTGGGGTTCCTTTCTAATCTTAAACGGGACGCCAGTCCTTGAAGTGGATAATAACCATGTAGCACAGGCATGTGGTGGTTATTAATACAGACAGCGAGTGCATTTAAAAGGTGGCTGCCACTTGGAGAGTTTCATCCCACCTAATAGATAAGACTTTGCTCCATAGCCTGAACCATCATCAACCTGAGGAGACCCACACCCAGACCCGCACATGAACTGGGGAGACCCATCCACCTCCAGACCAAAGCCTACCAACTCATTCTCCCTACCTGATCATCCAGTCCACAACCAGAAAGGACCCACACAACCAGCCACACCAGAGCCCAAGGCTGCAGGACAATCTGTCTGCCATCAGTGCTGCCAGCAAAGGTGTAGGGTAACTTGCCCCCGCTACTGCTACTGTGAGAAAGAGCTGACACAACTAGAGGTGCCTCAGTGAGGTGTCGGGGAGGAGGAAGCATGGTGGATGGAGAGGGACCAATCTAAGGGATGGAAAGACTGATGGATTTGGCATGATAAGCCAGAACTCGTACTTTTTTCAGTGGGGGAGTGTACTTCACCCAGGAAATGCCACGTCTCACTGACTGAGTTTATTAGACCTGCTGTATTACTGTAGAATTATTATAAGCATTATCACATACTCCCAGCTGGCATTATGTTCTGATTTCATTTATGGAGGTGAAAATTTGAAGCAAGTACATTTAAGTCAATAGATTTGACAAAGCATCTTTTATCTACTTGTGCTTAACACTGAAGCTTATTTAGGGACATTAATAGGCCATTTACAAACATATTTTAATAGGGCTGTCGATTAATAACAGTTAACTCACACGATTAACTAAAAAAAATTTGTGATTAATCACAGTTTTAATCGCACTGTTAAACAATAGACAAGTTTGTTTATACTTGCAGGAGATAATGTTGCCCGCTTCTTATTTACAAAGTCACCAACAGTGAGCAGAGGTGTTCACATGGCACTGTTGTAGCCGGCGTCGCAAGATATTTATGTGCCAGATGCAGTAAAGATTCATATGTCTCTTCATGTTTCACCCACCATTCCAGAATACATGCTTCCATGCTGATGAAGGGTTCTGCTCAATAACAATCCAAAGCAGTGTGGACTGACGCACATTCGTTTTCATCATCTGAGTGAGATGCCACTAACAAAAGGCTGATTTTCTTTTTGGGTGGTTCAGGTTCTGTAGTTTCCACATTGGCATGTTCCTCTTTTAAGACTTCTGAAAATATGCTCCACACTTCGTCCCATTCAGATTTTGGAAGGTACTTCAGATTCTTAAACCTTGGGCCAAATGCTGTAGCTATTTTTAGAAATCTCACATTGGTACCTTCTTTGCATTTTATCAAATCTGCAGTGAAAGTGTTCTTAAATTGAACAACATGCTGGATGTCATTCTAGACTGCTATAACATAAAATATATGGCAGAATGCAGGTAAAATAAAGCAGGAGACATACAATTCTCTCCCAAGGAGTTCAGTCACACATTTAATTAATGCATTATTTTTTTAACAAGTATCATCAGCATGGAAGCATGTCCTCTGGAATGGTGGCCAAAGCATGAAAGCCATATGAATGTTTGGCATATGTGGCACATAAATACCTAGCAATGCTGGCGACAAC
Source organism: Gopherus flavomarginatus (assembly GCF_025201925.1). Taxonomy (NCBI): domain Eukaryota; kingdom Metazoa; phylum Chordata; order Testudines; family Testudinidae; genus Gopherus; species Gopherus flavomarginatus. Next base: position 120,950,439 of record NC_066621.1, on the reverse strand, counting down.
AGTGCCATGTGAATACCTATTCTCATTTTCAGGTGACATTGTAAATAAGAAGAGGGCAGCATTATCTCCCATAAATTTAAACAAACCTGTTTGTCTTAGCAATTGACTGAACAAGAAGTAGGACTGAGTGGACTTTTAGGCTCTAAAGTTATACATTGTTTTGTTTTTGAGCGCAGTTATGTATCCAAAAAAATCTACATTTGTAAGTTGCACTTTCACGATAGAGATTGCATTACAGTAGTTGTATGAGGTGAATTGAAAAATACTATTTCTTTTGTTTATCTTTTTTACAGTGCAAATATTTGTAATAAAAAAACAACAGAAATAGTGCATTGTACACTTTGTATTCTGGGTTGTAATTTAAATCAATATATTTGAAAACATAGAGGACATCCAAATAAATTATATTCTATTATTGTTTAACAGAGCAATTCATTGCATTTAATATTTTTAATCATGTAATTAATCATGATTAATTTTTTAATTGCTTGACATCCCTATATTTTAATATATTTTTATTTTATTATTATGCTAGTACTAGTGATTGGAGACCTCTCTTTATCCAGAGAACAGGCACAACATAAGCAACAGCTCTGAAAGCTTCCCTCACACTGCACCAGCAATGTGTCACAGAATCATAGAATATCAAGGTTGGAAGAGACCTCAGGAGGTCAACTAGTCCAACCCTTGGCTCAAAGCAGGACCAATCCCCAGACAGATTTTTACCCCAGTTCCCTAAGTGACCTCCTCAAAGATTGAACTCACAACTCTAGGTTTAGCAGGCCAATGCTCAAACCACTGAGCTATCCCACCTCCTCATGGTGACCTGGAAAGGGCAGAGTCATCAAAGTCCATTTAGTCTTAGGTCTTTGCTGGGACTCCAAAAAGGGGAGTCAGTCAGTGTGGTGATTTTTTGTATGTTGACATTTGTCCACTAGGGACTGGATTGAGACCCAGCAACTCATTTCACATAGTATACAGAGTTATCATATGGTAAAATCCTTAATAAACTCTGCTGACTTATCTATGAGCCCAATCTTGATATTCTGACTCAATTTTCACTAGCCCTTACTCTGTCAAGCCTTCCACTGGAGTAAAATCTGAAGCAAGGATTTCATAAAATCTTTATAAGCAAAGAGAACACCCATTAATACATCAAGGTAGATCTCCTGGTACAGCATGACTGCTCCAGATGTACACTGACAGGAAAATTTGTAGAATTCACTCAAGGAGGATTACCCAGAAAAAGTGTATTCTTGCAGTGATGACATAGAGCTGATGGAGGGGCTTATATACCACACATCCTCACTGCTGCTGTCACATCACAAGACTGGTGTATTGAAAAGGGAGCATGGTCAGCTCACCTCTATGGCTCCTTCTACTCTAGGAACTAGGGGTGCAATTCCCGACTCATGTAGACATACTCACACTAGTTTTTTGTCGAGCTTGCATGCTAAAAATAGTAGCATAGCTGCTTTAGCCTGGGCAATGGTGAGTGGTGGCATGAGTTAGTTGCCCCAGGTATGTGTCCATGCTGTTGCTCACCACTGCCCACACTACCACAGCTACTGTACTATTTTTAGAGTTCCTTGAGAACTATTGTGAGTATGTCTATTCTACCTGGGAATTGCACCCTTATGTCTAAGTGTAGACAGAGCCCATGTTACACCAACCCTGTGCTAGCTTTTCTATCTCTTGAGGCCACTATGGGCTGACATGTGTCAGCTATTACAGGGTGAGGGCCATATTAGCACCTGGGATACAGACAGACAGAGCAGTCTGAGGGCACAATAAGGAGGAAGTTCACACAGCAGTACCAGGATCTGGGGCCTCAAGTGAGGGCAATAAATCAAGCTTTGTCCACCACCCCGACCTGCATTCTATGTGTTCTGATCACCCCCAAGCATCTGCCCCAGTAGCTACAATAAATGAAATCCACTGACATTTAAGTCATAGAAAACAGGATCAATTACTACAAATAGTTTGTAAAATGGACATGTTCTTTTACTGCTATTAATTTCAGTTGCTAATTATTAGTAACTGTAAATATTTTTTTTCTTTGACTGTAAGTTTACAGAGATCCTTAAACTGCAGCTCATGGAGATGCTAGTACAAATGGACAAAGCGGATGTAACAGCCTCTTGCACCCTACATAATATCAGGACCCTCAGCCAAGAGACAGACTGTCACAGCTCTCTCAGAGCCGAGTATGTTTTATTACATTTATGTGAGTTTGCAGAAAGAAAAAGATGCTACCCTACTTAACCTGCTTTTGTAAAATGAGGTGTGCACACAGAGCCCATCTGCAATGAAATGCTTCATAACAACAGGTCTAGTGCACACACAGTGGGGGCCTGTAGAATCTGTTCAACCATTTTGAAGACATAATGATTTTGTGGAGAGGGACAGTAGACAGTTCAGGTGTTCAAATATTGAGAGAGAGTGAAAGCAAAGGCTAGAATGCTGCACAGCATGAACAGGCTTTGCAAGCTTCTTGCTACCATCCCCCAACTAGCTGTCTGGATGCACCTAATTCCTGATATGCAGACCTGCTATTCCAGTTCTATGCCCTCAACAACTCCGCCAATGCACTCCAATCCTTGCTGTTGCAGACTTGTCAAGGCATCTATGCACCTCAGTTCCTCCCAATGCCATCAGTACAGTCCTGGGGCCTCTCTTGTGCAGAGAAAAGCAATTATGCTAAACCATGGTGATTTTGTCAAATGGGTAACTGTTCAGTAGGGTCTAAGCTGGGACACCATCAAACTTGTTTCACTTGTACCCTATTAGGCCAGAAATTTAAATATAGTATATCAAGGTTTTTGTTTTTTTAAAATAAGTACTTTAAATAAAAAGGCCTGCCTCCCCTTCATTTTGCATTTTTTCAGCTACCTTTGCATCGCATCCATTGGAATTGGAAGTACAGAAATACCGTGATCAATAGGCCTTTCTTTGTGTGTCCAAACCAAGCATAAACAGGTGGTGTTGGAAATCTCATGATAAAGCTTGTATGTCTGCAATTTCTAGTCCAGTTTTGCAAACCCAAGATGTTAAAGATAAGACTCAGGCAAGAATCCAGATGTTGGGGTTCCTGTTTAAATCTGTGTGGCATGCCACACCTCAAGATTCAGCTGTTGCCGTTCAGATAGCTACCTATCTATTCACCAATAAAGGCGTTTGTAGAGCATCTCCCACTGTTGTCTCAAGATGCCGACCACAAGAATTGTGGAAACCAAAGTCTTTTCTTGCATGATCATCACTGGAGCAAAAGCAAGTGGTCTGGCAAGATCTACTGGCCAACAGAGCTGGCTGAAAAATATCTGACAGAACAGTTTTTGGTCAGAAAATAAAATGTTGTCCATTACCAAGTGTTTTCTGGAAATATGTTGATTTTGACAAAATTGTCAATGGGATAAAATAAAATTACTTTGTTTTTCTTGTTTCAATAACCAAAATGTTTTCACACATAAAATGTTTCACATAGATTAGAATATATTTTTCAAATAATTTTGTTTTGATTTTGTAGTATATTAAAAAAATAATATAATTTTAATATTATATGTATATGTTTCATGCTTTGTCATATTTAATATGTTCTATAATATTCTATTATACTGTTTGAATATAATCATAACTGTTCTTACGTTTAAAAAACCCAATATTTCAACATTATTGAAACTAAACAATTCAACATTCGCCAAATGAAACATTTCGATGGTCCCAAATCACATTGTTTGAAATTTTTCATTTCATGGGAAATTTCAAAAATTTTCCTTTTCATTCCAATTTGTAACACTGTCCCTTTTTTGAAAGGTCTGAATTTCTCATGGACAAAAATTCCATTTTCCAACAGGCTCTGATGGCCAATATGCCATCAAGGACCTCCTGTCCTAAAATGAATTCTACTAACTGAATGTCCTTTTGGCTTCATTATTCAAAGCTCTTGACACACAAAGAAAGGAGATTTCAGAGTGGTAGGCATGTTAGACTGTTCAACAAGAACAATGAAGAGTCCTTGTGGCACTTTAGGGACTAACAAATTTATCTGGGCATAAGCTTTCGTGAGCTAAAACCCCAAGGACGACTTGTTGTTTTTAAAGAAAGAGGAGGAAGCTATCAGAGCCATTGAACAGGGAATTTACTTACTGCACTAGAGAAGGTGCAGGAAAGACGCTGATAACTAGATGCTGTTTAAGATGAGGGTTCACCATGAAAGGTGGTTAACATGACAACTATGCCGTAGATGCCAGGTGTTGTAAACAGAAGAGCTCTTTGCTTGATGAAAGCAGTTGGCCAATGCTGTTTTTAGTTAAACAATTTTTATATTGGTCAGTGACTCAAGTAAATTCCACTATAATGAAGCCAACTCCTCTAAACTAGTGATGGCCAAAGTGCAGTCGACACAGCCCATAGAGTGCTACAGCAGAACCCACAGCTGCCCTATTTTTAATGTAGTGGTGCAGTCAATGAAGACTACACATCTCAGCATGAGATGCTTCATCTTGATCCAAATGGCCAGGCCTCTCAAATTCAGAGATAGGACCTGCAGTCTCTGTGGGTCAAAACTCTGTGTTAAAACAAAGGGTAGTGGCAATCTGTTCTGTTTTGTGCACATTTGATTGCGGCAGTGGGGCTCCTGTCAACTTGCCAGTGTAGTTCTCAGCTGGGCCAACATTTTGTTGTGCCCGCTGAGTGCAGTGAAAGAAGCCAACTGACAGTCAGAGCAGTTTACGCTCCTCTTTTCACTGGACCATAAGTCTGATTCTTCTGTACTTACACCATTATACGGGAGTGTCACTGTAGTGACTTCCGTGAAGTTAGTCCTGATTTAGAATGGTACAGGTTAGAGGAAAATCAGGCCCAATATCCTTAAGATCCATAGGTGGCTCAAAAGGAGCGTGTAGGATTACAAAGCGGAGTCCTGGCCCTTTAGCACCACAGTCTCAATAAATTCACTTACCCCACCAGAAAAGAAAAACTAACAGAATTAATTACTTTGTTCACTGGGTTGAAAACTGCTGACTTTGTATAGCAGAGAGAATTACAAATCCTGCCCTCCTCCCCTTCTGTTTCAAAAGCAGTTTTTCTATCACTTTCTTTCTCTTAGTCCTTCATAAGATGAAATCCCCACAGCCCACTTCTCAGAGAAATGAACACCCTGTATACCAGCAGCCACAGCACAAGAAACTGTAACAATCAGAACCAACTGGGAGGGAAAAAAAGCTCATTGCCTGTGTAGACAATGTGTAACAGAAAGAGACATTTGCTCCAACTGCCCAAGAGCAATTTAAAGGAGGTAGAGGGGAAGAGAACACAGGGGAAGTTCTGAAGGGGAAACAGAAATCAGAAAAAAAGCAATTTAAGTAACTGGCATTAGCTGCATATCGTTCTCACATAAGGCCTATTTTATTTAAATAATCTATCATTTTTAATCTGCCTCTCAAATCCAAAAGCCTGTTTTCAGCTGAAATTGGATTCCAGCATGGTAGAAGCATTCAGTGTGGGTAGTGCAGAGCCCAGTGTCATGTCGATAGCCAAATGGCAACAACTGCACTAACAAATCGACAACAGTGCCTTTTAACACCCCTTTCTAGATATTTTGCAACACTCGAAGAAGGAACAGAGGCCATCAGATTTGAGGCTGACCCTGAATGATCCCTGCAGCATTCCTTAAATATACATTTAATTAAAACATTCAGATGAATATTACTGCACATCAAAGTGAGGGGCTGATAGAGGCAAGCTAAGATCGGGAATAGTGCTGATAGGGACTGCACAAGCTTCCTTTTATCTCTTATAATGGTTCTGAACTAAATAATTCCTATTTCCCACCTCAGCCCCCACATAGCTCAGCCGATGCTTCTCAATCGTAACCTGCAATACTCCTAGTATTCCAGCTCTGGTGCCTGCATAGTTCTGCTGATGCAGCTCTACTCTGACTTGTATTCACCTTGCTAATTCAGTCCTGAGCTGCTCATACACATCTCTGTGAATGTAGCTTAGTCCTGTCCTGCATGCCACTCTGCTATTTAAGTCCTAGCTCCCCGCAAATGGTTCTACCAGTTTGCCTCATTCCTGACCTGCAGCATTCCCTGATGTTCCAGTCTTGGGCTCCCATACAGTTCTACCAATTCATCTCCATTCTGGTCTGCAGCAGACAAGGCTAGCTCAGACATGGATTTTTCCTGAACAAAAACTGCTTAATGTATTAACATTTATGGGATGGTTAAATGTGAGACTATCAACCTAATTTTGCTTGTGATCTGGTCCAGTCTGATCTCAGACCTCTGGGTGGGGGCTGCTGCAGTCATTCACTGAGTCATTCAATCTTTTTTTAGAAATCATTTTAGGGGAAAGTATGATTGAGGCACATTCTCATCTCTAGAGAAAGCTGCAATTCATAGGTTTGCCTCCTAAAACTTCGTGTTAAGAACCTCACTGCAAGTTTCAGAAGAAACAAGTGTAAGGGAACTGAGTTGTGAATTTAAGGCATAAGATATTGTGGATTATGACAGCCGATTAATACTTGAGATGTATTGCAGGAAGTATTGTCAGGACAGAAGAGTTCTGCTACAGTCATCCCTTCCCCCTCCATCCCACATGCACATTGGAGACAGAGTTTCTTTCAGTCCACTGCAAGCTGCATCTCTCCTGAGGCACCATCAGACAAAGGTAATGAGAATCGCATGTGCTACTAGCTCCAGGAACAAATAGCATTCTCCTGAGTCTCATTTAATGCTGCAGGTACAGAGAGCATGGGCCAGATTCTGTTCTTGTTTACACTGGTGTAAATCCAGACTAACACAATTGACTTCAGTAGAATCACTCCAGTTTTATGCCAGTGTAAGACTCTGGATACATGTCTCTGAGGAGCTGTGTTTGAGCACTAAGGCATTTCCAGTTAATTTTCATGGGTATTCAAAATGAACTTTAAGTGCCTGGGACCTAGACTGTTTCAGTATTATTATATCAGAGGCAACTTTATAACAGAGTTCCTTTTTAAAGCCTCAAAAAAATCAAAATTTTCCACCAAAAACTTAGAACCAAATTGTTTCTTTTGAATTTTTTCACAGGGATAGCACTTGATTTTTGGTTACATGCCATTGATCTTCTTCCTTTAAGAGCCACCGTATCTGAGAACGATTTGGGTCAGCTATGTGCTATCCAGTTTTCTAATGGCATTCCTATGTGTGCCTTTTAAACTCTGACTGTATTCAACTGATTATTGGCCTGCCCTCCATCTGGCATTTGGGCTTGCTATTTGCGCACAACTGTAGCCCACAGCTGAATCTGAACCCTGTTAAATGAGATCCATTGATAGATGTTCCACAAATTGAGACAAAAGGGACAGTGCAACCAGCGCCGGCTCCAGCTTTTTTGCTGCCCCAAGCGGTGGGAAAAAACCAACAAACAGATACAGCCACGCTCGGTGGCACTTCGGCGGCTGCTTTACCGCGCCGCTTCATTCTTCGGTGGCAATTTGGCAGCCGGTCCTTCCCTCTGAGAGGGACTGAGAAACTCACCGCCAAATTGCCGCCAAAGACCCGGACATGCTGCCCCTTTCCATTGGCCACCCCAAGCACCTGCTTCCTGTGCTGGTGCCTGGAGCTGGCCCTGAGTGTAACAGAACCTATTCTAGTCCACTGATGAATTTCAAAGGATCTTTAGATACCAACTAGGCTTGGAGGCAGCTAGGAGGCTCCCCACAGCAGAAACCTGATTTGTGCTTTAAATTTCAGGCCATGGTTAGGAGGTACTTGGCCAATAGAAAACTCCAGGGGTCTGTTCTGGCTTCTCGATCAAGACAGAGACCTGAGCTTTGGAGTGGGGATGGCGGCTAGAATACAAGTCCAGGAGTCATAAGGTTTCCATCCTTCCAGCAGAAATTTGGCCACACATATTTCCAGCTGAGTGAAATAGTAGTTCAGGGTATGAGAACTGACTTCCCATCTCGGTATAGTTGATGGCAGTAATCAAAGTTATTAATATTCGCCTTTGGTGACATACAACAAATAAATAGTCATGTCTCTATGCTCAGCACTACAGACACACAGCAATAAATATGTAACAAGTATTAAGGTGAAAGTTGATGGAATGACTCCTCAGAAATAAATACAGCTGCACTCAGCAAGGTCTTTTCCTCAAGGGATGATACTTAAAAGAACGAGTTAAAATAGCTGGAAATAGAAAACTTCCCCCATCTTGAAGCTCATAATAAGCGTGGAGTACAACCTGTCCTCCAGGCTCTCTTCTTGCTGTCTCCCATGCAACCAAATTATCGTCTTTCCACTGGTCACCTGTGCCCGGCGGGGAGAAGCTGAGCTGGGGTTAACCTCTTGCTCACTGGAGACCACGTATCACTACTTCCCTTTCTCACAGATCTAACACATACACAAAATAGGAAACTGAGCCAGCATCACTCCCCTTCTCCCAGTTTGCTTCCCAACTCAGGTAGCACAACCTCTCTCTGGTTGTCTGCCCCTCCAGACTAGCAGCTGGCCCTGAATGTAAATCTCAGATTGACAAACTCTCCAGTGCCCCACAGAGATCTCAGCAAACCTGCCTGATCCCAATATCTGCTTTTTGGTGTGCCCTGCACACGACAGCTGGCGCCTTCTGAACAGGGTCATCTAAGCATAGCCTGAAGGTAGTGCATCAACCTGAGCTAAGTGACTCTTCCCAACAACTTTATTACCATATTATTATTTGTTAAAAAGTCAGTCTCAGGCAAGCCGTTCACATGGCTGGTATGGAAATGAGGCATGCCATACTTCTGAGCTGCTTTTAATGGCTTAATTGCTCTGCAGAAGAAAGAAGCTTCACGCAGCTACGGAGAAATCATGCTGTTGCCAAGAAGAGCTGAAGCACTCGGTTTTCACTGGCTTACACATCAATGTTATCAAAGTGTCCACTCCTCTGTAGGGGTGTTCCACTTGAAAGGCTATACACAATCAGAAGCTTTTCTCCTGCCACTCTGGACTACTAATCTGCAGCCAGCACCTACTGGAGCATCTCCTTTTAGTCCCAAAGATTTGCTTTTGGTTTTTTGCTCTCATAAAAACGATTTGGGCTTCTACCTTTGATCAGCACATTGCAACACAGGCACATTGTAGCTACCTAATTGGCTCCTACCCTTCGCCCGACGTTGATTTTGCTGGTACCACCAGGAGAAATAATGCACAATTACATCCTTACACACTGTAAATAGTGTCACGTAGGTTAAGGCAGAAAAATTTGGTGTCATATCAGGCCTTTCATCCTCCAGGTAGTTCAAAGCGCTTTACAAAGCAATAAATGAGTTGCTGGCAGTGCAGCAGCTGTGTAAGGCAAAAAGCAGCTGTTCTGTGCTTGGGAACAGCTCGCAACCAGCCTCAGGGACAGAGCCTGTTTCTGTGCAGGAAGGCATGTTAGTGAGGGCACTGGATTGATCCCCGATGCATTTCTGAAAGTGCCGTGGGACCTTTATCCCATCTCTGGTGAATGACTAGGTGGAAGGTTAACAGGGCCTCAATTTTACATGTTCTCCAAAAGCAGCACCCATGACAATGCTGCATTGCAGAGTCAGCATTGGAGACTGCAGCTGAAGAGTCTGTCACCCAATAGCCCACTGGTGGAATTAACTCCCTGTCAGAGTTGTGTACTGTACATGCTAAGATACGGCCTGCACCTTTTTATTGTGCTTGGGGAGAGTGCTAGAAACTCAAACTGGTTCTGTTCAAACACCATAGTTCACACTGACCATGCTCAGCGTGCTCCTGTTTGCATTCTATGGAAGTGCCAGTGGGAGGCAGAGCCTAGAGAGAAGTGGAGCTGGGAGCTTAGATACAGTTACCCTCCTACAAGGCCAACTGAACAGGCCGTAATCATACTTTTGAGAGTATGTTTGCCAGAGGCAGAGAGAAGAGGTAGGCATTTTTGTGCCAACAGGATCCAGATTTTTCAAGTGTTCAGCACGCACAATTAGTGTCAGCTTTTCCAGAAAGCTCAGCATCCAACATGCTGAGCTCTTTGGAAAACCAGGGTGCTTATTTTAGTGCCTGGCCCTGGTGCTGAGGACTTTTGAAAATCTGGCCCATGGTACCAGTCTATATAATTTGGTGTATACACAATAATGAACTAGCTGGTGTATATGAATGCAGCTATCTACTACCAGTCAGAATCACAACTTCATACCTGTGTGTCATACACACTATACTGCTAACAGATGGTTAAGATTCTCCCCTCCCTGAAATGGTAGGGATCAGTCCTCTCAGAGCAAACAGATCAGTTCTATGCCTCCTGTCTCTGTGAATCTCTGAGTGACTATGACATGCAGCATGGAACTGTTAGATTCCTCAGTAGTCATGGATTGTTACAATTTCTGGTACCATATACTTTTCATATATATCTTTTGGGTTTGCATGCAACTGGACTCTGGGTTACCTGAAGGGTTCATGTATCAGCAATCAAAGGCTAAGATTTGAGTTTGTAATAAGACATACAAATAGATAAGATTTACCTGCATCTGAGTTTCTTGTTACAAAGGTTTCACAGGGCTCTAACCATTATAGCCTTCAGGTAGCTGCAGTGTCCCCCTCTCTCCCTTCAGTCATCATGAGGCCAAACTACTCAAATTTAAGACCAAATGCTATTAAGTTACACCAGAGTGAAGCCACTGTAGTCAGTGGGGTTATTATTTCAGATTTACCCTAGTGCAAGAGAGAGCAGAATCTGGCCCTTAGCTTTCTTCACAGATGTGCTCAAACCACCCCATTTAACCTTGAGATATTTGATATCCAGATCTGAATTTTGCAGCCTGATACCATTTCTATTTCTTTTAACGCTTCCTTATGCATCTGTCCCCTCAATCCTTCTTCTGGCCTTTTTCTGAGTGAGGTGCCTAGAACTGTACTTCGACGAACTTCAAGCACTTTGTGCTGAGTTGAGTCATTCTGATGGGACTTTGCTAAGGAGCCAACTCTACATGTAAGTGTATGCGTGTGCAAATGACAAGTTGTGTGTGTGTGCATTCGCAGACACATGCTTAAGCTCAGTGAATGTGAAGATGGAAGGGACTGGGCACTGTCACTTCTGGATGAAGAGGACACTACCACCAATGGGGTGAATGATAACTTTAAGCAGTATTAAACCCTTATGTTCAAAGCCTGGGGCAGAACAGCCTTTGCAGGTTCTGCCATTGGGTAGCTAAAGGGTCATAGTCAGCTCAAGACTTTTTGGTTGGGTTCCCCCTAATCAGCAGTAAAAAACCTGGAAAGCTGAAATATCTGCAAACCAAAATTTCCTTCTATTCCATCTCCCTGTGTGTGTGTGTGTGTGTGAAGTCAGCTGACCTATAAAAGACAAGCGAGTCCCATCTCCTAGAAGCTAGGAACTATTCTTGCAGCTGTTAGCATAATGTCTCCCTTGGGGAAGCAATGAAGCGCTAACACTTCACTATAATTTCTCTACCGCTTATACTCACAGAATTTTTTCTCTAGATAAATTTAAGATGGAAACTGTTAAATGGGCAGAAAACATACCATTCAGATGCTCTGTGTCTGGATCCTCTTTGTATGCATGTTTTTTCCCTTGCCTCCCCCATACCCTCGCTCCCTTTTTTTGGCACAGTGAGAAACAAACAACTCAAAGCTAACATCCTTTTGTGACCACCTTAAGATTGGGTGGATTAGTCATAACTGAATGTTTCCTCTCTCAACAGCTGGGGACTTGTTTAAGAGCGCATGAGCAGAATAGAACTAGCAGAGAGACAGTCTCGCTGTTTGTCACTTGTGTTTAATTATTCTTCAACACCTAGCAATATACAGAGGAATCTCAACATATGAGAAAGGATGGTACCATGACTGGCTACCAAATAAATCTTAAGGACTTCAAAACCTGCTTTCAAATCCTCCCCAAGATGGCCAAGAACAAAGGACCAGCAAAGACTGGTTAGCTTTGCTAATTCCATTCTCTTACATAAAAGGAGTATTTTTGAAAACCAAAGAACACTGCCATTTTCCAGACTTGCAGCAAAGTGAGTGCAGTGTAATCTAGTAGCTGGAATATGCTGCTGGGAGTTAAGACTCCTGGGTTCTAATCCTCACCCTGCCAGTGACTCACCTTGCAGTAGACACTTCAGCACTCACACTTATTTTCTGTATCTGTAAAATGGGTGTAATAAAATCCATCTATCTACTTCCCTGTCTCCCTCCTCCTGGAGACGCTGTGAGATGATTTTTTAAAAATGTATGCAAAGTGCTTGGAGTTCATCCAGTCACAGGTTCTTGGGAAGTGCACAGTACTAACTGGATTCATTTCAAATTGTATCAGAGGGGTAGCCGTGTTAGTCTGGATCTGTAAAAGCAGCAAAGAATCCTGTGGCACCTTATAGACTAACAGACGTTTTGGAGCATGAGCTTTCGTGGGTGAATACCCACTTCTTCAGATGCATGTGGTGGAAATTTCCAGGGGCAGGTATATATATGCTAGCAAGCAAGCTAGAGATAACGAGGTCAGTTCAATCAGGGAGGATGAGGCCCTGTTCTAGCAGTTGAGGTGTGAAAACCAAGAGAGGAGAAACTGGTTCTGTAGTTGGCAAGCCATTCACAGTCTTTGTTCAATCCTGAGCTGATGGTGTCAAATTTGCAGATGAACTGAAGCTCAGCAGTTTCTCTTTGAAGTCTGGTCCTGAAGTTTTTTTGCTGCAGGATGGCCATCCTTCAAAGACAAACTGCTGAGGGGGAGGGATAGCTCAGTGGTTTGAGCATTGGCCTGCTAAACCCAGGGTTGTGAGTTCAATCCTTGAGGGGCCATTTGGGGAACTGGGGTAAAAATCTGGGGATTGGTCCTGCTTTGAGCAGGGGGTTGGACTAGATGACCTTCTGAGGCTCCTTCCAATCCTAATATTCTATGAGTAAAGTGTCATCCTTTAATAAACACCAAATTGCAGATAGTTGCTCTGTGCATGTATAAGGACAGACTCCGCACAATTAACCACAAGCAGACTCCCTCTAGTAATCCATGGTATAGAAAACTCATCACAAGCTAGGAGAACTAAAAGAGAAATGCTTTATCTCACCCTCACAGCCATGTACACTACAGAAAGAGGAAAGGAAATAAAAGCCAGTGACTTAGGGATGAAAAAGAGACTAGCCAGCTTCCTGAGGATGAAGACCTCCTCTGCAAGCCCACTGAGTTGCAGCAGTTGCGGTAAAGTTTATGCTCCTATCAAGGCAGGACCAGCAGAGATAATTGAAAAGCAACTAGTGAATTTCCGAATGCATATGGAATTTTTCCTCTAGAGTTCACTCAACAGTATTATTCAGCCAGAAAGGGCAGGGCTACACAGCTTTCTATCATAACCAGAGATAGGGGTGGGGGAGAGTAAGCCCAAAAGGATCAGGGTTTGGGGTAAGCATGAAAGCTGAGATGCTATTCCAAATCTAATATGAATTACCTGAACCTTTTGAGTCCTATGGACAGGATACAGCCCAAGAAGACAGGCTGAAAACACCAGGAGAACAGGTGATTGCCTGGTAGTTGTAGATTAGACTGAGAACATCAGAAGATCAGTCACTGATATTTCTTGGGGTTGGCCTCGTTTTTTCAAAATTTCATCTCCAAATTTCAGTCAAAAGATGCCACAGCATCATTTCTCTGTATCCTCACAACCCTCTGCAGGCTCCTATTTACCTCCAAGTCACATAAATCTGGGTGTTACTTAGCATATAATTTTCTTTACTGGAAGCTATTTACAACAGAAGTGCTGAATCAGGAAATAGAGGTGATAGGAAGTGTTACCAGCATTAAAGAAATAAATCCCCCATCATTTAAAAGCTTGCTCTGCTGATGTTCTGCTTGCGTGCTTCTTTCAGTAGTAATTTTCCACACATTTGGGCCTGGGCATTGTATGTTGATAGCTACACTAATAATCATACCTTTTTTCTTTTCAACTCTATGCAGAGCAGGATAATTTATAAGATGGGTTTTTTTCTTTTCTTTTTTTGTCAAAATATGGCTGATTTTTCTCGGTTTGCTTTTACACTTTCTCTGTTTGATGGGAAAACTTCACTTCCCAGCTTCATTTCTCTGTCATCCCTAATGCTTGAGGGACTATATCTCACAAACTCCCTCAAAGAATTCAAAAACAGAAAAAGCAGCAAAGAATCCTGTGGCACCTTATAGACTAACAGACGTTTTGGAGCATGAGCTTTCGTGGGTGAATACCCACTTCCTCAGATGCATGTAAAGAAACAGAAAGATGCAACTAGGATTTCAAAACTTCAGATTACAATTAAAAGAGGCAGCTACAGCTGCTTGCATACAAATAAACTTCTGTGCAAAACAGCATTTCCCTCTGGAATTACAGACCCTGTACTGACCTGCATTCAGTCAGGCTTTGATTGGTTTACCTTTAAGGTCATGGATTCAAACTCATTGTAGCTGAATAAGAGCTAAAATTTCTTACCCTAGGATGGATGTTTATTGGCCTGTGTGAAATGAGCTAGGTGGGGCTGTCTCATTATGATTCCCAGTGGACACGAGCCCACTTCACCAAAACCATTACCATAGCTGGCAGTCTTAGTAGACACACCATGGAATGAAGGGGACCTGGAAGCTGAACTTCCTTCTTATCACACAGAAGTTGTTCATCCACGAAAAAGTAAAGGCAGATTGTGGGGTAAGGGAAACTTGCCCTGCCTCTGCTCCTGCTGTATCTACTCTGTAGATAGCGAGGACTTCAGCCTTCACAGATGTATATAAGTCAGGAGTTTGTACAAGGAGACTGTTATTGGGACAGCAATATCGTGTCTTCACTGTCACCTCCTGGAAATGGTAGAAGATCACACTAGTGACCATGTCTATCATATCTATCTATCTATCTGATCAGTGGATTTAAACTATGCTTTTCACTATGATCACAATAGAGATGTGGCAGTTATTTGCGTAGAACCTTTCTCACAAAACTCTTTTCTTACATGCCTGTCAACAAATACCTAATAGAAAAGCAGGTTGAGTTACTGGCTGAATGTCGAGTAATTGCTTCGGCTATAACTGTTTGACACAAACAACAAACCAAATCATTGCAGTGCTCACAGAACCACAGAAGATGGAGATGGAAAAGACCTCCTAGATTATCCAGTTCCTCTTGCTACAAATACGAGATAGCTCTCTGCAGTACATTCACCAGAGCTTTGTGCCATGTGTTATCAGCCAATAACATTTTGGATCTTTGAAGCCCTCCTGCCTGTCTGTGTAGTTTCTGTGTTTCATTGCTGGATTGTTGGGTTTTTGTTTTGGGTTTTTGTTTTGTTTTTTTGGGGGGAAGAGGGGGAGATTGGGGGGGTGTTATGTTTTTCCAAAGCAAGGAAGAGATGGTTAAGATATCACCCAGGTTTGGATGCTCAGCAATCAGTCAAATCCTTTCTTTTGGAACAGTTATAGTAGCATTGTCAATTCCTATATTATATGTTTTTGGGACAAAGATGTCTTTGTAGCACTCAGCAAAATAAGGTCCTAATCCTGACTGAGGCACTCAGGCACAACTGCAATATGAATTTTATATATAAAAAACAGCCAACAACAAGAAATTCCAGCCAACATCACTTTGGCTGAGGGACATGCCTGAAGCTAGGAAAACAGAGGAACATCATGGGACTATATCTAATCCTATTTGGGTATTTCTAGCAGGGATTCTGATTTGTTTCCAAATAGCATTATCCATGTATATAAAGTGAACTGGGATATATTGCCCCCTGAGACCAACATATTTTTAGTCCAAAGTCCCCTGGAGAGTGAGACACTGTAAACTGCATTAAATAAAAGGCAACAAATGAAAATGAAATTAAAAAATATCCAACAGAACTAATAAATTAAACTATATTAGGGAAAAGAATCAATTGCCAGATATATTATTGAAACAAATATTTACACGTCATGTGAAAACCCCAGTTTAACATCAAAGATCTTAAGCTAGGCTCAGACCACCTTTAAATATTATATGCTACCAATGCCACATTTAGCTGTCATGTACTTTCTCTGTATTTCTTTTCTCATCATTGCTAATTACCAATGTAAAGAGATACCTTTTTCCTTTCCAATCAACCTGCTGATCCTGTCTTATTTATTCAGTGATGGCTTAATCTAGTGCTTGAGATATGAGGAATGTTTCTCTGGTGATGAAATTGTGATGTAAAAACAATCTATCAAGTAATCTCTGAATAATCCAGCATTAATGGGAATCAAGACTTGCACTGCGGGATAATTCAAATAGAGATTGCAATTCCCTCACTAATTTGAAATATATTATAGGTAGGGCTGGTAGCACTGCCTCTTATTAAAGTTGCCAAACATTTCCCATTATAAGACCCTGTGTTCAGTTGCTCAGAACTTTGCCAACCTTTAACTACAGGTTGACATTTACATACTGTGTGTCTGCCTATTGTTGATCTTTTTGCAACTTTTCAGCCCAGACCCTTCAGCCATTTCCAAGAACAAGATGAGGAAAAATACATTTGGAGCAGGGACTTGAAATTTTAGCCTCTGTGTCCGAGATGTGACTTTTGCCATCCCCATGATAATCTGCCCAAATTTGTCCAAGTTATAAGCCTTTGACAATAGTTTGCACATAGTAAGGACTTGCTAGAGCTTCACAGCTAAATTCCCTAAAGATTCCATGTGCAATGAGCATGCTCCAGACTGGGGCTCAGCAGGACTTCCCCTGAAATTGCAAATGAAGGCTGCTATTGGCCAGCCAACAGTACTGATATCAGGAAGCCTGTCTCTCCTGATCTCTCAGTGTCTCTTGTTGGGCCCTGGCAGTGCAGAAGCAGATGCTGCCTGATTCAAATGTAGAGGAGACAAGAATTGGACCCAAGAGGGAGCATGGGAGGAGCAGATCAGGGCAAGGAGCAGGGTGGAAAGACTGGCAGTAGAAACTGGTGGAAGGAAGAGAGAAACTGAGACTGGGATTTGGGATGGAAAGAGACTGGGAGCTGGAAGAAAGGGCAGAGGAGACTGGGATTCAGGTAGAAGAAGCCTGGGAATGGCTGGGCAAGAAGATTGGGACTGGGAACCAGTAGTGTGGAAGAAAGGAGATGGAAGAGGAGACTGATCTGATGAGGAACCAGGGTGTGGGAGGAGAATTGGGACCAACTAGGCAAAAAAACTGGGTTAAGGTGCCGGTGGGGAACATGATGCTGAGTTTGGATGATGAGCCTAGGGTGGGAGACAGGAAACCAGTGGAGGATAGGAACATGGTGGCGGGGAGGGGGGGAGAAAAGAAGACTGGATGAGGAGCAGGAATAAGGAACTGGGGCTGGCAAGGCAAGAAGACTTGAGTCAAGGATCTTTGGTTTGAGGGAAATGGGAATAGCTGGGCAAGGAGACAGGTACTGTGGATGGGGAGAAAGACTGGTACTAGGATGACAAGCCTAAGGAGCGGACATGGGGATTGGGTAGGCATGGAAAATGGGACTAGGATGAGAAGCCAAGCATGGGGGAAAGATGTGACCAGGAGAGAGACAGGTTGGAGGGAACAGAACAGAAGAGAACCTACTCCCCTGAAGAGCCTAGAATGGAATCCAAGATTCCAGAGTCTCATCATTACTCTGCTGTCAGCAAATGTCTGTGAAACCCATTGGCAAAGGATAACAACCTAGCACTGCTATCAGTTATTTTATTAGGTCAAGCGGCAGAAGTCTCTGTGGTGGATCTAAAGATTCCAACCCTGTGGATGGCCCACGTGGCTTCAATATAGGTGCATCTACACTGCAAAAAACCTCATACCCCTGCAATAGCGAGTCTCACAGCCTAGGTAAACTGACTTGGGCTCGCACTACAGGACTAAAAATAGTAGTGTTGATGTTCCCACTAGGGCTGGAGCATGAACTCTGAGACCCACTACGCTTGGCATGTTTCAGATCTTGGGCTCCAGCCTGAGCAGGAAGTATCTGAGTGCTTCACAAACATTAAGTAACTTATTTTCACAATACTCTTGTGAGATAAGGGGGTTTTAATGTGCCCATTTTGCAGACTGGGAACTAAAGCAAAGAGATTCAAGGCAAAAGTATCCACTAATTTTGGGTGCCTAATTCAAGACACATAGGATGTGATTTTTCAGAGTGATTAGCATTATATAGTACTTTATATGTTCAAAGGACAGCTCCCATTGCCTTCAGTTGCATTTGTGAGTGCTCAGCACTTCTGCAAATCACCAAATGCCAGGGTCTCAAGTCAGTCACCCAGAAAATGAGGCACTCACAATTAGTGAACCCCTGTGGAAAGTTTGGTTTACATGTCTTGACTAACATTCTTAATACTGTTATTTTCTGAGTGCTTGAATTCACACCTTAATTACATTCTTTTATATATATAGAAAGAGACAAAGAGATAGAGATGCTGTGTCAATATATGATGACTTTGTGTCAAAATAGAATGGCATTTCACCATGATATTGTGTTAGGAATGATGCTGTTGTCACATGATGTTCTGTCAATACATAATGACAGTGAATCATCATGCTAAGACAATAGTATTGCTAATAATTTACAAGCATCAAGAGTCTGTGCCCCAAGCCCCCAATAATCTTTTAGAGAAAGAGAGAGAGAGATGTTGTATCAGCAGATGATGACATTGCATTTATATATGAGGATAGTGCATTTCACCATCGCTTTGTGCCATTGTGTCAGCAGTAATGCCACTGCATTGTAATCTTGAGTCAATACATTATGGCAATGTTTCAACAAGTATGACCCTTCACCATGATTTTGAATTACTAACAACTATGCTGTGCCATGGCAATGCATCAGTCTGTACTGATATTGCATTAGGACATTGAATCAACATATAATGATAGTGGAAGGTGATCTTGCATGAGTTCAGTGATATAGAGCCATGATGTTGCATGAATACACAATTATGCTTTACCATGACAGCATGTCAATGCCCAGTGGCACACAGTGACACAATGCTCATAACTGCATCATGCACCAAGGCAATGTGGAGAGACGGACACTCAGATATCCCAAGACCACTTGATAAATCACTCTGCAGGACAAATGTAGATTACTGCCACCCCTACCCCCAAACTTCGTCAGCTTGGTGTTGACAAAGTTTTGCTACCCTAAGCAGAGGTACTCCTGAGAGTTTCACTCAAGACTGCCCTTCCACATTTTTCTATCTGTCTTTCAAGTTGCACCGACAGCAGGTACTTAGTTCTCGAACACTTTTTGTTTTATCTGCTCAGCCATTTGACTGCATATGATTGACCTCATTGCAACCCATGGAGAGTAACGAGATTCAAAAGCAAACCAGTGTGACAGGGAAATGGCCCAATTATGCTGAGCCTTGCTTTTCTCCTGGCAAAACGGATGCAGCATAGCACGTCAAGACACAAAGGGAAGCAGACACCTAAAGAGGGCTGTTGAAGGAGAAGGATGAAAGGATGACAATTAT
This sequence comes from Gopherus flavomarginatus, assembly GCF_025201925.1. NCBI lineage: Eukaryota > Metazoa > Chordata > Testudines > Testudinidae > Gopherus > Gopherus flavomarginatus. The sequence continues at coordinate 120,931,005 of NC_066621.1, read as the reverse complement.
TTTAATCGGCTTCCAAGAGGTGGCAATAATGTTTCCTATAATTGCAGACTGAGGCAGAAAAGTCAATAATTTCAGCTGGCCTTTGTTTCTGAATGGAACCTGCATTAGCTTTTCATCCTCTGTGCTAGTGAAGCATTGATTATTTCCCATTAAGCAATACTTGGGTCAGCTTGTATTGGTCCCACTCAACATAGATGGAGGCTAGGACGACCAATTAATGGCTGTTCATGTCAGTTTGTTGGGGAGATTTTTTTTAACTGTTGATGGTATTTTTATTTATTTTAATTATTATTTAGTCTTACCCTGGCTGTGTTCTGACTTTAGCACCGGGTTACTTTTCCACACCAATGGTGGAAAATTATTTATATCAATACAAAATGGAAGTATAGCTCAGTTAGAGTAAAGAACAGATGATACGGCAGATTAACTAGTTCAGTTTGGGATGGCACCTCCTGCAACGTGGGGTACAGTGGAACCTGTGTTCCCACTTCATTTCCACTAGTGAAGGGGGTTACAACTAATGGAGCAAAACAGGGGGCCGTGGTGGGGTGGAAGTGTGGGGCTGTAGTTGACTGGCACCTCACAGCACCCTCTGGTGACCTCAGGCACCCCTGCATTCAGCCCTTCACCTCAGTTTTCATTCTCGTATTTCCAAATAAACTCCACACCGGTTTTTTCCATGCCACTCACAACTGTCCTCCTTAGGGTCTGATTTATTAACTTGAAATGCAGAAATAAACACAAAAGTCTTCTCTCCAGCTTTCAGCTAAGTACCACTCAAACACCCTGATCTGGTCAGAGTCCTTCTTGCCTTAGCAAGCTACTCCCAACCCTTCCTAGGTGGAACCATTGCCTGCTCTCAGGGTCTTCTCTGAAGGAGCCTCTCTCACTTCCTGCAATCGCCTACATTCCTCTCCCCCTTACTGCAGCCACTTTCTGCTCTTTACAGGAAATTGCCTGATTCCCCTCAGGTGGGGCTCATTCTGAAATTGGGGTTGGCTTGGCCCAGGCTCTCCAGCCCAAGCACAAGCCATCTTGTTATGGGGGGAAGAACCCACTGTGGGATGTTCCCCCACCCTGGGGCATTGTAAATCTCTCAACATGAGATCTGTAGGAACATACTGTGTGGGTGTTTGGGGTGGAGTCAGAGTGAGGCAGCAGCTGTTCTGCATGGCATGTTCCTGTCTAAAACCTGCAAATATCTAAATGGGAGTTAGTGACGCTCTGAACAGCATTAGCTTTTGCTGGGTTCCCTCTAGGATTGGTCACCCTGAGGAGGTAGCCAGTGGAAGCATGACTTCAGAAGGAGGCTGCAAGGCTCTTTGATCTTACAACAGAGAAGACAGCTCTCTAAATTGTGGGAACAATCTTTGGGGTTTGGTAAACAAGCAGAAAAATCAATGAAGGGACCAGGTTTGGAGGAAACTTGTGTTTCTTACAGACACCAAATCTCGTCATAAGCAGTAGTTCCTTTCGCCCTCTGGGCAGCTAACCTGGCTCCCTCACTGCCGAGCAATGGCCGGAGAGCCCGACCTCAAATCAGCAGGGGCCTAATCATCTCTGATGGTGTGCATCAATTAGGCAGCTTCCTCCCTTACTCTAGCACAGGGGTAGACAACCTATGGCACACGTGCCAAAGCCAGCATGAGAGCTGATTTTCAGTGGCACTCACACTGCCTGGGGTCCTGGCCACTGGTTCGGGGGCTCTGCATTTTAATTTAATTTTAAATGAAGCTTCTTAAACATTTTAAAAACCTTATTTACTTTACATACAACAATAGTTTAGTTATATATTATAGACTTATAGAAAGAGACCTTCTAAAAACTTTAAAATGTATGACTGGCACGCGAAACCTTGAATTAGAGAGACTAAATGAAGACTCGGCACAGCACTTCTGAAAGGCTGCCGACCCATGCTCTAGCATCTGCTTCTCCTTCCTCTGCTGAAGGCTGTCTGCAGTCTCAACCAAACGTCGCCATGGCAGTTACACTCAGTTAACATTTTCAAGCTTTCTTTCATAACCGTAAGGACCAGAGGGTTTTTTGTTTGTTTTTTTTTAAATGAAAGCAGGCCGCTGCTCAGATGTGCACACAGTGCACTGCACATTCCACTAGGAGGCTCTAACACAGCAGGGAGGGCACCTGAACTTTGGATATTACACAAGAACACTAAATGGCACTGAACAGTGTCCTTTGTTAGGACCCTGCACAGTGCTGAGCACCTCCTGTGGGGGCTGAGTACCCCTTCAATTTCAGTGAGAGATAAGGGGACTTAGCACCTTGCAGGAAGCACTCAGCAGTGTTCAACAACAGTCCACAGTATATGGGCATGTGTACAGAAAAGGAGGGTTATAATGCTCCAGCTAATAGCACTCGACCTAGAGCCTCTACTCCATGCAATTTGGATACCAAAATGCCCAGTTCACCACCCAGCTGTTGAATCCATGATTCCTGTTCCATCAGCCCAACAATGGGGCTCATCTGTAGAGTTATGTAGGCTCTGACCAGCATGCAAGCCTGGAGGTTAACTCTCAACCCCATTCTGAGAAGCAGGAATACCCTTCCCTGCAGAAGAGCAAAAAGCCTGAGTGAGAAGCAGCCAGGAAAGGAAGAATGGAGTTCTGTGTGATGCTCAGACTGCCTGAGGGTTGACAGGGATCTTCATTAAAAGGTTTGTTTGTGATAAAACTGTTCTCTCTCCCCCACACTCTACACTACCCTCTTTCATAAGGGCCTCCTTTACTAGCAAACACATTTTCTCTCTGTCTCTCCCTGTTGCTTACACGTTCACTACGGCATTAGAGGCAGACAGATCCAGAAAGCTGGTGTATATAATGAAACTGGTGTGCGGTGGTGAATCTTAAATGGGACCTATGTCACTCCCCTGGCTCTGTGTGTTTAACCGGTTCTGGAGCTGCCAGCGCATCATTTCATATTTCATTTCAAGAATGCAGCATATCCTACCCCAAGTGCCTAACCCAAACATATAGCCACTTCTCAAACCAAACAGGAGGCTAATTATGAAGATTGAATGCATTATGGAAGACTATCAATTATTAATCAGCTGGTCCCACTGTTATCTTCTCCCACATCCATGAGTCCTTTTCAGTCAGTGAGGGTTTTATAGCTGCTGGTATCTGTTTGCAGCCATATTACCCAGGGCTACCAGACTGGACCTTCCAAGGTAAGGTGTGGTAAGTACTTGGATGGGAGAGTTCCCAGGAAAATAAGAAATGTTGCAAGTGGTGGGATTGGTAAATCAATGGGTTGTGCTCTTGCTTCTGCACTGTAGTGACACAATGCCTCAGCACGGTACTAATGGACAACCAAGATTTAATAGACACGAAGTAAAGAAAACTTTTTGAGAAAAGCTTTGTATAAAGAACAAGTAAGGGAACACTTGGAAAATTTTAACATATACAAAACATGTAACTTCAGACAAGGAAAGAAAAGAGATTCTGGCAATCACCATCACGGTCTATTAATTTATGTCCTTAACAAAGCAATCTAAGAAAAATATATAATTAAATTAACAAACTGGGTCACTATAATGGCTCTCCCAAACAAACCTCTCTTATATTTAGATTTTAGTAACTCATTGAACATGACCATCCCCTGAAATCTGATTCTCAAAATTAATCTGCTTGCATATGAACACTGTCACATGGATGAAAATGGCTAGAGAATCATAAAAAAACAGTCATGATAAAGGGAGGAAATGAATTAAATGGAATTATCTGTTGAAATATTCAGGGCTGGCTCCAGGCACCAGCACTCCAAGCATGTGCTTGGGGCGGCACTGTCCAAGGGGCAGCACTCTGGCTCCTTTTTTTTTTTTGCTTGGGGTGCAAAAAGCCGGGAGCTGGCCCTGAGCGGAGGTGAGCTGCGGCAGTGGGGGGCGCGGGGAGGACTGCAGGAAGTAACCCTGGGGTGGGAGGCAGAGTAACCGCTCTTCCCCCAGCTCACCTCCTCCTCCTCCCCCCCCCCCCGAGCATGCTGCCGTTCCGCTTCTCCCCCTGGGAGGGCCTGGGAGGGTGGGGAAGGGGAGGAAGAGAGGGAGGGAGGGATAAGAGGGGAAATGCAGCACACCCGGGAGAGGAGAAGGGGCCGGGGATTTGGGGAAGGGGTTGGAATGGGGTGGAGAAGGGGTGGAGTTGGGGCAGGGCTGGGGAGGGCACAGGAAAAATTTTTTGCTTGGGCAGCAAAAACCTTGGAGCTGGTCCTGGGAATACCTCAAGAGTTGGTGTTACGTTTTGGATAGCATGGAAATTTTATAGACCAGTCTTATATACCATAGCCAGATTAGTTAGGTAGGCTAAGCAATAACTACATTTAAATAGTATAATAGTTATAACTATATTAAGATGGAGTTTAACATGAAGAGTAATATCAGTCATTTAGGATAAAATATATTACAAGGATGTTCCTCAAACCAAGCATTATAAATGCAGAAAATTCAGAGTTAAGGTTAAATTTAAAAGATAATTTAATCTAATAAACCTAATAAACATGTTACAGTATGGAAATGCATAGTAATGGAAGCCAAACAACCTTAATTCTTCCCTGTAGTCATACTATGCAATAACCAAATGATTAGAATTAAGGCATTTTAGTGTTTGTGGTCTCACATTAAATTAAACTGATTTTTAAAGACACTGATTTTTTTTATTTCACCCTTCTCATGGTGCAACTGATTCCTCCATAACACATGAAAGGAATAAATACCAAGTGGAGAAAAGAATTTTAGGGGAAAAAAAGGGGGGGATATAAAAGACGTGGATGAGATATAACTGAGCAAAGGAAAATTTAGGCAGAAGAACAGAAGCAACTTGCTGATGATAAGCCCTATTAGCTGGTGAAAAAGTCTCCTGAGGGAAGGGCTGGGAGCCCCATTACTTAGGACTTTTAAAAGTGGATGAGAACCCTCCCCTCCCGCCAAAAAATGCAGTGTTGGAAACAACCCAACACTGAGATACAGATAGAGTGAATGAGACCTAATGGGTCTTTTCCGTGTTCATACTATTCACTGCACTGTTGGAGGTGCTGTCTTTCAGGTGAGACACATAGCTCTTTATTCTTGACATTATTAAAGATCCCAGGACACTTTTCACATTAATTTGGGTTTTGGCCCCAATGGCTTGACGAACTTCTAATTTGAACAATTACTTTCTGGTAACTTAAAGTTCATATCTATCACCCTTTGTAACATCTTCATGTTCAGTCCTAAACTGTTGTGAGGTGTTTCTATGAGTTGTTAGGTAGCGGTCACATTCCTCCACAGAGGAGGCTGAAAAATCCAAGCCTGCTCAACCACAACAGGTTTGAGAGCACCAAATGGATACTGCTCTTTAATGTTCCATTTCAGAGTATTTTGCACCAGTCTCTTACTCCTCCTTTGCCCCTCAGCAATCTACAATGCAAGCTTTAATTTAGGCATTACGTATTGGGGTTCATAGCATCAGAGTATGGGAGCCCTCTATTCACAGAAAACAAGTACGCCTGGCCCAATCTTCTTCCCAGACCTTGCTGCGTTGACTGAATCAATAGCCTATAGACCTTTAACTAATGCAAGTTCTCACAGATATTTTATAAGAGACACACAGCCAGCACGGTTTTCCCATGTACTTCCAGAGCTGTATCCTATCCGCTTCTCTATATAGCCCAAACTTGCTTTGGGCCCAATCTTGCTTGCAGCTTCTCTTCTGCTGTCTTTGGTAGTCTGATCCTTTTGTATAAAATACATTTTCTTTCATCCTCCTGAAAGCCCAGTCTTTTTTAAATAATTACTCGTATTTTCTTGGAGGAACTTTTTGTGGAGTATAGCTCTGTCTTGACATTGTCTTCCGATCGATCATACTTCTTTTTAATGGAGAATTTTTCCTGCAAATTCTGTATGCAAACTTCTTAGCCTTCATATGAATTAATGGCTAACTTCTGACTTTGGCACCTTCTAATGATTCTGTATGTCATGGCATCAAGCTGACTTATGCCACCATCCCACCACTTGGATAAATTCCTCTGGTATTCAAAATGCTGATGTAATAACTGCCTTTGCTTTCCTTCCTTTGACCTTCCAAGACCTTGCTGTGAACAAGTGTCATCCTTCACTCAGAAGCATGACACTAGCTCTTCAAAGAATTAAAACAAGATTGCACCAGGAGAGCATCCAAGTTTTGCTACACACCCATCTTCCTAATGTTTTCTGTTTACATCAGAAAGAAAGGAGCCTGGCAATGGAGGAGCCATCAAGGGATGCCACTGAGGCATCATCAATGCACACCTTCAAAAAGAGATTTAACACTGATCTCAGGAAAGAGCACAGAGTAAACATTCTCACTGTGGTTCATGGGCCACTGATGGTAATCAAAACACCTTTGGAAGAGCTGTGGACCTTTTTCTATTGCTATGGTGAAGCACCTGTTTCTCTTCAAGCAGTGACATTTCCTGCCAGTCCTGGATTCTTTTAAGGTTTCCCCAGGGCCTATTGGACCAGTAAATCCATGCCAGAAAAATAAGTAGATGAGGCTCAAAATACATATTGTCTAAAGTGAGCAATGAGATCTGCTGAGTAAGAAAGTCCCACTTCGACAGTCACTTTTCTGAAATGTTTCACTGACTTGTCTGAGCCCAACCTACATTTTTGTTTGTCTTTATGTCTATAAAGATTTAAGAATACTGTCAATGCACCATAAATAATAAAAATGGCCTGGAGGAGACAGGAGGAGGTCGATGGATCTTGCAAAACAGCAAGAACCCAGACAGAGAGTGAGGGACAGAATATTCAGATATCCAAGGGAGACAGGCTAACTCTCAGACATTTCCTCATGACATGCTTACCCCTCTTCCAACCTCATCTTAGCCTAGTTTACACTCTTATTAAAATATTTTGGGACAAATGAAGTCAGCTCCATTGATTTCAGTGGAGTTGTACCCACTTAAGCCAGTGCTCATAATTTGTCCCTTTAGCGCTGAATCTTATCTACGCACCCAAGAGAGCACAGCTAGACAATCAAGTGAGCTACAGGCTCTCCTTCCATCATGTAACATGCTCTGATGTCCTAAATAGCTATATTTTTTTTGTTTTAATTTTAAGATCTATTCTCCCCTTTCAGTCTTCTTCCATTCATTCACCATTGGGGACAGGCTGAGAAATATGCTTTAATGAAGAGAGGACACGGTGATAGCCATCATCGTAGAACACAGCTAGAAAGTGATGGTACCATTAGAAAGTGCATTCTTCAAGACCTCCCCATCACCAGCTCAGCCTGTCCCAAAGCTGTCTGGTTTCAGGAATCTATGACCCATTCCCATAGTCAGGAAATGGTGTAAAATTTTAATCTAATTGTACTACAGTCAAAAAACACATTAGCATTAAAAATGAATGACTTACTGAAAAGCACTGAATAACACTCAACAACTGAGACACTTGCTTGTATCGACTAGTTCAAATGCATCCTCTGACCTGGAGCTGAAGAGGTGATGCAAATGACCTGAGAAACTGCCACCCACTTTCTGTATCATTAGTTCCCTAACAGGATCAACACAGCTTATTCTCCAGAGGTGAAAGGATGCCTTAAGAAAAGGAGCCCAGGCATTTCAGTGCAGAAAGTCCAACACTTTTCTAGAAAGACGCTAAACTCAATTTCCCACAGACAGCTAAGGAACAATCAACCACATTTAACCTGCTGATTACGATAGGTGCTTGATGCAATCCTTGCTGGTAGCTCCACACTGTAATTTCTCTCTTAGTGTGTATTGTAGAGTACAAAGCATGGGCCAAATTCACTCCCTGCATAATTCTGGACGCTGATAGTTGCATGGGGGTTTCATAAATGGTACATCTGTAGAAACCAACACTAACCCTACTAATATTTTGGTTTATTAAAATGCTATAAAATGGAAAATCACGGCTCAGACCGGATATAAAGCTTTGTGTGTCAGAATCCACATATCAGGAAACCTACAGTAGATATAATCAGTTCTTCTCTGTTCCCTCCAGCTTGATGCAGAAGGGGTGGGGGGAGTGAAAAAGGATTGCATTAGAAGTCCTAATAACATGCAAGATGATGAAACCAGGAAAAGAGTTCACATTTCCATTCTTCCACGTTCTTCAAAGGCAAAATATTCAGTCTCTCTGCTTCCATGGATATCTTTTATATTCTCCTGGAAATCCCTTCTCTTTGGAACCAGCCTTGTAATCTATATTTTCCATTAAAGAAATGAAACGTGAGATATTGTTAATCAAAGCCTTTTAGGGGTCAGTAGGGCAGTGGAGACAGGGGGAGGTGGAGGTGTGGGGAAGATATGTAGTGGCCATGCACATTCCAGACAAAGCCTGGAGCTATCTTGTCTCAGGACTGACAGCAGCAAGGGCACTACCTTCCTCACCCTTCCTAACTGCCCCCACAGAGTGAAGGCTGCTTTGTATGCCCTACATAACCGACAGTCCCTCAGTGTGGCTGCTCATATTACAAGTGACATCTCTCCAATTATATCTCAGAGCCCAGACACAGCAGTTTGTCCTTACAGCTACAGAGGCCCATTAATAACCATCCTGGGGAGCACCGTGACTCTCAAGACACACTCCTGTCATGTGACTCCCTCTTTGATTCTACGTTTCTGCAATCAGAGCCAAGATGCCATCTAATGTGTCAAAACATTTATTGTTTCCTAGCCTTCCATAATATGAAACCAGAAAGCAACCCCTCTTCCAACCCAGCCTTATCAGTTAATAACACTCGCTGCCACTGAAGGCTGGAGAAATAGGAGCACTTAGAAAAAAGAACTGTGTTTAGACAGTCCCAAGGCTGCAAAAGACATCCAAACATAGGAGGGAAACTCAAAACTTTTGGCTGAGAACCTGTCCTTTCAACCCACTGCCCCGCCAGGATATGGTTGCACAACATCACCTGTGCTGTTCAAAGATGCTCACAGATCTCCCAAGCTCTCCTAGGGTGAACTGAGGAAGGACGGTCTCTCTTAAAGGGACAGTATCAGATAACAGAACAGCCAAGTTTACAATTTAACAGAAAAATTAAATTATTTTACAAAATTTTACTATTAATAAAGAGTTTCATGGATTTCTGTTTCATTTCATTTTCCATAGTTTGCAAGAGAATGTTTAACACAAATGCTTGCAGCTCAAACACCCCAGCCCTGTACCGTGCTAGAACAGGAGAGTCGGAAAGTGAAACTGACCAGTGGGAAGAGAGAGGATGGTCCTGTGATTATGGCATAAGGCTGCAGGCTAGGAGACCAAGCCTCAGAATCCCAGCTCTGTTAGGCCTGGTCTACACTGGGGGTCGATCTAAGTTATGCAACTTCAGCTACGTGAATAACGTAGCTATTGTCGACGTACTTAGACCTATTTACCGCAGTGTCTTCACTACGGTAAGTCGATTGCTGCTGCTCCCCCATCGACTCTGCCTGCGCCTCTCGCCGAGCTGGAGTACAGGAGTCAACAGGAGATTGCTCGGGGATCAATTTGTCATATCTAGACTAGACATGATAAATCGATCCCCGCTGGATCGATCGCTGCTCGCCGATCTGGCTGGTAGTGAAGACATACCCATATTGACCCACTGTATATGACATTGGATATGTCACTTAGGGCTGGAGTGTGGCATAAATCACTTTCTTAGCTTGCGATGGGGTGCATTTCTTCTGCTGTAGGGGGAGCTCTAGGAGTCAAAATGGAAGCACAGCCACTGTGCCACTCCTTAACGTGGTGCAGTGCACTCCCCCTCTGCTGGCTAGTGAAGGAGAAATGGCAGAGGCAAGACCCAGCAGTGGATTCTTGGGCTTCCTCAACACAAAGACTTCCATTCTGCACAGCCTCTGCCCTCCCTTATGCACCTACATAAGAGCCAGCATAGCATGGGCCATAACCTCTCCATATCTTAGTTTCCCAATCAATAAAATAAGATAATAATATTGACTTACCTCACAGGCAACCCTACAATAATAAATGTGGGTACACAGCTCTAGCAATCCTAAAAGGTAATTAGCAAGCATCTGCAGCCCCAGAACTCACAGGCATCTCTATACCAACAAGCCTGTGCATGTGTGCAGTGGAGAAAATATAATTCTGGTGGAGAAATAACTTTCAATCATGAGCTCATTGGAAGATTATTGTAAACAAAGATTTTAAAGTATGTATCCTAGTTTTAAGCAAAACATACCATTTGTCACCTTTGATATAGTTCAGATGTTTATTTATTTATTTACTGCTGTAGATACCCAAAGAAATTCAGACCATATTTTGGATAATCTCCTTCCCATTGTTCACGCTTTAAAAATTGCAGCCATTCACAGCAACTATACCTGGAATATTATGTGTAATTCAGATCCCCATGGGTAAAGTAAGATATAGGGGGGGAAATAACTGAGAAAACACATAGACACAAAAAGGACAGCAAAAATGATACAGTGCAAGGGCCAGAGAATAAAACATATAGGAAGCGACTGAGTGAGCTAAATTTATATACTGTAGAAAAGAGAAAACTCAGGGGTGAGAGGATCATACTCTATAAATACCTTCAAAGTAACAATATAAATGCAGGAGGAAAATTATTCAAGAGACTGTAGGATGAGAAGCTATAGCCTGAATGCAAGGGAGGCTAAGTTTAGCCTAGAAAAGACGGAAAAGTTCTTTCGTGTCAGACCATAGGACAGGAGTGGCCAAATCATGGCTCACAAGACACGTGAGGCTCTTTTACAGTTAAAGTGCGGCTTGCAAACTCCCCCACACTTCCACTCCATTCTCCACCTACCAAACTTGGCAGACCTCTGCCTTGCAGTGGCATGGTGGAGTAGAGGCTTCTGCCCAGTGGTAGGGTTGCCAGGTGTCTGGTTTTTGACCAGAAAGTTCAGTCGAAAAGGGACCTGTGCAGTGTCTGCTGACTGGACACCAAAAGTTTGGTTACCTCAGTAACTGCGATCAGACTCTGCCACCAGGAGGGCAGGAAGAGCAGTTGCTGCTGGATGACAAGGAATCCTGACAGTGCACAGTGCTTGAGGAGCAGCACCAGCAGCTGAGCTTGCCGACTGTGACGGCCCATTCCACCTTCTCAGCCTCTTAGGGTCCCGGCTGTCTCTGGCCTCTCACTCCAAGGACAAACACCACCACCACACCACACCACTGCACCCCTCTTTGACCTCTCACTCAGAGCTAGCACAGATGTCTCCTCAAGCTGGAATTTACACCTCCAGTTTGAAGTGCAGACACTCCAGTAGTTACAGGGTCTAAATCTACAAGATGCACCCTTGGCAAGGGGCTCACAGTAGGGTTGCCAAGTGGCCAGTTTTCAACTGGAACACCTGGTCAAAAAGGGACTCTCGTGGCTCCAGTCAGCACCACTGACCGGGCCATTAAAAGTCCAGTTGATAGCACAGCAGGGATGGCTGGCTCCCTGCCCGGTTCTGCACAGCTCCCTGGAAGCAGCAACATGTCCCTGCAGCCCCTAGGTGGCAGGACGGGCAGGGGGACTCCGTGCGCTGCCCCTGCCCTGAGCGCTGGCTCCACAGCTCCCGTTGGCTGGGAACTGCAGGCAATGGGAGCTGTGGGACTGGTTCCTGCAGGTGGGGACAGCGTGTGGAGCCCCCTGATCCCTCCACCTAGGAGCTGAGGGACATGTCGCTGTTTCCGGGAGCTGCCTGAGGTAAGCACTGCCTGAAGCCCGCATCCCAACCCCCTGTCCCAGTCCTGAGCCCCCTCCTGCACCCATAACCCTTCATTTTTGGTCCCACCCTGGAGCCTGCACCCACAGCTCAGAGCCCATATCCCCTCCAACACCCTGCCTAAGCCGTGTGCTCCCTCCTACACTCTGAATCCCTCGGTCTCACCCCCTAGCCCAGAGCCCCCTCCTTCACCTCAATCACTCATCCCTGGCCCCACCCCAGAGCCCACGCTAAAAGCCAGAGCCCTCACCCCCTCCCATACCCTAATCCCCTGCCGCAGCTCAGTGAAAATGAGCTAGTGAGTGAGAGTGGGAGACAGCGAGCAACAGAGGGAGGGGTGATGGAGTGAGCTGGTGGTGGGACCTCAAAGAAGGGGCAGGGCCTCAGAAAAGAGGCAGGGTAGGGGCGGGGCAAGGGTGTTTGGTTTTGTGCAATTAGAAAGTTGGCAACCCTAGCTGACAGCCCTCAATTTCCAGTGGGTTAAACGGGTTCTGAAGCATCTCCTGGGCAGCTCAGTATATATAAAACTGAATCAGACTCATAAAGATTAGGCCTACAAAATCCATGTGGTCAGACAGCATGACTTAAGTGGCTTTCACTGTTCCCACTATCTAGGATGCTTGAAGTATACAATATGCAAAAGTGTATCCTAGCTCAGATTATACCAGTTATACTATGTAGTATCTCTCTTTAGGCTGCAAGTTGCTTAAATAAAGCATCTGGAATTTGAAGGTTGGAGAAAAAGATATTCCCAGATTTCTAAAGGGAATTTTACACCATAGATGCTTTATGTCCACTAGGTTTCAGATTTAATGTATGTAGGTTTTTTTCCTCCTCTATTAAACAGAGAGATGGAAGGGGAAAAACCTGCATCATCTGTTTAACAAAAAAGCCTTTCAAATCAGCAGGATGCTTTCAGTTCAATTATGTTTTATGTACTGCAAGGTTAACTAAAGGGAGAGGCTTATTAGCACAAATAATACCACCTCAGGCTGTGATCCCAACAGATCTCACAAGCTAAGTAAGGTCAGGCCCTGTCAGTATTTGAATTAAAGCTCTCTGAAGACAATTCACTGTGCAGCAGGAAATGGTGTGGACATTATAGTTTTCTAATAGGTACTGTTCTTACTTCTGAGTCAACGTTCAACCAGTTTCCCACTGTGCAGTAAGAAAGCATTCTGCCAGTGATGTTGCTGAAAGGTGTGACTCAGTGATTTTAGCGCAGGTATAGGTATCAGAAAACTCATGGTCCAATTCTAGCTCTGACACTGGCTCTCTTTGTGGCCTTGGACACTGTTCCTCAGTTTCCCCATATGAAAAAGATTCATACCTACATTTCATGTGGGTGCTGTGAGGATTAATTATAGAATACCTTTAAAGTGCTATATTTTTATATTTCAGACATTACTGTTGGAGGGTTTTCTCTTTCTCCATGAGAGAAAAATCAGAGCTCTTGCACGCTTGGGTCATTGAAGATTTCATGGGTACATTTGGAAGAATACATGTGCGGGCATCCTAGCTAAATTCCAGTTAAGGAAACTAACTACACATTGCCTATTTAAAATTCCCCCTGTAGTTTCAACTGGACGTAGTAGTAGTATTCACTCCTTGCCCTAAACCAGTGTTTCCCAAACTTGGAACGCCGCTTGTGAAGGGAAAGTCCCTGGTGGGCCGGGCCAGTTTGTTTACCTGCTCCGTTCGCAGGTTTGGCCGATCGTGGCTCCCAGCGCGGTTCGCTGCTCCAGGCCAAAGGGAGTTGCTGGAAGCACCATGGGCCGAGGGACATACTGGCCTAAACTATTTGTAATATTGATCTGTGTTAAAAAGCTGCTGAGTTTCACCACAGAGGTGTCTGCATTTCAGTGGAAATGAGCTAGAGAATGCAAAGTGTTTTGCAAACCTTTCGGATGAAAAAACAACAAGGAGTCCTTGTGGCACCTTAGAGACTAACTAATTTATTTTGGCATAAGCTTTCGTGGGCCAAAACTCACTTCATCAGAGGCATGGAGTGAAAAATACAGTAAGCAGTATATATATTAAAGCACATGAAAGGCATCATGTAAATGTGATATTGCTATTATTTTTTCTTGATCAAAGTTAATTCTTCCCTCTTAGTTTTAATACTACATTCCTGTTTTAAATATGTTTACTAGTTACTTAGAGAGTCAATCAACTTCACTGTAGTCTGACACTGTAAAAAACAATACTGTCTTTGATGAAACAGTCACATCAGACATCAAGCCAGGGGTAAATTAAACTGATAATTGTCCTACTTTAATTTTCTCTGAGTGGTGGCCTCCATTTGAGTAACCAATGAGTTATTATTGCACCCTGCCGTCCTACATTAGCAGCAATGCTGTAAATTTGATTTTTGGAACTGGCAATACAGAAGGTGGTAGAAATATAAGAAATGAGAAGATTTTATTATATGCAGATTTAATTTACTGTTTATTTGTGCAGTGTGTTTGTGTGAGTGTGTGTGTGAGAGAGTTTTGATATTATCACACTTATAATTTGGTGTGTGTTTCTTGTAAAGAGGGTGATACTGTACCCCAGAATCTCTACTAGTGATGGGTGAACTATTGGTGTTTTAACTGGAATAAATACCAACAAATTCAGATACATGTCTGAGTTTGTGAAATCTCATGAGAACAAGCTCTCTTGTGAGATTTCTGTTGCCTTTCACTTCAGGTAACCCAGAAAATGACAAAAATAGCTTTTTCCATAACACTTGCGTACTTTCCCACAAAAATGAAAAAAAAAAGGACAAACAACCTCCAACTTTTCAGAACTTGAAAACTAATTGTCGTTGTCATTTTATGTTAACCAGCTTGTTCATTCCTCATATTCACTACCAGACCACGTGGCCATACTAAAAAAACAAAACAAGACAGCAAATGTCAATCATGAGAACTCTAATTAGTTTTTGATGTTTAAAAATACTCAAGGGAAGTTTGCAATGCAATATGAGTCATGCTATGCAAGTTGTTAGTAAGATAAGTACTAGAGTCCTGGATAAGGTCATCTATCTTAGAAACAGTAGCCATAGTCTGAACTCCCAGAAGATAAATGTCAATCAGCAAGGACCCTTTACTTCTTTGCCCACTATATCATCTACATCTGGAATTCATGTCAGCAGGGGTCTTTGGGATAAATATTGTGGCTGGATCTAAAAGAAGTCTAGATAACTTAATGGCAAATGATAACATTTGAAGCTCCACTAGAATTTGAGATAAGAATAAAGGTAAATAAGTCTCACGCTTCAAGTTGTAGACTAATTACATGCAGGAGACAGGAGTGAATTTGCATAACTAGGCAGGTGCATTATGGGTTTTGCCTTATTTGGGAGGTGTGGTTTTTCATTTTGTTTTTCCTTCCTCTTTAGAAGCAGGGACTGGCCTTGCCAGAGGCAGGATACTGACCCCCCCCTCTTTACTGATAAACAAGCAGAGCATTGGCTTGTTCAACTGCCAATGCTTTAGGGCACATTTCATAGAATTAGCCATGGTACTTAGAACTAATACTTTATTTTTTCCCCTTAATTTTCATTCCTCACCATCCATCTAGCCTGGGGACCTGAAGTCCCAACATTACTCCCACACCTGTGACTCCAACCTGTCAAGCTGCTGGTCCAACCACAATGTTACCATTGATGTGAACACAGCTGAGATGAAGCAGAGAGGCCCACACCTGCAGAGAAGGAGTTAAAGAAAGCTTATGGGCCCAGCTAGCCCTGCCCCACTATACTTGCAGCCAATGCCAAGCCTGGAGTGGGAATAAAATGAGAGAACCTGGCTCAGTTCAAGGCAGACTGGTGAGGAAGCAAGGTGAAGCTCTGCCTCTCTGTGAAGGGAGCTTTGTTGGTAGAAAAAACAGGCCTGATAGCCAGGGCAGCCACTGGGAGAGAAGCTCTTAGCCCCCAAGTGAGACTGATGCTCAACTGACTGATGCTTAAGGAACTATTTAGAAGACTGGGGATGACCCAGTAGTGAGCTGACTTTACTTTTTGCTTGGGAACATTTTAAGGCTAAGCCCCCCCAACGCGTTAAAACTGTAGGATGCCCAGTGGACAAAGGGGGAAGAGACTTTCTCCCTGCCCCTCACAGAGACCAGCAGCCACATCAGGATGCTGGGAAGGTCCACAAGGGGGTGCTACTCCAGTCATGCCATTACAACAGCCCTACAGTTTCTTCCGCCATCTATCATAGTAGTATTCACCAGCTTCAACAACAGTGATAGAAGCACCAGGATCTAAGAATATGAAGCTGTTCAGTGGGTGGTTAATGAATTCCCTTATCAGTACTCTGAGCCTTTATGATGGCCGAATGCAGCTGGGGATATAAAATCCATCATCTTTAGCTACAGGGAGTCAATGAGTTATTTCTTGCACTGCTGCACTGAGCTATACACCTGGTGTAACCACTGGCAACAAAGCAGAGATTGTGGCTCAAAGGGTCAATGAGAAAATTTGATGAGGCATAATGCCAAATGATGCTAGACATAAACAATCACACTGGGGCCGGGAGCGTCTTCATCCTAAACTTCAAAGCTTTAGCACTCACCCCCTATTCTCTTACTACCGAAACGTAACATTATCTTGCTATCAAAAAAAGCTGGTAGATAAAAATAAATGAACTATTTTGATGGTGAGCTAGTTCACAGAAATTAAAAACTGACCTTTAACCTTCTCTGCAAACTCAAAAACTTTGTTTCAAAATAGTTAGGTCAACTTTTTCTTTACAAGTTACTTTTCATTTTCCTGTTCTGCTCTCCACAGAAGAGCAGACACAGCATGAGTGTCCAAACTCCGGAGGTTTTTAAGACCCATGAAGTCTGCATAAGATTTGGATAAGCCTCTGAGAACATTAAGGGGCAGATCCTCAGTTGTCACAGCTCCACTGAACAAATGGAGATATAACAATTTACATCAGCTGAGGATCCCTTGACCCATTGCTGCTCCTCATCACCGAGCCTGCAAACCTTTTGAGATTTCCCCAACAATAACAAAGTCTCTCATGGACATAAGGATGATTCTGAAGCTATATATTTCATTTTGTCACTGCTTATCAAGCACATCTGGTTTATCCTATTGTCCTTCATATTTTTGGGTGCACATTATGGTTCCTTATCTCCTTGAACACATGTTCAAGCTATCTTTCCAGAAATATAGGCCTGTTCCAATTAAGGGCTGTGTTACATAAAATATGGCTTTGTTGCTGTTTAACACTCTTTTCTAATATAGTCCTATGTATCTCAGTGACCTGCATTCTCTTTATGTACCAATCTAGGCTCTGCTACCCAGAGACACATAGGGGCCTTCAGCTGTCCCCTAGACACAAACCTAAGTCCTTTAGATCAAGAGCTTTTAGTTGCAGTGTCCCTCACATCTGGTACTCTGTCCCCATTTGAGCTGAGAAGACTGTAAAGTACTATCTCCATTTTAAGGCCAGGTTTAGGATGCATCTATTTTTTGTGGCTTACCTAGTTGAATATAGGCTTCTGGATTCAGGGAGGATTGTCTTTTTATTGACAGATTATAAAATATTATAGTGCACACTGGGCCTAATTTATCCCTTGTATAAATTCACTGACTTCAATGGAGTTACTCCAATGATTAATCTGGCTCAAGGAATTAAAGGAGCAATAAAGCAGCCAACTGTACTGTATATGAAGTAACAGTATGGAGAAATTCAGCCTGACAAAATGCACCAGACAATGTGACATTCAGCAACGGTAAAAGGATTATGGTTTTCCTGATTAATTGACTGTTATACTTTTGGATAGACAATTACTCTCCTCAAATGTTCAATAAGAGAAGTCAGAAAGACATTACCAACACTAGCTGCGCACCGGTTGGAGTTTTGTTCTTTGGCCACTAAGAGTGGCACTTAATTTCTGGAACAGTTACTGACCTTATTTGTCGGACATTTCCTTCTTTCTTATGGATGCCAGCATCCCATGTGTCCCAAACATAGGAAAACCGAGCCAAATTCAGCAGCAAGTCCGGGTCAAAATTAGTGTAACTTACACCATCTTCCTCCCCTCTCAGAATGTAAATTACGACAATTCAGTCTCCTTTAAACTCACATCTACTAATATATAATCTTCACTCCCCCTTACACATCTTCGCTCAGACGCACTTATATATATCTGGAGTAACCTCCACTGAAGTCAATTGGCCAAAATTTGTTCTCATAAGTTCAGAAAAGCTCCATTAACAATGGAATTACTTTGGATTCACACCAGAGTAAATGAGATCAAGATTCAATTCAATGGAGTTATCTGGATTTACATTAGTTAATGTAACTGAAACCAGAATCTCGTGCCAAATCTGAATGTAAGGCTATACCTACACCTGAAGCTAGGAGTATAAGTCCCAGCTTGCACGGATATACTCATGGCTAGCTCTCATTTTTGGCTTGCGTGCTAAAAATAGCAGGGGGTAGCATGAGAAGTAGCAAGCACAAGCCATGCCAAGTACCAACCCACCTAAATCCTGTGCATAATGTGCTATGCACCGCTAGCCTGTACCTCCACTCACCACTACCCATACCACCATGGCTACACTATTTGTAGCAGGCTAGTTTAATGGAAGCTAGCTTGAGAGCTTTTGTGCGAGGCGGTAATCACACCTTTAGCTCACAGGATAGATGCAGTTTCAGGCAGGGGTGTGGAAGTGAATCGAACTTGTTTAAATGTACAGACTAAGCTCCTGGGAGAATGAAGAGCTGCAGAAAAAGCAACTAACAACAAGGGGGTGTCAGTGGAAGTAAATCACATCCACTTTTATATCCTCTGAATTTGGCCCACTTTGCACAAGACATGGTTCAACATTGGAAACAAGCAAATGCAGAGCTCTGGGACAAAACCATGGCTGATGCAAGAGTGAGGAAAGCCAAAGTGTCTCATGTCCGAAGTGACTTTGAACACACAAGCCCTATATAAGTGCAAAATGTGGCTTATTATCATCTCTGTGGTATAATCATCTTATCTTAAACATGCTGGCTCAGCACAGATCTCAGAAAACACCTGCTTCATCACATCCCCTCTTCAGGGCTCCTGCCCCCATCCCCAACTTTCTTATCTCTGCTGAGATTGCATGTCTAGGCTGGAAGCTGCCCTAGTGTCCCTTGCAGGCTCTCTTCACACAAGTGACTAATGAGCTGTTAAAGCTCCTCAGCCTAGGAACCCAAACAGGCCTTTGTCACTCAGAACAAGCTATGATAGGGAAGTTGTTTTTCAAACACTAATGCACTGAAAATAGAGGAAAACCAAATCCAACCCAAAGGACATACCTCAGCCCTATTCTCTCCCTCTCAGCCTCCATTTATCCAGGTCCCCTCCAAGCCAGAGAAGACTGCCTTTTTCTCACATTCCTCATGGTTAGGTCTTGAGATCCAAAATAATTCTATGTCAAACCCTGCAACCTTCAGCTATGATCAGACAATGAGTGGTGCTGACGACTCTCAACTCCCATCATTCAGGCAGTGTTGCTTTTGAAGTCACTGGGAGTTTTCCCTTAGTAAGGATTTGAGGATCGGGCCTAGAATTTTCCTTCTCCAAACCTATTCCAGGTCTACTCAAGAATTCAGAGGTGGGCCAATCTAACCACCTCATAACCACACTCAAGATAAACCAGAGTGAGCTGATGGTTTACAACAGGCATCCAAATGAAAGACAACAGTATAAAACATCAGTGCACAGGGTGAGTGATGTATCTCTTGGTAGTCATCAAGAGGAGGAAATCTATCATAACCCACAGCTGTCCTGTTCCCCACTATTCACTCTCTGTGAGCTATTTGCATGGTGTAAATTAGGAAATGACAGCTGTGGCAGATTAAGGAGAATGAATATGTAGAAACATCTGACCATAACTCAAGCCTGCAGCCTTCTAGAACTCTACCTGTTACAAGGGATTCCTCACAACTCTGAGAGCATCACCTGCACACCTATACCACACAAACCTTATGATAGCAAAAAACACCTCCTTATAACACTTCACCTCCAGGAGGTGCAGGTAGTGCTGCGTATATAAACACCTCATACACCATATGGATCGGCACGATACATGGGCTGGTAGCTCATGTCTCACTGAAATCAGGCAGGAAAGAGTTACAGTGGTTATAAATTCTAGTCATAGGAAACAGATGCCTCGGCACACAAATCTCCACAGTGTCTGAAAGGCTCATAATGGAAAAAATTAATCCAAGCAGATTCACTGTAAATTATATACAGACCCAATTAATAGGATAACTTCCACACACACAGACCCCCTCCAGTATATGGAAAGTGAAATGAGATAATAAATGCCCTGCAACTTCTTTTTGTTGCCTGCCATTGGTGAAAGAGCAAAAGACACCAGAAAGTGTCCACTAATATAAGTAAGCAGGAGTCATCTTGGCAATTTCTAAAATGGTACCTGTCATTTGTTATCCATAGCTCACAGTATGAAGGTCAGTTGTCAACTTATCTTAGACACCACTGAGACTGAATATGGTCACTGCTAATCACCAGGAAATGGTTGTGTCAACTCTTGTTACCACCAGCCGGAAATCCAAGACAGTCTGGTGGAGCAAGAGTAGCTAACTGACAACTTTTGAACACAAAATGGTGATGATCTATAGCAGTGTTTCTCAAAAGTGGCAGCATGGCTGCATGTGGCCACTAGGGGTTTTTCCTGCAACCAGGACAGCCTCTTGGGCAGATATGGGGTTGGGAGCAAAGGAACGGTGCTTCCCTGCAGTGCCCAGGGGCTCCAGGGAAGGGCTTCAGCACCACCCGTGCACTCACTCTGACTCCAGCCACGAGCTCCGGCTCTGGGCTTGAGCCCAACATGGCAGGGCTTCAGCAGGGCTGGCTTTACTGGGTGCCATGGTCAAGAGGCTAGGAGCAGGGTGAGCCTGGGATGCGAGGCCGCAAAATGGAGCTCGAGGCAATGGGGAGGGGAAGCAGTGGAGTCCAGAGGGACAATGGGGAGCCGTGGGGGTTTGGGGGAGGCTGCGGGGCCAAGGGGAATTTGTGAGGGATTGGGAGAGGCAGGGGGGCTAGGGGCACCAAAATACAACTGTGCATTACTTGTATTATTGAGTCTGGGGGAAAAAAACCTACATTAATCAATTACAATGATTTGGACATGTATATCTGCATATTTATTTGTTTTTCCTAAAGTTAATTACATATTTGAGGAAAATTTGTCAGAATGGTCACCAGCAAGAGTTGGTGGCCGCACTCTAAGGCCACCGAATTGTGTTGCGAGAACCCCGGATCTATAGCATCCAGACACAGGGAAATGAGGATGCAGGACCCTCTCCCAGTGACCATCCACAGCTTGGGAATTTTGAAGTATTTTGTTGCTGAAAACAGCCAAATCATTAATTATTAAAACTGTATAAAGTAAATATCATTATATCACTTACTGTCTCCTTGTTTGTTTGTTTGTTCCTTCTTTCACTTGCTTTTCTTCCTACTTTTCATTTTTCCTTCCTGAATTCTCTTCTCTAGTCATCTGGCCATTCCTCCCCCTCTTTTTACCATCAGCTTAATCTCTCTATTCTAGATCCCCATCTCCATCCTAATTTCTTCCCATTATTATCTTTTTCTTCTCCATTTTCATCCCCACTTGCTCCTCCCTGTGTCTTTCTCCCTAGCTCACATCTCTTGTGATCAGGAAGAGTACGTGTCCTACTTATCCTCCCAGTGGAGGTAATGGAGGACTTTTGGAAGGTGAATGGGTGTCACTGTGTCTTTGCAGGTGTTATCTACCAAATACAGGGGAGTTGATAGCACTGCAACAGTCTTCTGCAAGTTGGAAGAGATCTTTGTTCAATAAAAGCAACCAGAAATTCAGGGAGGTTGGAAACCATATGTGGTCCCATCTCACAAGTTGTTTCAAGTGGCAACCCTCATTTTAGATAGTAATTTACCTCCAACAGGACCCAAACCTGCTGTTAACTCATTGTTATGATTGTCACTAATTTATATAAGAAATGCTTAATCATCAAACTGAGATAACACAAAATATTATAGATGCTCAAGGAACCAGGAACCATATCATTTCAAGTATCAGAGCGGTAGCCATGTTAGTCTGGATCTGTAAAAGCAGCAAAGAGTCCTGTGGCACCTTACAGACTAACAGACGTATTGGAGCATGAGCTTTCGTGGGTGAATACCCACTTCGTCGGATGCAACCCATGAAAGCTCATACTCCAATATGTCTGTTAGTCTATAAGGTGCCACAGGACTCTTTGCTGCATATCATTTCAATCCTTCTGCTCTATTTTTTTTGTGTCCGTTGGTATGAGGTCTCCCTCTCCGACTGGGTTCCCCATTTGGGCCTAGGCAGGATCAGAGGTACATATCAGGAGACAGAGTACCTAGATGAGAATAACAGTGCTTTCTTGCCCTTCTTGAATGGCTTACACAAATACTTCTCCGTAATGACCAAAACACAACAGGGGATATTAAATTTGCACTAGCCCTGCATTTGCTGCTTGTAAGCATCGTAAGGCACACACGGGCCTAACTACACAGAAACAATGCCTGCAGCAATTTTATTGCTAACATCAATCACGGTTAATAACTTCAATTATACGAAGCCAAAGTGTCCAAAACTAGCCAAACGGTCCCAGTCCTCACAGAGAGCAGAGCGATCAAAACACATTTAGAGTACACAGGACAAGCTTTAAATATTACTAGCAAAAAAGAAAAAATAACAAATTAAAATATCTTGGAAGTAAACAATTCTTTATTAATGGACTCTCGTCTCACAAAGATCTTTTGTGTTTTGCTTCAATAATTCCAGCAAAGTTCTGTCCTGGTATAAAATCGCACACGTAAAAGTTCAGGTAGATTGATTAATTACTTTTGACATAATTAAGAGGGGAACTATAAACACCAAAAGCAAGGTAGAAGTCACAAGTGTGCTCATGATTTATCTAGAAACCCCATTATAGCCAGATTGATCACAAAGAATACCACATTGAGCACAGTTCTTTACCATCATTAATGTCTACTGAAATGGAAGCATACAGTTGTTCTGGGTTCCAACTGTAAGCTGTCAGCCTTTTGTTCCTTCGATCATGAGTGAACATCATAGTAATAAATCGCAAGGATTTTGTTCTGTGTTTGCACAGCACCTAGCACAATGGGTTGCTGGACCATGACCACGTTTCCTAGGTGCTACAATAATGAAAAAATAATAATCTCTCTAGTATCAATAGACTGGAGAGGACAGTAAATGAACACATATAATCACTGTGACATGAGATCACATGCTACATGATTTATCTAGTCATGGTTGGATTTTAGCCCTGGAAAAATATATTCCCAAAATCTTTACCAGACAAAAGAAAATACTTGTATGAGAATATGTTGGTGTTAATTAATATTACACTCATTCCCCTTATAAACACTTCAGCAATTTATGGGCAATATTAGATTTCACAATCTCGTTTGCTTTCTAAACAAATGATCCAAAAGTAAAGAGAAACCCAAAATTATTGCTGAAAATCTCTCCTTTCACACTTGACCTATTATGTTCTCACTGTATGTCTGGCATTTTGTTTATATCCATTTCACATACTCACTGTATTGTTAGGGTTGGGGGATCCATGTTCACTTGATCAGTGGCTCACAATCACTATTCCTATTAGCAGTATCGGTGGGTAGCACTTTAGGTTCCAACTCCGGCCTCAGGAAAACCCCGTAAAATACTGAGTGTCTCCTATCAGAAACTGAACATCCTCAACTCCCTTAATAGTCAGTGGCAGTGTAAGATGCTCAACACTTTGTAATACTGGTCCCTTTATGCTGGGCTGTAGCAAACCTCCTGTTCAGCTATGTTCTCTCTAAACTGCCATCGAGCTTGAACGGCTTCAAATCCCATTCTCAGTGTTACAAACAACCAAATTCCTGTTGTGAGCTAGAGCAGAAACTGCTGAACAGGAGGTGGTGGGCATAGACTGGTGCTTCCAACTTCTTAAGCTGCAAACCTATCACCTGAAAAATCTGGAAAGCTTGTATTTAATCCAGCCTCCTGCTTTTCTCACAGGACTCCATTTTCTCCCTCATCTACCATCATCTCAAAGTTTTCCAGTGATTTGCTTTTGATTCTAACATCTCTATCAGAAGGTGGGCCTATGTCCTTCCCAGTCACATTATTAAAATTTATTTCTGTGACTGAAATCAAAATTTTATTATCCCAAATTAAATCCATTGAGCCGATCCTCAGCAAGTATGGAACAGTATTGCCCCATTGTTGTGAATGGAATTATGCTCATCGACGCCAGCTGAGAATCTGGCCTAGCATTTAAGTTTCTTTTGTTGCTACCCAGTGAGAATAATACATCTTCTTTCTAATGTATAAAAAGAAAAGGGGCTGAGGTAAAGGGAACCATACTCTCCATCATCTCCAGGCTTTTGCATAGGGCAGGGTGGGTTAACATTGCCATAAAATAGTCCTATTGTAAGTATAAATCACACTCCCATTGAATTCATTTGGAGTTTTGTCACAAACTTCAGTGGGACCAGATGCATTACACTCAGCCAAATAAATCAGACCCCAAAGGAGTGCCTGGGGAGGTTAATTCAGTGTGTGCTGAAGACACGGAAAGTGAAGAATCTGCATGACACATGCTGTTTTACATTAGTCTTTTGATTCATTATCTAAGTCCATTCCTTCCCATTTCCTTCTCATTCTATTCTTCTCTGAACTCTCTCAATTTCCTCTGTATATTCTATCTATAGGATAATACCCAAATCTATATATAGGCTTCCTAGATATAGTCTAACCAGCATTGTGTCAAGAGGAAGCATTAACTCCCTGATCCTATGAGCGATCCCTTTAATCGTACATCTAATGATTACACCTTCCTTTTCCTAAGCAACACTCATCTTTAACTCTTCAGGAACACCCAAAACATATATCCACATTACTGATGCATGCATAAGTGAAACCCAGGTCTGGCATAGACATGGGCGAGTACTCACTATGTGAAGCTGCAGAAAGTCACCAAGCCCAGGAGCACTGTCAATCCGAACCAGGATGCCATCCTTCACAGTCGTGCTGAAGCCTACAGCAAGACGATCTGTCCTCGTGCTGGGTCTGTCATTTGCTGGCCAGGTGTACAGGATGAGGCCTCCACTCTTCCCAAAGATATATGTGGCACCAGCTGCAAAATGAAAAACAAAGAGGGAGGTGTTAGTTCACTATGTTTTTGCCACGCGTGGTAACACTGTAATGGCTGCAGAGAGAAATATATCCAAATACAGGCATTTCATTAGCGCAAGTGATGAAATCTAAGACCTGTGAGGCTAGTGTCACCCTCAATTAAAGACACAGGAAAACTGAAATAATACAGAGTAGATGTTAAAGAGATATACTCTATTTTCCACTGGATACTAGCAGAAGACTGATAATGCACTGTCTTCAAAAGCCTTTATGCATTGTGACAAACAATGTAGTGAGCCTTCCTAAACACTGGAATTAATTCCAAATCTGATCCAAGAAAGGCACAAGATGGGAAATTACATGCTCTCCCACCATATATACAAGAACTCTTCCTCCCAGAGAATGGCATATTCTTTTCAGCGGAACAATGACTCTGAATTGCTGGATACCTTTCCTGATTGAAGGGGATGTGAAAGAACAGCATCTTTCTAGGACACAAAATACACCCACCCTATCTTTCTCCCATTAACGTAGCACTATTATCTTTCAGTAAAAGAAGATGCAAAATAAAACAACAAGAACTCTAAAAAGTTTGCCATTCAGATAATTATGGCTTCTACACCAGCACTAATACTTTCAGAGATCTCTTTAAATGAACAGTTATGCTATTCACAACACCCTAGTGTACCCACACAGTATTAACAAGGGAACCACAAATAGACAAATGCTGCTTCCTTTTAGAAAGGAATAAATCACTGATGACAGATACTGTACACATCCTGCTAAAGTGTGCTCCAGGTAATAGTATCCAAATCAAGACAACCAGCATTTGCAATAAAGACAGCTACAGAGTTTATCAAGAGCCTGTGATTTCATTATCATTAACACAAGCCTGGGCAATGCCAAATAATGCACTGCTTTTAAAAAACAGACACCACTTCAGAAACTTGGTATTTAACCTCACTTAGAGATCCAGAGCTAATGTCCAAAGGAAGAGGTGTGCTATTAGGATCAATTTTACATACAAAGTCAGAGACCCAGACAGGCTAAGGACCAGATTCTCAGACTTGCCCAGTTTCAGGTTTTTAAAAGAGCTCAGTTTACTGGTCCCTGAGCTCTTTAGAAAATATGGTCCTAAATGTCATAATGGGAGATACTTTCTCAAACCCACATGGTGAATCTGTGGTACAGTTTGGAACAACATATGCAGGAGGCCCAATTCCTCAACCACTGAGCTACACCCAACTTTATAATGCACTTTTCCTAAGGGTCACAATGAATTGTGCAATACTAAATGCAGACAACTGGATTTCACCAACAGCAGCAGGCATGAGATATCAGTGGGAAGCAGAGGGGGACTAGGTAAATATACTTCAGATCATTGTCTATCTATGGGATGCTACAAATTCATTTATTTTTTTAATCAGGAACACCCTCAATTAAACAATCTCAAAGTGAATTAAGTACAGTTGGATATTGCTTGGGTCATTTGGTACCAAAACTGGGTCACATCTGAGTCTGGCTGCAAACCATAACCCCATTGAGGCTCTTTGTTTTATGTAAGTAAGCAGAAATAAAAATGATAAACTTCACCCTTATGTAGGGCATCTTCTCTAGAGAACTCAGTGTGCATCACAAAAGAAGTTTTATCCCCATTTCACAGATGGGGTAACCGAGGCACACAGAAGGAAAGTGACTTGCCCAAGACCAAGTCAGGGACAGAAGCAGAATCAGAACTCAAGTCCCCTGACTCCTAGTCCTGTGCATATCTACTGGATCATACCCTCAGTAAATGTAAATAAACCTGTATGGCATTTCATTCATAACCCTGAGCTGAGACAGAGAGCACACTGACATAGCAGAGCTGTGAGCATGTATTAGTCCAATTTCAGAAATGGTGACTCTTCAGACAGAGACCAAGCACCCAACTTTTAGCCTCGAACTGAATCTCTACTTTCAGTTGTGGAGTGTAATGGTAGGTGCGTGACTACTGCCGAGTGCAAACTGTTTGTTTATCATCCATTCTTACAAGTACACTTACAGCGTTTTCATACTAATTAGAAGCATTTGTGTAATGAATTATCCACAGCTTCTCTCCATCTACGGATAATTCACACAGCCCACTATAAGTGCATAAACTACAAATATCTTTCCTCTTTAGTTTATTAGTTAGTTCTAAATGTTTTATATATATTATATTACACTGGGCTCACAGAATAACACAAGGAAAATCAACATCTGAGCTTGAGTGTACTGAGTTTTTCTGATAACTTTTGGCACTGTAGACCGAACCCTAATTTCCAAAAGTTGTTCCCACATGTGCTGGTGTGCTTGGCCTTCACTCCTAATGCTGCCCACTGGGGCATTCATTTG
Source organism: Gopherus flavomarginatus (assembly GCF_025201925.1). Classification (NCBI taxonomy): domain Eukaryota; kingdom Metazoa; phylum Chordata; order Testudines; family Testudinidae; genus Gopherus; species Gopherus flavomarginatus. Next base: position 120,903,785 of record NC_066621.1, on the reverse strand, counting down.
CAAGGATCAGAGTGGAAGGAATTTCTTTGATATATCCAAAGGTAGGTGAGATTTCCTCACTTTTCTGAGTGCCATTTGGCTGCAGGTAGAGCATGTCAGAGCTCCTGCAATTACAGCCTATTATAACTGTACAGGCCTGTGATGGCATTCAACTGCCTAGCAAAGCTCATGCTTTCCTCACAGACAGAGATTTGCTTCTAGGCCTGACTTCAGGAAGCTCAGTTTTATGCATCTGTGCACAGTAATCATTCAGCTGTAACAATCAGAAGAGTAGGCGACCTAAACTGATCCTTATAACAGAAACCTACTCTACTGCAACTATTCAGTATACAGTCCAGAATTTTCTTCAGAATGGTAGGCAGTCCAGTTTGCTGACTTCTGTGTAACTTTCCCTACCTCAAATATAATTAAAAAAAATTATGCATGTGTATACTTTCACTTACATATTGAACATGTAAACATGACGTCACAGTGATAATTATTACATGAAAAATCCTAAATAGTGTAGCGCTAATCATTTGCTACAAAATTTGAATAAAGTAATCAGAAAAGAAATCATAAGATGCAAACATTAAAAGAGAAGATTAGATGGAGGAGGAAGAACACAAAGAGAAAAAAGAAATATACAGTTAATCACAATTAAAAATAATGCCTGACTCATTTATGTGTCTTTATATTTTACACATACAAAATGTCTTATAAGGACTTTAAAGTTCCAAATCGTGCACTCAAAAGTTAGGAAATGCCAGAATTAAGGTTGCCTGGGTAACCTTAACTTGGCCCTCCTGTGCATACGCATTATGATCAGGTCTTCAATTACATGATTACATACTACTTTTTTCCACAGGACCCCTGCCTCCTGCACTGAACAGGATACATGGTGCTCACTTAATGAGCAGCTATTCAATATTTTGTTTTATCCTCATTGTTCAATGTGTCCCCAAACCTTATTTAGTGCACACTATTCAAACCCTGCTCTGAAGATAGAATTATTCATTTTCCCTTTGGCTTTTCTTGAGAGCTTCACAAACATTCATTAATTTACCATCTTAAAACCCCGGTGAGATGAGGCAGTGGTAATATCCCTATTTTACAAATGGGGAGCTAAGTCACACAGACTAAAGTCAGAAGTTTCCACTAATTTTGGGTGTTCAATTTGAGACACCTATTTTCAGAGTATTTTGCATTATGGAACACTTGATATGATAAAAACACAGTTCCTGTTGACTTCAGCTGCAGTTGCGAGTGCTTAGCACCTAGTAAACAAGGAACACACGATTATTGACCATCTGTGTAAGTGATTTGCCTCGCATTACATGGGAACTCTGGAAAAAAGCAGGGATAGAAACCACTGCTTCAGGGGGGTGTTCAACTGCCGTAACCAGGAAATCCTCATTTCTCAATTCTTTTAAACATAGTTTTTTTAAAAAAAGAAAAAACAGAAATTCCATCATGTGGCATCATATTGATATCTACATGCTTCATTAGCAGGGATAGAATCTTTAGCTCCGCTGCAGAGACCTCTGCCATTATAAGTAACAGACTAACTAATAATAACAACAGAAGGATGTCATCCTCTATGGGGACCAGCACCAGAGGGGGATGAGACACATGCTTTGTCAGTGGGTTTCACAGTTATTTGCTGATAGCAAACCAATAGTGAGACTCGGGAATTCTGGATTCTATTCTATGGTCCCAAAAGACACGGGCTCTAGGGAGCACAGACTCATCTGCCTGTTCCCCACCAAGCTTGACTCATTCTGCACTGTCCTCCCCAAACTGTGCCTGTCCCAGCCTGTTTCTTCCCCACCCCCTTAGCTTCTTGCTTACACAGTTCAAGTCCCTACCTCCAACTGTTTGTCCCCAGTTCCTTGGCAGTCCCAGTTCCTCACTCCCAACTCCTTATCCAATCTGTCTCTCCCCTCCCACCATCCCCATTGGTCCCCAGTCCTAGTCTCCCTCTCTGGACTCCTCATCTAATCTCAGTCTTGGATAATGGAGTGGCACGTATGCTTATAATATTTGCGAATGACACTGATCTTGGAAAGGTTGCAAGTACTTCAGAAGACAGGATGACATTGACAAATTGGTCGAAAATCGACAAGATAAAGTTATTTAAAGACAAGTGCAAATTACTATACTAGGAAGGAAAAATCAAACACACAACTACAAAATGGTGAATAACTGGTTAGGCAGTAGTACTACTGAAAAGGATCTAGGGGTCATAGTGGATCACAAATTGAATATGAGCCAACAATGTGATGCAGTTGCAAAAAAAGGCTAATATCATTTTGGAGTGAAATGACAGGAGCATTGCATGTAAAACACAGGAGGTAATTTTCCTCCTCTGCATGACACTGGTGAGGCCTGGACTACTGTGTCCAGTTCTGGGTGCCACACTTTAATGAAGATGTGGACAAACTGGAGAGAGTCCACAAGAGAGCAACAAAAACAATGAAAAGTTTAGAAAACCAGACCTCTGAGGAAAGGTTAAAAGAACTGGATACATTTAGTCTTGAGAAAATAAGATTGGGGAGGTAGGGTGGGGACTTGATAACAGTCTTCAAAAATATTACAGGCTGTTATAAAGAGTATAATGATCAAGTATTCTCCACGTCCATTTAAGGTAGAGCAAAAAGTAGTGGGCTTAATCTGCAACAAGTGAGGTTTAGGTTAGATATTAGGAAAACATTTCTAACTATAAGGTTAGTTAAGCACTGGAAAAGGTTACCAAAGGAGAGTGTAAAATCCCTGTCCTTGGAGGATCTTAAGACAGGTTAGATAAAGCACCTGGCATGGGTGGCCTAGGTGCAGGAGGCTGAAGTAGGTGACCTCTAGAGCAGTGGTCTCCAAATTTTTTTCCTTTGGCAAAAATAGTAGAGCCAGCATGGCAGGGGGTGCATGCTCAAAAATTTTTTACTGATAGCGGTGTGCGATCAAAAAAGTTTGGAGACCACTGCTCTAGAGGTCTCTTCCACCCCTATGATTCTATGATTAAAATGCAGTATAGCAACACAAATCCACCTCTTTTGAAGCCTATTTATTCACATCTACTACCCCGTTAACTACCCATTTCATTCTACCTCAATAGCACCTCTTATCTCATTTGGTTTCAGTGTAGCCTTCAATCCTCTACATCTAACAAATATTTTAATGCTGTGAAAATTACTAAAAGTAGTATGCGGAGGTATGCGTTATGCCACTGGTTCTCAAACTGTGGGTCAGGACTCAAAGTGGGTCACAATCCCATTTTGATGGGGTCACTAGGGCTGGCGTTAGACTTGCTGGGGCCTGGAGCCAAAGACCAAGACTGAGCTCCACTGCCTGGGGCCAAATCACAGGGGCTTCAAACCTAGGTGGCAGAGCTCAGGCTTCGGCTTCAGCCCTGGGTGGCGGGGCTAAGGTTACATCCCCCCCCGGGGCTGAAGCCCTTGGGGTTCATCTTTTGCCCCCCTAGGCAGGCTCAGTCTTAGGTCCCCGCTCCTGGGGTCTTGTAATAATTTTTGTTGTCAGAAGGGGGTCGCAGTGCAATGAAGTTTGAGAAGCCCTGCATTACTCTACTAGTGGAGGTACAATATGCTGCAAATATTGACTGGTATGTAGATCTTGTTAAGGTTTCTGCATTATATTGGAGCTGAAAAAGATTTTTAGCAGGAAAAATTACAAAGGACCTGGGCTATAAACTCTCAACAATAAACTCAGATAATACTTGTGGCATTTAAATTAATACAGCAGGATCTCTGTCCGTGGTCCTGAACCCCTTAGTGATCATGCTTAAAGCTCCTGTTCATTCTGGTAATCCAACATAGACTGTGAAGAATATAAATCTAATGATAATAAATTTCTACCTGAAATAACATGCAAGATATATGGCATGCCCCTTCCCCTCAATTAATTATCATGCCTTTATTTTCTTGCATGAAATCTTAGGTAAATATAGATGATATGGTGTTATTTTAAAAAATTGCTTAATAAGGAGAAAACCTGATGTCCACAAAGGCCTGCTATTTTTGAAATCAAAGAGACTTGAAAGTTCCTAGGCAGCATAACTTTATTATACTTTTCCATAGCTAGATTTTTATTTCATGGATACATACAGTCCCATTATGCACCTTCTGCTGAGCCCAGTACTTCTGATAAGTCGCTTCACGGTGTGCTTAGTATGCTGGTGGTGAGATACTATTATGTTTATTAATAATAGTAACCATGTACATTTTCTGCTTGCTAGCAAGAAGCTATCAGTTCAACTAACGGAAAATTTGCTTTGATGGCATTTTGGTCATTTTACTTGGCGAGATTTGCAAGTTACCAAGAAGCTAAAATTATTTCACTTATTCCCTGTAACAAGACTATTGTAATGATGGAATCACTAATACATCACAAACAATTAAGTGAAGCAGGACCCAATTCAAATAATGCAGATGACCTTGGCAACAATTGTACCAAGTAGCCTTGTAAAGTGGCAATTAAATAACACAGACCTAAGAGCTTACCCGGGTGGTTAGCGCTTTCAGAAAATCTTATTAAAATAAGATTAAAGGTCTGACAAACTCACAAAGGCAGGGAAATGCAGATATAAGGCTGCCACTTATCTCACTGTACCGAAGTTCTGCATACAATTTTCTATCACTAGTAAGGGTGCTAACAAGAGAGTGTAAATTGGAGTAATTGGTAAAACTGAGCAAAGAAAAGCTTAGGCTGAATATCAAGAGAAACTGATGAACAGACAAGATTTGTCTCCAATGGGAAGTACAGGAAATGTCACTGATTTCCAGAGTTATTTAAAAACAGGTTACTGAGAATGTACTACAGAGAACATTTCTGCCTCAGCCAGTGGGGATGGACAAGATAAACAGACAGAGCTGTTCTAGCCCCAATTTCAATTGGCCAAATATTAATCCTCACTCAGGCAAAGCTCCCATTGAAAGGAATAAATTAAACTGCATGAGGACTGTCTTTTCTGAACAATTCTCAGTGCTTCAGAACAAAGGGTGATGCTCTATAGCACATGCAGTTCAACCACTTAATTTTGTTTCAGTTCCGCCACTCAGGAGTGGCAGAGCTGCTCCTCTTTTGCAGGTTCATGGCATGCCTTTGAGCAAAACGGTACGTATTTGGTCACTGTAAATTGCCAAAGGGTATTCAGAGCAATAATAACTAAGGACTTGATTTTTAAAGGGGCCTACATCCAGTCAGGTTTGCTCAATGACTACATGGCCAATTGCTGTTACGAAAAGGGAGCCAGCTTGTAAGTATCAATTCTCAGGGCAAGTTTAAGAAAAAAACCATTAACAGAACTGTAATAAAATCTTGAATGAAATACACATGACAAAGAGAAGCACCTGGACTTTTTCAAAACAACTCCACCTCTTATCACTCTCTAGAAGTGTATCATGTGGCAACACACTCAACCATTGGAATATTAAGTTAATAACTGTCATGACCAGGTAGGAAACCACCATGGTTTCCTACACGCTGGGATCAGGTAACTGCTGTTTCTGCCAAGCTCTGCACTATTACAAGGACACTGCCCCAGGAGCAGGGGGCTCACTGATAAATATGGTAGGTACCATACTGATGTTGGGAAGGCCAAAAATATAGTGGGATTCAAAAAAGAACGAGATAAGTTCCTGGAGGATAGGCCCATCAATGGCTATTAGCCACGATGAGCACGGATGCAACCCCATGCTCTGGATGTCCCCAGGATCTGATTACCAGAAGACGGGAGTGGACGACAGGGGATAGATCACTCAATGATTGCCTGTTCTGTTCATTCCCTCTGAAGCACCTGGCACTGGCCACTGTCTCAAGAGAGGACACTGGGCTAGATGGACCATTGCTCTCACCCAGAATGGCCATTCTTATGTTCTTACTCTTCAAAGGTCACTGCAGGCAATCCCCATCACTACAGCACAAATCCAGAGCTCACTCACTCACTCACTCGTGCCCATCACCCCAATCGGGGTATGGGCCGCCAACCACAGATCTCCAGAGTCCTCTATCCTGGGCCATTCGCTCTAGCTGGTTCCAGGTATAGTCCATTTTTTTGCTATCAGCCTGAAGGTCGCGTCGCCAGGTGTTTCTTGGACAGCCTCTTTTCCGCTTGCCTTGGGGGTTCCACCGCAGTGCCTGTCTGGTGATGTTAGTTGGCTGCTTACGTAGTGTATGTCCTATCCAACCCCACCTTCTCCTTCTGATTTCTTCCTCTGCTGGGAGTTGACAGGTCCTCTCCAAGAGGTGGATGTTACTGATGGTGTCTGGCCAGCGGATCTGGAGAATCCTTCTGAGGCAGCTATTAATGAAGGTCTGGATCTTCCTGATGGTTGTTTTGGTTGTTCTCCAGGTTTCAGCTCCATACAGTAGGACTGATTTCACACTGGAGTTGAACAGTCGAATTTTTATTGCCAAAGACAGCTCTCTGGAGCTCCAGATGTTCTTGAGTTGTAAGAAAGCTGCTCTTGCCTTACCAATCCTTACTTTGATGTCTGCATCTGTGCCACCCTGCTGGTCGATGATGCTACCTAGGTAGGTGAAGGACTGCACTTCTTCCAGGGGGCTTCCATCAGTGTGACTGGGTCATTGCTTATGGAGTTAATCCTAAGGATCTTGGTCTTGTCCTTGTGAATGTTGAGGCCAACCTTTGATGTCGTGGCTGCCACTACGTTAGTCTTCTCTTGCATCTGCTGTTTACTGTGCGAAAGGAGCGCAAGGTCGTCAGCAAAGTCCAGGTCATCAAGCTGGGTCCACAACGTCCACTGGATTCCGTTCCTATGCTCGTAAGTGGATGTCTTCATAATCCAATTGATGACGAGGAGAAAGAGAAGTGGTGACAACAAGCATCCTTGCCTGACTCCAGTTTGCACCTGGAATCTGTTAGTAAGCTGCCCTCCATGGATCACTCTACAGTGTATACTGTCATATGAGTTCTTGATCAGGTTGACCACCTTTGCTGGGATGCCATAGTGCCGAAGGAGCTTCCAGAGGGTCTCTCGATCCACGCTATCAAACGCTTTCTCATAATCAACAAAGTTGATGTACAACAAGGAGTTCCACTCCATAGACTGCTCGACTATGATGCGAAGCATTGCTATCTGGTCCGTGCATGATCTATTCTGCCGGAAACATGCCTGTTCATCTCGTAGCTGTGGATTGACGGCATCCTTCATTCTCGCTAAGAGGACTCAGTTGAAGACCTTCCCTGGCACCGACAGGAGTGTGATTCCTCTATAATTGGCACAGTTGCTAAGATCTCCTTTCTTGGGGATTTTGATGAGATATCCCTCTTTCCAGTCTACCGGAATCACTTCTTCTTCCCATATCTTCTCAAAGAGGGGGTACAGCATTTCCACTGAAGCATCCAGGTCTGCTTTCAGCGCCTCTGCTGGGATGTCATCAGGTCCAGCCGCCTTCCTATTCTTCATCATGGTGATGGCTTTTCTGATCTCATCTCTGGTTGGTTTATCGCAATTAATTGGGAGGTCCTTGTTGGCTAGGTTGATATCTGGTGGATTTGGTGGTGCTGGTCTGTTCAGGAGTTCCTCAAAGTGCTCCGCCCATCTGTTCATCTGTTGTTCTATTCCTGTTATAGACTTTCCCTGCTTGTCTTTAACGGGACATTCTGGCTTGCTGAACTTTCCAGACAGTCGCTTGGTAGTATCATACAGCTGTTTCATATTACCACTGTATGCTGCCTGCTCCACTTCTGCTGCCAGTTCATCCACATACTCTCTCTTGTCCTTCCTGATATTCCTCTTCACTGCTCTATGGGCTTCAGCATACTCTTTTTGAGCTTTGGCCTTTGCTGCTCTAGTCCTGCTGTTATTGACTGCTGCCTTCTTCTTCTTTCTGTCTTCTATTTTGACCAAGGTCTCTGCTGTGATCCACTCTTTCTGCTGGTGTTTCTTAATTCCAAGCACTTCCTGGCATACTGACCTAAGTGTCTCTCTCACTTTCTGCCATCTGTTTAGTACACTGTCTTCCTCTTCCTCAGACCAATCCTGTAATACTGAAAACTTATTCTTCAGCGTCAGTCCAAAATCTTCCTTGGTCTTATGGTCCTTCAGAAGGCTGACGTGTACTTCACTCTTCTGTCTGACGTGTCTATCCAGTTCTTTTTCAGCTTCAGCTTCAATCAGGCCACCACTAAGTGATGGTCGGACGCCGCGCGTCTGCTCCTCTTCTAACTCTAACGTCCTGCAAGGATCTTCTGAACTTCTTGCTAATGCAGACATGATCGATCTGATTTTCTGTCATGCCTGCTGGTGATACTCAGGTACTCTTGTGGATCCGCTTGTGAGGAAAGATGCTACCTCCTATGACCAGGTTGTTAAGTGCACACAGATCCACAAATCTCTCTCCATTCTCACTCATCTCTCCCAGAGCATGGGTCCCCATGACTTGTTCGTATCCTGTGTTGTCAGGTCCAATTTTGGCATTAAAGTCTCCCATAAGGATGATGATGTCTTTGTCTGGGAGAATCTCTAATATTTTCTGGAGTCTGTTGTAAAAATAATCTTTGTCCTCCTCTTTGCTGTCATTAGTTGGAGCGTAGCACTGAACAACATTCATCTTAATCCTCTTCATTTTAGTTCTGAAGGATGCTGTGATGATCCTGGGACCATGTGCCTCCCAACCAATCAGTGCTCCCTGTGCCTGCTTGGACAACATGAAGCCTACTCCCTGTGTGTGGGGTGCGTCGCTCTCTTCATGTCCTGAATACAGCAACAGCTCTCCTGTCAACAGTCGTCTCTGTCCCGCTTGCGTCCATCTTGTCTCGCTAATGCCTAATAGGGTCAGGTTGTTGCTCCTCATCTCTGCTGCAACTTGCGCCGTCTTTCCTGACTCGTACATGGTCCTCACGTTCCATGTGCCTATGGTAATCCTCCTGGTTGCAAGAAGGGTTATCAGCTTAGTGGCTTCCTCACGGCTTTTACCACCCAGCCTCATGCATCTTCGAGTTGAAGACCGTTCTTTTTCCAGGGTAAAAGTCTCTGTTGTCTCTATTGTTGGCGTTTCTGTAGCAGGTTGATTTTTTACGGGATGGAGTTGCTAGCCCCACGCCCATCCCTCCTCCTTTATCCTGACTTGGGATAGGCAGATGGCCCCAAAGGACCTCTCTGGTGGAGTTAAATCCAGAGCTAATGAACTCTTACTTTGTTAATTACAAGTAAACCAATGAATGAACTAATTGAGAGTCCCTTACTGGAACCATCACTGAGATCCTGAAACAATCCAGCCTCTGCCAGCAAGCTTCAACCATCCCTTCCAATGCCCCTTGCCCAATAGCTGGAATTTGAAAAAAAATAACATTACACGGTAACTCTTAGCAACTAACCAGGCCTTTACAGAGTCCTTAGCTGTTACATCACTGTCTCATGCCCAACCACAGATTGTACTTCCCTTGCAACCCCATACATTAAACAATGTTAACAGAACACATTACTTAACATTCTCCACACTAGCATCACATTACTGGAACAAATGTTCATTAGCTGAGCATAACTGAAGACCATGACATTGTATCTAGCAGCTTCTGAATGATGCTTTCCCAAGTTAATCCTTCTGGAAGAAAGTATCAGAGGGGTAGCCGTGTTAGTCTGGATCTGTAAAAGCAGCAAAGAATCCTGTGGCACCTTACAGACTAAGAGACGGAAGCATCTGACGAAGTGAGTATTCACCCACAAAAGCTCATGCTCCAAAAGTCTGTTAGTCTATAAGGTGCCACAGGATTCTTTGCTGCTTCTGGAAGAAGGTGCCACACATGCTGTCTTAGCAAGAGAGGTGCTCCCAACCAATCTTCCCTAAGTAGAAGTTAAAAGAGCTAGTTAAGGACAGCTTGTCTTGGAGGAGACATGACAAAACTGTATGGAGGGCATCAACACCAAAGATAGAAAGGAATCATTTAGGAGGTACATGGGTATATAAGTAGTAGAACAGCATGAAATTAGGAAAAGAAAAAGTCCAGTGGAAATCAGGAGAAACTCCTAGTTAGAGTGATGAATTAGGTTGTGAAATAGTCTGCAAATAGATGTAGTGGAATCCCTGTCAATTAGGCCTGATTAAAGTAGACTGACCAAAACACTAGAAAATCTGATGGGGAACATGGTCTCACACATCTTTTCCATTTCTAGATTCTGCTGTATGATTTTATAATTCCTACTGTCCATGTTGAACCTGCCATGGTGGTATCACATACAGGTTCTTTGTCTAACTAACATATCAGCTATGTGCTGGCATCTCCAGTTTTGAAATAACTATTTAATAGAGCAATCTCCAGTGGGAGCTATGTATCAAACAAATAATGTGTGGCTTAAAGTGTGTCTCTAATGAACATTCGTTTCATTATGAAGAGAGTCACTGTCAAGTGAATCTCACTTTTACAAACCATTGTAATATACATAATAGAAAGAGATAGCAAGTTATTGTCATTATAAATTTAAAAAAAAGGGAAAATAACATAAAACACAACCAATGAGAAGAGAGGGCTGTGATTCAAATTACAAAACTGGTGGGCAGTTTAATATTCAAGAAAAGGAGAAATTAATAGCAACCAGGACAGGGTTAGTTCAGATGGGCACTGCGCCAGCTTCAGCCAAACCCACCACTTCATGTCTCCCAGTGCACTGTGGTCTTTACTTTGGCCACTCCTGCTTGCCCAGTCACAAACTTCCATTTAATCCACCTCAGTCTTTAACTGCAACATCCCTGTTATTCCGTCTTTATCCTTTTCTCTCTTCCTCTTGTAGAGGCTGCTGATCTTACCATGCCAAACCAGAAGGTCATTTTGTGATGTGTACAAATGGAGACTAAGAAAAGGGTGGGAAAGACCATCAAAATCATTCTTACTTGGGACCTAAACACAATTTGAACCCAGGACTCCAGTAGAGAAAGAAACAATGGCCTAACCCACTACACCACCACCAACTAAACCTATAACCTACCTTTAACCATATTATGCCCAATGCATATTGGCACCTGCGGCATGCAGGATCACTTACTGTCTGGTGAAAGTAGGTTGACCAAGGATGGTAATTTTACCCTTATGAAGAATTAATTTGCTGAGGGCTAATCCAGACTTCCAGCATTATTTTAATGCAACCTTTTCACCTTTACATTATTTCTTAAAATTTAAGTTGACCATATGCATTACAGAGCTGGGAGTTGAAACTGGAGGCCAGTATTCAGTTTCTGTGCCTTGCTCTCCCACTAACTCACTGTCTGACACAAAGCCCAACACTTAATCTCTCTGTACCTTTCACCTCTATCTAAAATGAATCTATTAATACTTATCTGCCTCAGAGGAGTTAGAGAAAGGGGTTGAAAATGGCTATAGATGTATCATCAATTGTCTGGTTCATTTGACCCATTCTATCACAGGATTCTTCCAAGGAGAAAATGAAGAAAGGCATTGTACCATATGTAAGATGATTGATAGAGTGTCTTTTTCCTCTTATTTATCAGGAGCTTTAAATTGTCTGAGATGGAAGAAATGTAAAGCCCTAAGAAAATAAAAAGCTTCCAGGGCAAAAGTGTAATCCGTGGAAAACAACGCTTCCCTACTTAAAAGAGTTCTCATGGACCAGCTGCTTCTCCTTCAAGAAGCCTGCTCTTCCCCAGACAAACCCCTCTGAGACCCAATGTGAACACATCATATCCTCATCTCCTTCTATTTAAAAGGCAGACATTGTCTGACATTAATTAAACTGAAATCCTTGCTCATCTTTAACATTCGAAGGAGCTAGGACTTATTCCACGGCAAAAAAGGAAAAACACCACAACAACGCAAGCCTGACACAAAATGGAAGCAGCAACTCTGATCGTGCCTGTCTTCCTTGTTTGCCTTTTTAAAATGACAGAAAATTAATATGAGTCACTTTCTTTCTGGTATGCACGGCATTAGCCAACAATCGGATCAGACAATATGTTGCTTCTTATTAGTTACACCATATTAAAAGAGAGATTGGAAGGAGTAAGGGGGAGAGAAGAAGGGAGTGCTCCTGGAATTGCTACACAGTCCAAAATAATTTACACTCAAACTATGAATGACTCCAATTCCTAGGCACTGGGAAGTCTGACTTCTATTCTCCCCAAGGAAAATTTGTTGCTGGGTACCTTGGGAGTACCCATCACTAGCACAGAAGAACCCTCAAGTTAGCAGCTGCTTAAGTGGACCAAACATGACCATGGGTTTAACAGCCTCAGCCTCAACTACAGCTCTCTTCCCTCTGCAACAAAGAAATATGGCAGAATCTGAACAGGGATCAGCTGGCTGAGGCATGGCTTCCATGTAAACACAGTGGCTCTGGAAATATAGGGTCAAGTTTTGCTCTTGCCGACACAGGTGCAAAGACATTGAAGGCAATGGGTCTGATTCTCCACTGCCAAAGGTCGGTCCTAGGCCAAAGGCTATCCACTGATTTATACTAAGGGGCATGTGCTTCCCCAAATTTTTAATACAAAGCTCCACTTTGGTCAATGAAAGGTCTTTCGGTTTGAACTGGAGCAATGCACACTGCAGCTGTTGTCTCTGTGGGATCACATCTCCGTGTTAATGGGAAGGCTGGGTGCAATCTGGACCATTCTGTGCTAACTAGATGCAGCCCAGAGATTTCCAGCAAACAGCCATTGTATCCCTTAGCTGGACAAAATTTGGGAGCCCTTTGTACAGTCAAAACGAGTAGTGTGGTGCAGGGGATAAAACCACATACTCTCAGAGGGAGAACAAGTTGGGTGATGATTCCCTGGTTGAATTTAATGGAAAGAAATGAAAACTTTTTTAAGCTGTATCCCACTGCCAAACAAGAGCTGAAATCTGAATAGGATTTCTTTCTCTCTCTTTTTTTTTTTTGGGGGGGGGGGAGTCGGGGGAGGCTCCTTGACAAAGAGCACTCAGAGAGAATGTCCTTAGAGAAGCCCAGGAGACAGAATGCTAAAGTAGCAAAGCTCTGAGACTAGTGTTATCAGTCAACATCATGAGTGGATTCACAGCTCTGCCCATCTCTCTTGGAGGGACATTCACTCTCTCTGTGTACAGAAAGTTTATGTGATTTGAATGTTATTAGAACAACCTAGAAACAGGACAGGATGGATGGAGGCCAGACTGTGGCCACTGATTTCGGTCCATTCAACTCTTTCCCAAACAGTTGCTCTCTCTAATGTACATTTCCCCACTCTGGGACCAATCGTGTAGATGCGCCACACCATCAGTTTAGGTAGGAGCTAGGAAGCACAGCGTCCCATAGTCCCAGACCTTTATATTTATCTATTTTTGTTGTTGTTGGAATATATTCAAGCCACATTCCCTAGTGCTGCCTTTGGGAGCACTTTAGTTTCTCCATATAATTGCCCTCTGCATAACAACGTTTCCCTGAAGTTCCTTAGTCCTTAATCCTTTCCTTAGCTCAATCTATGGCCTTTGTGCTTTTCAGGCCTAGGTTATCGTCACCCATCATTCTGTGGCCTCTCCTCTCTTTATATACCTCACAGAATTTGATACAGCTCACTCATACTCTCCTTAATCACAGACACTAGAAACAGAAAAGACCTACTGTACTGGGACATCTGCCGCAAGAGTTGTTACTCTCAGAGATCCTGCTCAAATTTTTCAGACTTGGGTGCCTGAAGCCAGCTACTTAAATCCATATTTAAGGAGCCAAATTAGTAGTCCAATTTGCAGAACAACTGAATGTCCCCTGGATTCCACAGATATTATGGATACTTTGCACCTCTGAAAATCAGGCCACTTATTTAGTTGCTTAAATATAGATGTTATGCTTTAGGCATCCAAGTTTCAAATTTTTGACCCAAATCCTGCAATCTTTATCCTGGCAAATCAATGAGAATTTTGCCCAAGTAAAGGTGGTGTAAAAATTACAGTCTCAGAATTTGCCCTCCTTTTTCTGAGCAACACAAATATAGTTTTCCTAAACTCTTTTCCTAGTTTCTAACCTGCTGGTTTTTGTGTTAGGTGTTAAGGGTGCAGAGATGACATTCTGTAGTTACCTGACACACATCATGATCAAAGCTTGCCAGTTCACCCAGGATGGTTGACTTATACACGAGATCGCTTTTGAATGGATTTTTTATTCTAATATTTCCCAGACCCTAAGCTTTAAATTCTCAAAATAAACTCGGAGGGCTTGCTGAGTTTGTATTAATACATTAGTTGCACTCCAGTATAACTTCTGATGCATTCAAACATCTGACTAGACAGCCATATACAAAGTCAATTCTACTGTTTCAGGGGTTTCGCTTTGTTTTTTAAAGATGTCATACTTGTCCACCTACCAAGAAAACAAAATGGAATGGCCTTTATGCAGCCATTTATCCTATCTTTCCTTATCTCCATACCTCAGGTTTCTGCTTGTATTTTATCATATAGGTAACAACTTATATTGGCAGCTATAGGGATTTCAGCAGCACTGTCCTATTATCTGAAGTCCTGGCATGGATGTTTGGGGCTATAACTGTGAGATCACATACACATGATTCTCTAGGATTCCACCTCACTTCCATTGTTCCTATCTCCTCTGACTTTGTCTGGCATTGTGCAGATTGAGAAACTGAGAGCACAGATTTGCTTTTTTAATCTTCCTAGGGCTTACAGCATGCAGGATTCACACTTGCAGCAGAATACAAAGTGCCAAGGCCAGCGTTCCATTTAGGTACCTTCACTTCAAGACAGAAGGCTGATAAATGGCAATCAGGAATGTCCTTTGAAGGAGCAAATTAAAATTGAAATCTTAGACTTATCTACTGAACAACGGGTGGAAGCATAGATGCTCCAATATGACATCCTATGACAGTTGATGCTTTCAGGTTTTATCTCAAAGAAACATCCACTAGTTATGCTACTGTTTGTAGCCCACCAATTTGGCCAGTCTTCTATAGGTCATTAAAATGCAGAGAAAGGGCCAAAGCAAACCCCTAATTCCAAACATTCTGGGGTTTGGGAGGAGCTCAGATCTAAATCTGGATCTGAACTCTGTGAATCAGGCCCCTTCTCTGCGGAAACGTCTGAATGACTTGGAGAGGTCCTCTCTGAAGACGTTTTTGTTGGAGGGTATTTTTTTAAAAAAATCACTTGCATACTCTGGTTTCCCTGAAGAACACTGTGTCCTAGGGAATACAGCACTGGACTGGAATTCAGGAGATCTGGTTCTAATCCCAGTTCTGTCATTGGCTGAGTATCATGGGGCGAATCACTTCACATCTCCATGGCTCAGTCTTCCCTTCTCTACAATGGGTATAATGATACCAAACTCCTGCGTAAAGCATTTTGCGGTCTACTAATTACAAGTGCTACATATAGGAGTTAGATATTATTATACACCCAGGAACTGTGTAATATTTCATAGTTCCACACACCAATTACAATCAGCAATGTTGAAATTTTAAGCCTCTCACTTCCAAAGCATAGACTTATCCTACCTGCTAAACTAACAGATTATCTCAACTACCTGAGGTAACCTTATATCCAAGCAGATCCATCATTGTTCACCCAAAGGCATTGTGCTACCACTGAACTAACCACACATACTCCTCGCTGGACTCAAATTACAATGACTGCACGTTCACAAACATGCAAGGGAGAGTTGTGAATATCAACTGGTGGTGAGATACAACACATGGGTCAGGAATATTAACCACCCATATGATTAATAAATTCAAAATAACATTGGAACTTTTAATAATAATTATATGTTACATTTAATTAATACAATCTAACCTTTATAATAGTTTTATACTAATTAATGCAGCTAATATTTTCAGCAGTAGCTCTCAGTATGCTTTTACAGAGTTGGGCAAGCAATACTGTACCCAAAGTCCAGGCGGTTAAGTGACTTCCACAACCCCGCACACTAAATAAGTGGCAGAACAGAAAACAGGTCTCTAAACTCCCAGCCCTCTGCCGATTCCCGGTCTCTTGACTAGACCATAACTGCCCAGTAAATTAGGTCAAGAAACCTCCAGCTTCTCTGCCTAGTTGAGCACCACATTGCACTGCATTTGTAATGGATATGCCAACAATAAAAGGAAATTCATTTTTGTGACATTTCATTATGGAGCCTCTCTATATCGCTCTGGTGTGACCCATTCTGGAATATTGAATTCACGCCAGAGTTTCACTTGCAACTCCCATCCTGACCTGCTGTGTGACCTTGGCCAAATCACTTAATCAATCTGTACGTCAGTTTCCCCATGTGTAAAATAGGGATGATAATACCTCCCTCCTTCCCTCAAAAGAGTGTTGTGAGGGCTAATTATGTTATGTTGCTAAAGCACTTTGAAAGTGATCTATAATTGCTCAGCATTATAACCCACCCTAACTTCCCCTCTTACAACCAGCTTTCATTTCCATCACCATGAAAGGAAATTAGCCTGTAAGAGGTGGATCTGTGAGAGTGTTACACATGCAATCTGTTAAAAAGTACTGTGCTGAAGTAAAAGACAAGTGTAATGGCTGTTTAATCATCCTCACTATGAAGTGCCAATTCTTTAGTCTCTTATGACATTCATGAATGATGCAGAGGGCTGTGATGATGAATGCAAAGCAATTCTGAGTGACAGATACTTTCAGAGAATTTATGTCCCCTACCCCCCAGGACGAAAGGGCTCCTGAGCTAAGTTATTTGTGCTGTGAGAGAATTTACACTCTAGCCAGCAACTTTTTACCCTACTCAATAAAGCGCTTATTTTGATATACTGGCTGTGATCCTTCAAGAACAACTGCATGCCAAGAAAGTTAGCAATGGAGAGAAAGTGCAAACGTTTACGTATGACTAGCTTGCCTTGAGTGCTAAGATTTTCCATGGGGCCAGATGCTGTAGCCTTTACTCACACTGAGTAGTACCATACTCATGTCATTTGTCCTATTGGAAGGACTAGGACTGCTTAGGTAACTCTGAATCAAAATACTTCTCTACCCTTTCATTTTAATCTTTATTATTGAAACAGCAGACAATGTTTGTGATTGCAGCATGGAAGGCTGCACTGAGGATTGCAGATACAAGGGCCTTGGATGTCTCTCCAGAGAGTGCTAGTGGCTTATCTTTTACAATACCCATCACTTCTTAACCCAGAGCAGGTTTTATATTTAATGTTATTGTACATTTATGGACTACTTAATCCCAAATGGCTTTACATATTTAATCCCAAAGTGGATACAAACTATATGTGCAGGAATTACTTCATCCACCACTGAGTTAAAATACAGTAGCTGTTTAATGGTGCACACAACACTGCAGTGCTCAGACACTCTGTAATATGTGCCACATAAATAACTACAGTAGACTAAGATAGAGCTCTTTAGGGCAGGAAATGAAGTATACTATATCCAGTGGAAATTGCAAAGAGGATTTAGAGAGGCAGAATATAATTACTGAAGCTGCATGAACAGCTAACAAATAATTTACAACCCCAAATTAACCCCTTTCTAACATCTAATCATGGATCATGCTTTCCGCAGATCTAGTCTCCACTCATATGTATTCCATGCGTTGTGGTTTTTCCAATCTCTTTGTGCACTGATCCTTAATCTGTGTGAGGATCGATACCCCGTATTTGAAATTCAAGCTGGGTTGTTTTGTTGTGACTGGTCAGGTAAGTCATATAGCATTGTTCCTGTTCACTGATTGGATGTCTGCACAAGCACATCCGGTGCAAACCCTTGTGTGCCCAAACTGACATACGATTTTGGAGTTCACTGTTGTTCATGCTTGATTCCTTGAATGTCCATGACAAAGGGAACCAAAAGAGATGTGAGCCCGGCCAAAGCAAGCTCAATTAAAAATGGGAGCAAGTATTTTTTGAACTACTATTTTTGGCAGTATTCATCTAGTCTAGTAACTACCAAACTGGAATTTGCGCAGGACACTATTGTTAACAATGCCATAGGCTCTTCAACAGCCACAAGGAGACAGAACCTAGATTTCGTGCACCTTCTGGCAGAATGGCACCACCTATTGAATCAGGAGCATCCACTTCTATACTACCCCAGTTGGCCTGGGTCAATTCCCATCCAAATATTCACCAGGACCAGTCCAAATTAGCTTACAAGGCTTGACCAAATCACAGCACAAGTTAATATGATCTCCTTTCATTCCTTTGTTGCTGGCACAGGACCATCATGAGCAACAGAAGAGTGGGGAGAAATTATGTGAGAAGAGCCTGGTTCTGGAACAATCAAGCTCACTTAAGACCATGTATCTTTGGAGCAGACTCACCATTATCTTACATTCCTGCAGCTGTTAACTTCTTCTACCACAAACCTCAATTTTACCACTCTTACAAGCCCCTTTAAACCTTCCTACTGCTTAACAGTGCACTCACTGTGTGTGCTTCCTGGAGGTGCCAGAATGTCACCAAGGCCTTGGCTACACTGGTGCTTTACAGCACTGCAACTTTCTTGCTCAGGGGTGTGAAAAAACACCCCCCTGAGCGCAGCAAGTTACAGAGCTGTAAAGCGCCAGTGCAAACACTGCCCCAGCGCTGGGAGCACAGCTCCCAGCACTGTAAGCTAATCCCCATGGGGAGGTGGAATACCTGCAGCGCTGGGAGAGCTCTCTCCCAGCACTGGCACCATGACTACACTCGCACTTCAAAGTGTTGCCGCGGGCGCGCTCCAGCAGCAGCGCTGTTCGGCTGCAAGTGTAACCAGACCCTAAGCGTGTGGTTCATCCATTAGGTGCCAAAGGGTAACACACCATGTAGAGAACAATTCTGCCGTCTCTCTCAAACATCAACCTTTCAAGTAAACCTGAGATGTCTTTTCATATCATTTCTCTCTCCCTGTGCCGTAAATGCAATATAGTGATTCACCTCTCACTCTTTCATGCCATGTGTATGCTGCAGTAATACAGAGGATTTGTTGTTCATCCCTTCATTTCTAGATCTGTAGTACCTCTTAACCCCCTGAGAGAATGGTCCCCCACCCTTTTGTCCTACAGCTTGGTGGGTGGCAGATTACATGCCAATTGCACAGGCTCCATCCCCATCGATTTTCATCTTACCCAGCACCTCACCAGTACAGACAAAAGTATTTTCACCAAGGACAAGGGAACAGCATCAAGTGGTGGAAACAGCATGTGGTGGAGGCAGGATGGGAGGTAGTTATTCCATCTCGTGTACAGTAAGCTTGCCATGCTTCAAGCCTTATCTAATCTAAGGGTTCCCCTGCAGGGCTGGAGCACAGTATGAGCAAGCCACAGCACTAACGCCTTCCCTATATAGTGTTCTCATTGACTGCCCAGAAGAAAAATGTAATCCCTCTGTGCTCATGGCAAATGACTGCAACCTTTTCTGATGAGCGGAGGGCCCAGAAGCAAAGTCCGTCAGCAGAAGACATCAGAGTTGTACTGGACATTGGTGGAGGGAGGGAGAAGGAATTTGCAGGTCCAGGGCTTAAAATGTTTTAGATCAGTTTTGTTTGGGCTTAACTCTGACTTAGAAATAACAAAAGCAAAGCTTGGCCCATGAAAACAACTGACCTTTGCATGTTTGCATTTTATACAGAGGTTGGGTCAGCTGCCGTGAACATGCAGCACATTTAGTGTATACTGCTCACTGTGGGAAATCTTAACTCCCCCTGCCAGGTGAAAAGAGAGGCATTCAGCCTCAGACATCTAGAAACACAAAACATGCAATTAGTAATACTTCTGATCTTTTCCATCCACCTTCCATCTGAGCATCTCAAAGCACCTCACGATCATTTCTGAAATCTGACAGCAAAAAGACATACAAGCCTTTCTACTGTCCCAACAGGTGCTTCTTACCCTGAAAAGTGCATTCCATTGGCTAACGGTGAGTTCCTGATTTAAAAAAAACAATACAAAGCCATTACAACTCTACTATGCTACAGGACAGGAGAGAATTTTTAGGCTCTGAGTCTGTATGTGTTACTAGACCTGTCTAATGGTTTCATAAAATAAGGCTCAGAGAGGTGACCTCGAGGTCACACAATGAGTCAGTCAGTAGCAGAAAAAGGAGTAGAATATGCATCCTAGCTTTACTCACTACACAACAATGCCTCTCAGTCTGAAGGGAGTATAGAAAGCACCAGACTCCAACCCCTTTCCCAATAACATTCTCTCCTGGTTTAGCTGCATGATGTATTCCTATTTGACCACTGGCTATAGCCCAAAGTAATTGTTATTTACCCGGAAATATGTGCAGGGCTGTGAAATTCCAGTTCTCTCCTTTGTCTTACTTGAGTCACTTCAGTTTCCCCATCATTTAATTCAGCCCTTTGATCTCTCAAGTATTAACCTTGTTGAGACCAGAGCTGAGTCAAAAACCTGGTCTTCTGTGTGTGTGTGTGTGTGTGTGTGTTTGTGTATGTATGCACGCGTAATTGATCTAAGTTATGCAACTTCAGCTATGTGAATAACGTATCTGAAGTAGACATACTTAGATTTACTTACTGTGGTGTCTTCACTGTGGTAAACTGATGGCTGACGCTCTCCCGTCGACTCTGCCTGTGCCTCTCACCCTGGTGGAGTACCGGAGTCAACGAGAGAGTGCTCGGAGGTCTATTTACCACATCTAGACTAGATGCGATAAATTGACCCCTGCTGGATCAATCGCTGCCTGCCGATCCAGCAGGTAACGTAGACAAGCCCAAAGTCAAGACTCCTGATCCCCCAAATCCTAAATTCCAGAGTTAAGTTCGGATCTGGATATAGATCCCAACCTTGTTCCTCAGGCCCATCTCAAGTTCAAGATTAAGATTTCTCCAGAGATGTTTTTACTTTTCACTGAAGAAGGCCCCCTCAAGATGCTTATAGACCTATAGGAGCTGCTGCTTCTTTGGGGAGATCTTTACAACATCTCATTCTGACAGCATAACCTTCCCTTCGGTACTTCTTAAATATTGGAATGGATGCTTAAAGCAGCAAGTGAATTCCCGGAAGATCCATTTTTCTTTCACAAGTGCAGGGTCTTATTAAAGCTCAGTGCTGTTTGTTCAAAGCCCCATACGGATATTTAAAGGATGACTTTCACAAAGGGGAAAACTTTGAAATACTTAACACATTTAAACATTAATTCATTCCTTTTCATCTGCAATGATTCTTCTTGCCACTTTTACTAATTATCAGAGATATCTGTGTTTAAACAAGGGCTTCCTTGCTCATTTACTCTCTCCATTTGATCCTACAGTGAAGTCATAACATGCTGAATTTGTGAGCTCACAGCTGTGAGGTCATAAACCAAGGGTAGGAGGGCTGCATTCAGATCTCACTTTTGTGCACAGTATAAGGGCATAGTGAGGGAGTGCCTGAAGGGTGGTGTGCTATGGCTACCCTGGGTTGCAGAGCAGACTGTGGACACCCAAGAGTAGTTGTAGAATTAGAGCATAGCCAGGGATTGCTCTAATTTATGCTAGGATCTATGCCACACTCTAAGCCCCCGGAAGAGCCTAGAATCCCACAGGTGCCAAGGTGAGCTAAAATGTAACAAGTTAAGTCCAATTCTACAACAATTTCAGTTACAGTGGTGTAAGTTTTCTGTCCACACAGGCTTTAGAAGGAAGAGTGCCACCTATTCACTCCAAAACAACACTTCATGACGCACTTGGCTTCTTCCTGAAGGTCTTCTCATCCATCTATTATCCTGTTCTGACCACCCTTACTTCAAGAGCTCTGATGTGAACTGCAGCCCACTAGTGACTGCAGCAGTCGCCAAAGACTTAACAACGATTCATAAAAACTGCCGGTCCCATAATCAGTGGTGACAGGAGTTTATATTGCAAGTTCAGCATCAATTGAACCATTTCCCAACACAGCCGCATGCGTGCACACACACAATTTATTTCTGTATACAACAGAATGTGTAAAGAGGGTGAAAGAAAGGTGCTGGAGCTCTCAACACCTCTTGGAATCAATTATGTAGAAACAGAAAGAAGCCAAGACATGTCATGTTGAGAAAATAACAGTGTAAAAGAGACTAGAAAATGCCATTTTATTTCCAGAAAGCTAGTTTCAGTACACACATTCAAGGCCAAAATTAAAGTGGTAATCACGTACATTTGCCCAATCAACAGAAGACATAAAACCTCAACAGGTTGTAAGTGTTTGCCAGTGCTGCGCATAAAGTGTGTGTAGAGGAGACTGTGAATATTACAGCATCCATTTTGACACTCAGGTCTAACTTTCAACAGTGCCGGCTCACATCAGTACATACTCTGTAAAGTCAGGTGCTTCATTTTAGCAGGCACATGTCTTGGCTGCAAGTATAATAATTTCAATCCTCTTATCAAGGAGGGAAAGTTAGAGACCTAGCATCCTGCAACAGAACGAC
The DNA here is from genome assembly GCF_025201925.1 of Gopherus flavomarginatus. Classification (NCBI taxonomy): domain Eukaryota; kingdom Metazoa; phylum Chordata; order Testudines; family Testudinidae; genus Gopherus; species Gopherus flavomarginatus. The sequence goes on along the minus strand of NC_066621.1, from coordinate 120,881,489 downwards.
AACACTGAAAATAAGATTAACCTCAACACAGAGAACTAGAAGATATCAACATTATTTAAGCATTTGCAAGGCACTCAGAAATCACAGCAGCGAGCTTGATAATAGGCAGAATGATCTGCTGGAAGAATTCCCAGAATTATTCAGTAACAGCTGATAGTACAGCCCTTATTTGGGTACAAATATTTTCCAAAATGGTGCACAGGATGGAGGAGATACAGACAATTATAAGAAAGTGAAGACATTGTTAACCCTTTTACACTTACGGGCTTGTATATTGGCCGCAATTCCTATCAGATCTCATGAGCTGAGTTGTTCAGTACTTGGGTCAGGAGAACTCAGTGAGGAACTCAAGTAATGCAGGATATGGCACTACTGAGTCAGTAAGTGGCACTCCTTTCTCTCTTGTCAATACAGAGTGTGGGGCTAAAGGTCACTACACTACTGGTGGCGCTGACTTTTGGATGAACTGAGCTCTTGACCACTTATAGTTATTAAAAATTCTTGTCCATGCCCTCATCTTCCATCCTGATTACTGCATCTTTCCTCTCTCTGGCTTCCCCTCTTTGCCCCCCTTTAAATCCATACAAAATATAGGTGCTAAAATCATCTTCCTTGTTCAACACTCTGACTACATCAGCCTCCTCTTTTAATCCTTCCACTGGCTCCCCCTTTTCCCACTCATATCAATTACAGCTTCTCTCCAAGCCTTCTGCATCCTTTGTCCATGAACACTTACTCATTCGTGGCCACCTGCCCATTCACTCCTCCAACAATGCCAGCTTTGTATATTCATTTATTCACATCTCCCACAAACATCTCTGTGGTTTCTTCCATGCCATACCTTGTGCATAGAACATCCTCCATTAAATGATCCATAAGTCACTAACCTCTCTCCACCCACCTCTGCTGTGATGGCTACAAGAAATCAGCCAGCTAATGATGAGTAGGCGGAGTGTAGTAGGGAGCAATGATACAGATTGTAAACTCTATATGGAAAAGGGGCTATCTTTACACTACATGTGCATACAGCACCTAGCACAATGGGGCCCTGATCCTTGATTGGGGCCCCTCAGAGCTACCACAACATAAATAGTAAATTACTACAAATATTTATTCATAAAAATAAAACCTTTCCGAAGTTCAGAAACCATCAGCTGCATATGTTACTAACCACATGATCTTACTACTGCTACCCTCAGTCCCCATTTCCCTTTCCTCTTGGTTCTTTATAATGCACGTGTCCTGTTCCTCATTACAGGGTAAGCCCTTCAGAACATGGATTGTGCCTCCCTATATGTTTGTAAGCACAGGCCCAGTAGGATCTCAGTCTTAACAGAGACTTTCTGCTGCTACTCCTATACAAATATAATACTCTAAAGAGTCTGATCAGCATTGAGACAAATATCAGCGGTGTTAAAATTCATACTTCATAAACATTTCTTTCTCTGGCACTTGAACACAACCCTGCATGAATCCAATCTTTTTTATCTGATCACAGAAACAGGTGTGGATCTTGGTATGCAATGCACAATCCACAACCTACTCGTTCCCCAGAAAAGAAACAAAAATGGTTGAGGGACTGGAAGGACTGACTGCTGGGGAAAGACTACAAAAGCTAAATATAGCTCATCTAAAAGAGTCTGTATGTGTCTGAAAGGTGCACATACAAAAAGGGAGAGAAATTTCAAAAGTGGTACCAAATGGAATAACTCACAATAAAGAGATAAGAGTGAGCAAAGAAAAATGTAGGGGGAATATCAGAAAAAAATGACAATGAACTCTGAGAAAGCATAGAGCATCCTCAAGGGAAGCCCCACCACTTCAGTCATTCCATGGTGATTCATAATGTAGGGAGGAATGATCCTATTTTGGTGAATGGATGGAGCATGTGTCCTAACAGGTCTCTTCCAACACTAATTTCTATGGTCCTGAATCAGAGATTCCCAAGGCCAACATCTTCATTTTAAAGCTTCCATAGGTGGCACTATCACCATGTATGCAGCATACCATGTATGAGGAGAGATGTGAAAAGCGTCCCTTGAAGACATGCCTACAAGTTTCGATGGGCCTTGAAAACCCAGACCCAATACTGCTTTTACTTTCAGTGATACCTTACTCTGTCTATTTAAGTTTTTATACAGTCTGTGCCACCATTGTATTCCAGTACAGCTCATGTATGTATTTTCAGTTCAGTTCAAAGAATATAAGCACCAATTTTATTTCTTTACTCTGTGTGTCTGGAACCCTTTGCTTGGGGGCTTTTGTTTGATTTTGGTTTTCGGTTTCCTGGGTTTTTCTCCTGCTGATATCTGCTAGAGGCATCTCTATGGTGACTAAAACACCATCTGAGATGACAACGAACACTCAAAGTTTTCCTTCAGAGCAATCTCCAGCTGTTGAAAACTTTCCCCATTAATCTCTTCACAGCCTCAATTAGAGCAATTGCATCTTGGAACTAATTTCCTCCTCCCTCCTACTGAATAGACTTTGGTCCACCTGTCGATCTGCATCCTTGCTTCATTACTTGCTGACAGCTTGCAATGCAATTCTGCTCCCCTATCAAATTACTTCTAATGATTGTCTTCCGTAACATTACCACCTCAGCTCTTCAGCATACAGACACATACTCCTGTATGCTGGAAAGGGGATAACTGGGACTGTCAAAAAAGCAGTGAAGTCCAGTGCATAAGGCACAAAGACCAGCAGTCAGGAGCCTGGGTTCTATTCCAGACCTGCCACTGACTCAGTACGGAACTTTAGCCAAGGCTCTGTGACTCTGTTTCCCCATCTGCAAAAAGCACTTTGAGATCTACAGGAGGAACGCGTAATATAACTGCTAATGATTTAGAGAGCAGGCTTTTGGAAGAGGCCAGATCTTGACCACCTGTACTGAGCCTAGCAAATGTCTGGGTGCAATAAAACAATAATTAATAAGAAATACTGTGATTGATTGATTTTACTTACAACAGAGGTTCTCAAACTTTGGGGTACATCCCTCTAGGGGGCCCAGAAGAATGTGCAGGGGGGCATGGCAAGGCCAGGGCTAGCCCTGCCAGAGTGCAGGGAAGAGAGCGCCACCCAATCCCATTCTGACCCCAGCTCTGCTCCAGCCCCAGCCTAGGCCCCCGGCTCCTAGCCCTGATCACAGCTCCACTTCCAGCCCAGGGTCCCAACCACAGCTCGGACCCCAGCTGAAGCCCTGGCCCTGGCTCCCAGCCCCAGCTCCCGACTGCGGATCCGCTCCCAGCCCTGCCCCAGCTCCTGACTACTGTTCCCAGAAGAGCATGGATAGATTCCGTTACTGGGCAGGGGGAAAGGGAGGAATGACAGAAAACGTTTGAGGACCACTGCCTTACAATTATATCCACTATGTGATTTGTTTGATTTTAGTGTTGCTGCCTTATGAGAGCACTTCCTTGATTTGATTCCTGTTCCCATCACCTCTTTATGTCCCAGTGAGCTGAAACACGAAAGGTTAAAGACGACCCTCTGGAAGATGGCCATCAATTCCATGCCCAGAGCCAGAAAGAGTCTCCATGACTTTGGCACGTACTCTGAAGAACTTTAATCATGCTAAGTGCACCTGCTTGTCTAAGGCAGACAACGACGACAGGGACTAGAGAGAGGTCACACTCCATGACTTCTTGAAGATCGGCAAAGGCAATTAGAACCCACACTTTTCTGGCAGATGGGTCCTAGTGCATCTTATTATTGTAATATTTTTAATGCAGTAGCCACTATGTCTAAAACAAATCATAGAATCACAGAATATCAGGGTTGGAAGAGACCTCGGGAAATCATGTGCTGTGAGGGCTCTTTTAAAGCATCGCCTTTTGTTAGATGCTGCTGCTGCAGGAAAGGATTTATAATTAGTATGTTGAAATAATGAAATACACTGAGATTATTGGTGAATATAAACATGATGCGCTGATCCAATCACTGCTACTGAAGTTACCAAGAACAGAAGGTCAAGCCGCTGAGTTTTTAAAAAGGCTTTTATTTCTTTTTGTTTTTCTAGTACATGTAGGGCAGGTGAAAGATCGTGGGTAGACATGGCCCTAAGTCATAAAGTCCACACAATAGGGGCATCACTGGCAGCAGCAGCAGTACAGGCTTTACCCAGACTCCCTTCTCCACCAGGGCCAAGTCTGAGCCATGACCTGGGTTTTATAGGAAAGAAAAGGTGAGTTCAGTGTTTTTATCCTTTCAGTCTTCGGCCTCTCAGTGGAGACCAACAACAAGGTGGACAATTAAGGTCAACTGTGATGGGTTTTTTTGGTTCAAATGGACACCAGTTCATTTGAAATGGAACTGAGACACACGAACTTATTTCTTCCCTTTTGAGCTGCGGAGGTGCAATGTGAAGCCGGCAAGGGTTAATGGAGTCTCAGAACATTAATAGCAACTCTTCAGCCTCTCCATAGTCTGGGGGAGAAGATGTCCTCTCTGCGACATGCACTGAAAGATCCAGCACAGAGCTGTGTGCCAATGGAAAGCCCTGACCCATTAGGAACATTATTGTTTATACCAGGGATCGGCAACCTTTCTGAAGTGCTGTGCCGAGTCTTCATTTATTCACTCTGATTTCAGGTTTTGCATGCCGGTAACACATTTTAATGTTTTTAGAAGGTCTCTTTCTTGACGTCTACAATATATAACTAAACTATTGTATGTAAAGTTAATAAGGTTTCAAAATGTTTAAGAAGCTTCATTTAAAATTAAATTAAAATGCAGAGCCCTCCGGACCGGTAGCCACGATCCGGGCAGTGTGAGTGGCACTGAAAATCAGCTCGCGTGCCGCCTTCAGCACCTGTGCCATAGGTTGCCCACCCCTGGTTTACACTGTTAGATATTAAAATATTTTGCCCCAATAGGGGTCCCCTTATTTCTGACTGTTCTGTGGTTCTGTCTGGAACATCTCCACCTACTAATCCTCCCATGAATCTGATCCCTGCACAATTTTTGATTATTTGGTGATCCAAGATGTGTAGATTTCAGGGGCCTGGTAAGCATGTGGCAAGTGTGAAGTATTACTGTAGACTGACTGGATAAGCCATGCATCAGTCTAAGTTATGGCTGGGGAAACCACAAGCCTTGTACTAATATCCTCAGAGACAAAGGCTCACATTAACATGCCTTTCAACCCAGTCAGTAACATATTGCTTGAAATAAAAGGGAAAAGGAATTTACTATTCTTTTCAAAACCCACATTGGGATGCAAAGAAATCGCCTAAAACTATTGGTTATAAGAGCAGTTAGAACCTCATGGAAGACTGTGAAAACAATGTTTGGAAATAGAGTAGAACCTTGCCTTATAATCCACACAGAATATTGGCCATCTCTTCCTATCACTGGGAACACAATTTAATAGCAGAGCGCTGTTTTAGGGTCTCATAAAATGTACAATACAATGAAAAATTGGCTAAAATAGCTAACCCACAATGGACAGGGCCTTTCTTGTTAAATTTGCAAGTCAGTCCTTAGCATCACGTCTCCCAGTCACTAGAGTGAATTCACAATGTTTAGCTGTACCACATTTTCTCTCCTTCCTTTTTTTTTAATTTTTTTTTGGTGACATTTGAGTGACCCCTCTTTGTAAGTTTACCTGCTCTTGCTGATTTCCCACTGGAAATCATAATATTGCTGTGCACTTAAATAGAATTTTTCTTCCCTGTATATCACAGTGCTATGGAAGAATGAGTAAGTACTATCCCTATTTGACAGGTAGGAAAAGCAAAACAGAATGGCCTGATTTTCTGCAGATCTGGGCACCTGCAGATCCCTCTGATTTCATAAGGAGCTGCAAGTGCTCAGCACCTTTGAAAATAAGGACCTAAATGATTTGCCCAAGGTCACACAGAGAGTCATTTACATAGCTAGGCAAAGAACCCAGGATTCTTGACTCTCAACTCTGTACTCAGCAGCACCCCAACACAGCTGTACCTCCCTCCTTGTTACATCACAGCCATTTCCACAGGGGCCAATTCTGATGTTACAGAGAGTTACGGCTTTAGATGGGAAACAAGCAGCAGCAGATGATGAACTCTCAGGAAGCAGCAATCCTGCTTTCATGCAAATGTCCCTAGTAATAAAGAACAAGGGAAGAGAAATACCAAAAATATATGGCATAGAGGCATAATTGTCCCTTCATAAAGCTTAGCTTTTCTTCAAAACATGTTTTAATAAGACCTCTGTGGCTTTTTAACCTCTCACAAAGGCAGTTATATATTACTGGGAGGGAAAGCTTCCTCCTGACCTAGCAACGACCACAGAAATGTGAATGGAGCAGATATAGCAGCTTGATGTTTATGGGATCTGTCTTTGGTTAGCACAGTGCACCAGCATGCTGAATTTTTTAAAACATTCAAAATAAATAAAAGAAAGAAAGAAGAAGAAGAAAACAAGGAAAGATATTTGACCTTTAAGAGCCAGTGAGTACTACCTTGTTTGCAATAGCTGCAACATCAACCCCTAACCCCTTGTCTCTGTTGCTTAGATTGGGGGCCCTGAGGCAGTATTCCACTGGGGCACTGTAGCTTATCACACAGATCCATGTTAAATTATGCTGCAAGTGTAATCTTTGTGTAAGAATTAGTAACGGCAACAAACTACATGATAATCACAAAATCACAGTCAAAATATGCTGCTTGAGAGGAGAGAGGGTGCATGAAAAAAACGCACTGGACTGGAAATTACGCTGCTGAGCCCTGCAGCAGAAAGGCCTTCTAACATCTAATTAGATTTTGCTGAATAGAGAATTATTTTAATGGAAGTTTTCCTTTCGGTTCCTTGTGTAGGCAGTTTAATCCAGAGAAGAACAACAAAAATGGTTTCCATTCACACCCAAGCAGAAAATAAATTTAAATATAAGCCAAATGTATGTGGGGGCTGGGGGGCTTGGGGTGGGGGTATGTCGATAAATGTATCCACAATATATAAAATTCATCAACCCATAAAATTTTTAAGCACCTAAAATTCGCAGGGTGGCAGAGGAGGGCTTGAATCCCAGTCTCCTTGGGTTTATCTCACAACTGGAGGTACTCCAAAAATTTCAAAGAAAATGGAGATTGGTTCCAGTTCCCATCAGTTGAATCCTACCTTAACAGCCCCTGGGCTATCTTCTCAGATAGTGACTGTGGAATGACTATGGGGACCATGGGAGGTTTCCAGAACTGAAAACAAAGTGAGGTACCCAGAGCGAGCATGCTTCCCATGTTGAAGATGTAGGATATTTTCCCCCTTTTTTTTAACCCTGCACTTCTGAGACCTCTAAAGTAGGACAAGCCAGCCTTGCGTAGATATTTGTAAATCTCCCACAAAAAAATGCCTAGGAGATCTTCATATATATCAGAGGCATCTGAAACTTTCACCTTCATTTCAGCCTTAATTCAAGTGCAGCCTGTTTTTGTGAACGAACAAACAGGTTCACGTGAATTCTGTCTGGGCCCAAGATATCTAGCCTGGATAGGAACTTCTTTGCTCTAGTTGTATGTCTGGGAGCCAGTGAATTCTGAGCTCAAGCTACATTCTCTGGGATAGGTTGCATGGAGTAAATCACATGCTATTTCCTAATATGGCCGTTAGTCTCACTTCTGGCTCTGATGAATGGGCGATCACGTGTGGACCTCTGTGGTAAACCTGAACCTGCCTATGGGTTCACAATGAGATTCATCGCTGGGAAAACTGGGGGTATTCAGACACAAACTTCAGAGCCTGTAAACCAGTTACTGAAGAGGGAAAAACCAACCAACAACCAACCAAAAAAACAAAAACATAAGAGCAGTTAAAGCAAATTTGGAAAGATTATCAAAGGTGTAATGTTCATCATATTTGTATTCAATTTTTGAACCGGAAATCTAAGAGCGAATATGAATGTCAGCCATGGGACACCTCTGAATAAATCTGCCTCCGCCATTTTCTGATCACTTTCAATGAGACATCCTTCAGGCTGTTAGAGTGGTAAATTTCAATGTACAAGATGACAAATATCCAATACAGCTCATCTATACATGTGCCTAATAATTTGAGGGACATCTTAGGTTTACATGCAGATGAGATTTAATCCCAGAAAATATCCAATGAAGAGGAAGAAGCCCCTACAAGAAAAAGGATTTATCCTGTTCAATGGAAATTATTTGTACCAATGAAACGCCCTCTAGTCTTTCCTCAGCTTTTCAGACATATGACAGAATAATCAAATGTGCACTGAAAGGCTTTCAATCTGCCAAAACCTGGACTTGGGATTCTTTGTTTCTTCAGCAGCAATGGACGGCATCTGTAACCTCTAAAATAGAAAAGCAAGCTGCATTCAATATGCTGACTTAGGGCTTAGTAGTAACATCTGCTGCTGGGGAAACCTAAAACCTCAAGCTCAGGTCTTTATCAGGTTAGGAAGAGAAGAACTGATATTAAATATCTTAATTTATTTTAAAAATTAAGGGACTTTAGAGATGTTTATCCACATAATAAGGAAAAGAAAAGCAGTGCCAGTTTCCCACATTCCTGTTCTTCAAGCCAGACCCAGACAGACTCCAGACTCGGAAGGGAGTTCTTTCTCCATGGCTCATCCAGTTCTTGGCCTCTCTGCAGCAACTGTCAGCAAAAAGGCCTGTTGTATGGGTGATTTTGTGATGTGGATACATCCACTAGGGACCAGATTGAGAGCTGTCACCAGTTCCTTTCACATAGGCCACTTACAAATGTAATAAACAGCAGAGCCTTGACTATCTGCACTTTGCTATGTCACAAATTTTAAGGGAAGCACCGAGAAAAGCACTGTTTTCTCCTTGCTTCTCAGTGAAGATGCCCCACCTGGGGCTGAGCAGACTAAGGTTTTGTTATTTTTGGAAACTGTGCCATGTTGCACTTACCAGTATATTTATCATAAGCCGTTAAAACAAAACTACAACTGACCAGATAAACAAAGCGCACACTATGTATCAGCATCCTTGGTTGGCTTCCCTCATCCCCCTCCTACTGGGGCCCAATCCTGCTGACACTGAACTCAACAACAAAATTCCCTGTAGACTTCAGTGGTTCAGGAACTGGCCCTTACTTTTTCAAAAGTCATTCTTAATGAAATGCCCCATCACCAGTGTTTAATGAATGAGAGAAGCTTTTTAGTACACGTCAACAGGGCCTGCTTTTCCTTTTCCTAACATGGGCATCACTCCATTGACTTCAGTGCAGTGGTTTTGGGCTCTTGAACAGGTTTTTAATGTAACTGAATTCTATTTATGGTTTGAGTTATTTAAAACGAGAGTGGACAAACCTTGGAAATGTGCTATAAGTAAAAATCCTCTTGCTATTGGACAGACTAGACAGCCTCATAGGCCTTTTGCATCTTTAAGTGCTATGATTACAATTCACCTTTAACTAGGTAGCATCTGCTAATGGAAGATGTTAGCCAGAGGGGGTACAGATGCTCGGGATATCCTGTGTGTTCAGCACTCATTTAATTGAATATTATCAACCATTCCCTTGAGATTACCTTTAATGGATGATGAGCTTGATTCAAAGGAGAACTTTCTTGCAAGCTTTGTGAGATTTCAGTACCCTGACAGAGAGCAACGATCACCCTTTATACTGCACACTCCAAAAGACTCTCCTTGGGGGATGTCTGTTCTATTTCAGCTGTAACAAAAAGGGCGGGGAAACCGGTGATATCTCTATTGCAAAATGTACTGAGCACTAATGAAGCAGAGATGGATGAACCAGATTAGAGAAAATATGAACTTCTTGCCATAGTTTTGAACTGAATCCCACCTTTTGTGTGTGTGAAAAAAAAATCCACGAACCTCTCTCTCTCCACCTCTCCCTCCCCATTGTTTTTCATTTTGTAATTATTTCTTTCTTGTAGAAACAATAGTCCAGTATTCTCTAGCAATGGACCAAAACGCTATTGTCAGTTGAATGGGCCGTCTCCTCAGGAATAAGGGGAGGGAAAGGAGGTGGGTGGGAGGGGCACAGAAGGAAAAGGCAGTGGCTGTCTTTTTCTTCTGTGTTTCTACAGTGCCTAGCCCAATAGAATCTTGGTCCATGACTGGGGCTCCCAGGCACTTCCACAGTACATAAAAGAATGTGTTTGTGGAAAAGGGGCTGTTTCTGTAAGCTGACTCACACTGCGGCATTTTGACCATTATTTTGAATAATGGACAATACTCACAAGGGCTGCCAGAAACCAAGACCATAAAATCTCCTTAGAAAGTCTGATGAGAGGAGTCCAAACCAAATCCTCAAGTTCAAACATCCCCACATTTGGGGAATTTCTGACTCTGGATCAAATCTTTGTGGCTCAGGCCTATTGTATAGGCAGCTGTCCCTACTATGGCTGTTAGGCCAGGCCAGAACTTGGAGGGAACTTGTGCGGCCCTCTAGACAACATGGGGTATGTTAGTCATTCTGGAAGCCAGAGAACCAACGAGAACCACAGGGGCTGTCTGTGCCCAGCAGCCCAGCTAAGAGTTCATTACAGGCAAGCCCTGTTACATCTCTACCCTAATGAGGTTTTCCTGTTGACATAGGAGTCTCTGAGAATTGTCCCATTTTGGTGTGAAAAAGTTTTCATTTCCTCACTGCTTTGCCAGGGTGAGGGGTGCATAAGGGAAGGCTCCTCTACTGGGCTTGTGATCTCAAACAGCAGAAAGCCCAGTTTGCTTTTCTATTCCTAAGCCTTCTTTTCAGCCAGCTGTTTCTTTCTCACTTTCCCCCACTTCCCTTGAGATATAGAGGAAGACAGACAAAGATAAAGCACTAGGCAGAAAAATCAGACACTAAAACCTGCTGTGAACACATACATGAAAAACGAGCACAGAGGGGGGTTTTAAACGGTTTGAAAAGTGAGCTCATTTTTTGCCATCTAAAAACTCCTTTCACGGGGCTTCCAAGGGAAAACATAGTGTGTGTGTGTGCGGGGGAAGAATAGGAAATGAAAATAGATACCCCCATGGGAGAAAAAAATTCATATGCTGCCAACTGTTCTGAAAAGGCAACAATGTTTCTCTCCAGGTCTTCCTATTTATTTCAGTTTTGAACAAAGGGGAGGGGGTGGAAATCAGCCCTTTCACGCTATTGCTTTCTGTCCATACATATTTTTTATTCAACTAGTAGAATCAAGAGTCCTTTGAAAATTTATTAACAATGACATTTAGACAACACAAAGCCATTTCCATTCAATTAAATAAACACAGCATGTTAACCTTCAGTAAAAGAAGTAGCCACTCATTTTTATAGGCTGCTGTAAACAGATTTCTGGGCTTTAACAAAGCCAAGATCAATAAAGCCTCTGCAAACCATAACAATCTGATGCACACTCTATCGATAGCTGTTCAGAAAATAAGTTTGATTCTGACGGTCCTGATGATTGGGTGCTTTCCCAGTCTCTTCCTCTTGTTCTCTAATATCAAAGTGTCAATACCAAGAACAGAGTGAATTCAATTGCAGCATTACCTGAATGCATGGAATGGTCATCAGTTGCTCAGGTCTCCCTCTTGAGAGGTTAAGGAATGTGGCCTCTTGAGAGAGTATTTGAAAAAGTGCTGAGACCACGAGTTCCATCGCCACCACTTAAGAGGGAAGGAAATCACCACTGGTTGTTTCAATTTTTATATCTGTGTTGATTTATTATTGCCTGAGGCACAAATAGCCAACAAGACCTTGGCTATTGCATTGCAACTATTGACCACATCAATGCAGCAGCAAATGGACATATCAGTTGCCTGGCACTCTTTCTTTCTTTTTCTTGAAGCTAAATTAGTGCAAGGGAGAGGTGCCTTCTGTTATCCACAAAACAGGCACAGCCCAGGCAAACTTCTCACATCAATGCCTTGCCAATGTGCTACGCATCTACCTGCACGGACCACCACCATGGGTGAGCGAGGCAACCAGAAGCAGTGGCTCATTTATTACTTTGGACTTTCTGCTGAGACTGCCACTGTGTGTCTCAGACCTTCTTTTCTAAAAGCCTCTTAACACTATCTTCATGTCAGTGAACATGCTGCTCCCCACCCATTGTAACTAATGCTCCAAGACAGGACTGTTCTTTGGGTCTCTTGGGACATGTTGATTTGCTTATCTATTTCATTGGTTATTGGAGCTCTGTGAGGCAGGGACCATGTCTTCCTCAGTGTGTTGCACAGCTCCAAACACACTGTGGCATTTAATAGCTAGCAAATATAGTGATTGTGGATTTTAACCTGTCTGCTGGGAGCCCGTCTCCTAAACTACAGCCTGATCAGAAAACCTACAGAATGCAAAGTTATGTGATAATTAATCTTTGATCTACTCGGCAACTTCAAGTATAATTACCTAGGAATCTGCAGGGACATGACAACTCGGTGATTAATATTTAATATTAATATGCAATTACACAGTAGTTACATGATTACACATGGCCACCATCAAGGTAATGAGCTTATTATGGGACAAATGTTAAGGTCCTTGTTTCGTTTTTAAGCCATCCTTAGGCAAATTCCTACTGAAGTCGGTGGGAGTTTGCCAGAGAAAGGTCTGAATAATCAATGAGTAAGGACTTAAGGATTTCACCCTCTCTTCTGTAGATGTAAGGTGAGATTTTTAAAAGTGCTCAATGTTGGCCTAACTTTGCCCCAGCTGAAGTCAGTGGGAATGGAGTTAAAGCCATAGCTGGGAGTTGCTGAAAACCCTGCTCACACTAAGAAACCTAAACGTAGATTTTTGCAGGTGATCTAGATTAGAGATATTTGAGACTTTTGTCATCAACTTCAGTGCAGTGGCTCAGTAAGAAATGTTCCCACTGCACAATATGTCCCTAGAATAACATGGTGAACATTTCAGGGTGAATCACAGACTGGAAGGAAGATGCCACATGTATGTCTATCAAAAGCAGCATGTCAGTATTGCTCCATCACATCAGCTTCATTATGCTACTGGGGCATCAATCACAATAATCTGATATGGCAAGATAATACACAGCATGATCATAACAATTAGAGATGAAAAAAGACGGTCAGGTTATATAGTCCATCTTCCTGGCTGTGCAGGATTGTTTCCTACTGTGATTCTGATCCCAGTTAGACCTCAGTAGTCAATGGAGTTACACCAGATTTACAACAGTACAACTGAGAACAGAATGTGTTCTTTTTAAAGGCTCTTACAGAACAAGTATCTGTCACCAGACCAGGAGATAAGCAAGGACCTAATCTAAATACAGCATATTGTGGAAAATGAATGAATTAAGTCCACATGGGAGCAGATGATACTTTGCTTAGTACTGCAGCCTGACAGGGAAATGGGTCTGTACTTGCTCGACACCTCTGTTTTGTATTTATTGTACCTCTGAACTAATCCTAATGAATTCATTTTCCATGCATGGGGATCTCATCTAGCCTTCTGGAGGAGTCCAACAGCAACTCAGCATTACCAAGATCAATCATTAAAATAAATTGCTAGCTACAATCTCAATCAGAATCCGCAATGAGCCTGGTGGGGTAGATATTTTTGTTTAGATTCCTTCCCAAATTACCTTGAGAGATGTTGAAAGAGAATATTTCATAGGCTGCAGCAAAGCAATTCATTTGTGTCTCCTAGATACAAATGCACTATTCGTCTATTCCATCTACCACTCTAGTCTCTCTCTTATGGTAGCCACTGTCAAGTCTGCAATTTGCCACTTTTAATACAGTTTACAAGGGAAGCAAACTACTCCAGACATTGGTACTGTTGGAAGGAGGACATTACTGTTGTATTCTGATGGATTCCCTATTTCCTACAGTATTCATCAGAATGCAATGACTATGTTAAATTTTGAAATTATGTTTTTTATTCCAGGTAATAGTGTTTGGGCCTGTCTGTTAGAGGCTGTGACCATTCATGAGTCTGGAAGCATTGTTGGCTCTGTTCAATTGTTTCTTTTAACTTCTGCTGGCTTAGGGTCCAAACTGATGGCAGATTGTTACATTAGTTGAGTGAAATTGACCTTTATCTGTGAGTCACCACATGGTGCAATGGGATCAGCGGGCACAAGAGGGCATACTTTACACTTCCCTTGGTGGCTTTGGTGAATTTGACCTCCTCTACAAGTATTTGCTGACCTGTGTCACCATTAACTCACTCTCCACATCCCTCACTTTGGGTTGTACAACCACTGTGCTCAATCCTTGACTCCTTGTTGATCTTTATGGAGCAGGTACTACAGCCAGTTGGGAATTTTTCCTCAATATTTTTTTGTCCAAAAATGCCGATTCAGTGAAGCTGTTCATGAAACAGGCTTAGTTTTAACAAATCTCCCAACTTGAAAAAATATGTTGAAAAAAGGTTTTGAAATTGTTGGAACATTTTGTTTTGACTTTTTCTAAATGACAAATTCCAGCTTTCCTCTTCAAAAAGACTATTTGTTTAGAATTTTAAGCTAAATAGTCTGAAAAACCAAAGATTTAAAAAGAAAAAAGGCCAATAATATCAAAATGAAACATTTCAGTTGACTCAAACTGAAAAAAATAAATTTGATTCATGAACATTTTCAAGATCTCAACTTTTTGTCCCAATTCATAGTGGTAAAAAAGGTTGAAACGCTCAAAAATATTCATGAAATGGGAAATCTGCTTTCCTCCCAACTCTAGTAAATATTCCTTCCTTGTGGTTCTCACCGGCATTCACCTCAACACTAAGAGCTGGAGGAAATCTACTTTTTAAAACAAAAATTTGACTTATCCAACCTTGCCTGCCCTACTGCTCAGAAAGACTATTTTAAAAAACAGGGGATTCACGTGATGTTTTCCATTTGATTAATTTCTGCACACTATAACATTGATTCCCTGCAATACGGCACAGGCTGAGTCAACTGCACTGACTTCTTTGCAGCTCCACCAAGCTGCATGCAACACAGGGTGATCCTCACAACATATGCATGCACCATTCTCGGGGGTGACACTACTTGCACATTAGCCATGGTGAAACGTCAAAACTATGTGGGCATTATTGAACCATTATACATCAAGAGAATGTGTTTTCTCTGCAGTATTTATCCTATGGCAAAGTATAGAAATTAGGGTTGGCCAAAAAGCAACCATTCCATGCGGCAGAAAACTGGAAACCTTTGAAATGTGTGTTCATTCTGCATCTCAGGTGAGTACTCAAACAACCAGGCTATTAGCTACTCTGAGCTGGATTATTCTCTCTCTTTTTGACCAATCCTTGACCTGAGAAATCTTCTCCGCAAAATTTTCGTCAGAACCAATACATTTTCATGAAACATTTGGGTTTTGATAAAACTGGATTTTTCTAAGTGAAAAAAAAAATCTCTTTTTCTTTACCAGCTGTAATACAAATATACTGCATACCTACTACACCTTCCAATAGAAGCTCCTGGAACCACCCACTCACCCATACCAGAATGGAACATTGACTCAAAGAAAGAGCACTATATACTGAATCAGCAACACTATTTCAACTCCATGAAAAGCTCCTCAGAGCAGATAGCATTTCTTCTTGTGGGTATGAAAGGGCCTAACTCATTGCGGTGCTACCAGAAAACAAATAAATAATAATGATGAAAAGACTTTAAAGGGATTTTTTTCCACTAAAAGGCTGAGGAAATATTCTTTGAATAAATTTTCAAGTTACGAAAACAATACACAAAGCAAGTCTGAGAGTTGGCACTTCTGCTGACTGGTGGTGCCTCTTAACTAGGTGAAGTGTGCAATTTGCCAAGGATCTGAAGATACCAGAGTTAAAATTCCTAGTGACCACTTTCCCATTTTTCTCTTTTCTTTTCCTTGTGCAAAAAAATTAGAAATTGTAATGTACAAACAACAAGAATACAATATTCAAGATGAAGTTAAAAGGTGTCTTTAACTGTGGCTGTGCAATACATTAAGGTTCCCACAGCAGTCTTGACTCAGGGATATCAAAAGTAGTTTTGGAATATTTTCCTGTTTATTTTCTTAAACATATAAAAACAGAGTGAGTTATGTTTTTTAAATATACATCACAGGAGTTGCAGGA
Organism: Gopherus flavomarginatus; assembly: GCF_025201925.1. Classification (NCBI taxonomy): domain Eukaryota; kingdom Metazoa; phylum Chordata; order Testudines; family Testudinidae; genus Gopherus; species Gopherus flavomarginatus. The sequence continues at coordinate 120,865,508 of NC_066621.1, read as the reverse complement.
AATGCAGCGCTGCTGAGCTGCCTTTAACTTTTGCATTTCCTGATTTTTTATGTTTTTACCTCTGCAAATTTAACATTACAACAAATAAGTGTTTACATTGCAGAGTGAAACACACAGACACATGAATGTATAGATGGAATACTTTTCTCATGACTACAATGAAACCACTTATGAGCGACAAGGCAGTAGTCTTTAAATGGCACACAAACACAACAGTTCATAGCTTAGCTCACTGGAACCTTTATGAAATTTCAGTAGGAAGCATATAATTACCCAAACTGGAATTTTGACACTTCTACTTTTGAAGGAAGTGGTACGGGTTCTCCTGTGGCAGAGAGCAGTGAAGGACTACCTTCTACATTTTATGTTATGCTATTTTACATATATGTTAAATACACAGGACCCAGTTGTGTGAACCTCAAACCACACACAGAGGAGACCCTACATGTGGATCTCGCCACTTCTGTACACAATGGAAGCACCACCAACTCCCTAATGCCATCTTCCCCTCACTCTGGACCCTGTGATCAGTGTTTGTGACGAGGAGAGGGATAAAGACTGGACAGGCTGATATGTAAATTGTCCCCTTCCCATCCCATGGAAAACAGACACAAAATTTAAAACAAACACAAACTGCAAAGTCTTTTCTACAAGGCATCTCTAGGGACCACTGCAGTCAAAGAGTGGTGCAGGAGGAGATCTGTGGCCTCTGAAGCTATTCCTGGAGATCCAGGGGGGCAGGCAGTTGAGGCCAACACTACTTGGCTGAAACCTCATGGGGGAACACATGCAGAAATTCCTTCCCATAGTAGCCCCATCTCAGGAGCTTTTCTGTGGGTGAGGATGGTCTGGGCTTCAGTTCTTATTCAGCCAAAACTCCTAAAGAAGGGAGTGAGGATAAGTACGTGGCTCAGAGACAGAGATAAATGCTATGGTCCGGTATTGCTCCAGAGCAGTGGCAGGCAAACTATGGCTCGTGGGCCGCATGTGGCCCATCAGGGTAATCTGCTGGTAGGCCGCGAGACAATTTATTTACATTGACTGTCTGCAGGCATGGCTACCTGCAGCTCCCATTGGCTGGGAATGGCAAACCACAGCCACTTGGAGCTGCGGGCGGCCGTGCCTGCAGATGGTCAATGTAAACAAACGGTTTTGTAGCCTGCCAGCGGATTACCCTGATGGGCCGCAGGTTGCCCACCACTGCTCCTGAGGCTCCTTGCCTTTCCTCATGTTGGTATTCACCTCACATGCCTCTAATGAGTGCCCCAAACCCACTTAGCTGATGAAGCCTCTCCTTGGAGGAGTGCCTGAGCCACCAAAGATTCTAATCAGAAGCTTTGCCTCATGTTTTTGCGGTATGAATCTTCAAGTTTGTGAATTCAACACTTTTTCTCCTCACCTGCCAAACACGTAAACATGAGGAGCTTGTGGCAAAATAAAATAAGGCACTTTGCTACCTTTTGAGCCATCTCCTCCACTTCCAATCACTCCATTACAGGCTTCATTAACTAAAATTAAAAGTACAAGGAATAGCTAATGAAAGTGCTGTCCATCTCATGCTAGTGAGCAGCCCCAGGACATAGCAATTAGGAACTTTCTCAGAAGACTAGCTTCAATGGAAAATAAATGAACTTGTCCAAATGGAACCCCTCCAGTGGCAGCACGAATGCCGAGCGCTGGCTGCTGTGGGTATGCAGCAGGGCCAAATGAATGTATCAGCTTTGGAATAGTCCTGTTTTCAATAAGGAAGAAAGAAAGAAAGACAAAGAAGATGAATAGTAGAAGGAAAGAATGATAAGACAGGAGGAGAGAATACTGAAGAAAAGTGATAAGAGAAAAGTGAGTGTTTAGTGTCTAAAGGTGCTTATGTACAAATAACGTAAAAGATATAATCATCTTGAGTGAGTTTCAGTACAAAACATCTTCCTCTCATGCGTGTGTCTTCTTCCTCATGTATACACACACATGCACACACTCTTATAAGATAGCTAGCTAGATTTTAATAAAGACTGGAGGGTGGGGGGTATATTCTTAATCTCTCTTTAAGTGTTCCACCCTTTCTCCCTGCCTGCCCTTCCCAAGGGAAGGCCACATTCTAAGCATCTGAATTTTACTGGAAACACAAATATATAAATTGAATTAATGAATTAATTCAAAGACCCCTCTAGGAATAATCACAGTTGTGAAAGCTCTCTCAGAAAACAAAGAGATCAAGACCAAAACACTTCCTTTGTGAGACATGTGGTACTTCAATAAGCTTTCGTGCCTCTTGGAACAGTAATAGGAGGGCAAAATCTGTGCAATGGGGTTGATGACTCACTAAGTGTCTGTTATTTTTACAATCTCTGGTAATGCTGCATATGTTTTCACAAGCTGCTGCTGGCCTATGAAGCAGATAGCACAAGCCACAGGTTGTTAATTTAATTGTTTTACCAACTGGACCACCTCAGGCCAAATCCTGGGGGCTCTACCAGTCCTACATGAGGGAAATCTCTTACTGAAAGCAATGGGCCAAACTCCAAGAGGTGCTGAACACCTGTATCTCCTGCTGATGTCAGTAAGATTGCTTAGAAACCCTCAGGATTTTGGCTGAGGAAAAAGTGAGGGGAAATGGATTAAGGAAGTTAGGGGTTGGTTCATTCCAATTTTGGTCTAATCCATCTATCCATACAGAGTCATCAATCACAAGATGGAGAATCACTTCAACACCATACTGCAACTCTGCATGACAGTCTGAGGACAGCAAAAGAACAATTCAACTGACCCTTACCCACAATGTTGGAGCTAGCATCATCGCACCTGTGAATAAAGCCAACAGGCTCTTTAATAAAGACAAATGATATTAATACTTCATACTCACTGTACAAACATTAAATAATTAATCCTTACAGCACCCCAGTAGGTTACCAAGCATCATTATTCCTGCACAGAAAGGTTAAGTGATTTGCCCCAGATGCTACATCAAGACAGAGGATGAGCTAGGACTACAACTCACAAGTGGTTAGCTTCTAGGCTGGGTGTTTGTTTTGTTGGTTGGTTTTTTTCCCCTTTGTTCACTAGACCTGAGAGGCCCAGACCTTGTCCTTCTGTCTCATCCAAAAGATGGCACCTCTCGAAGCTCAGTCTGACCTAGGATGACCAGAGAGCAAATGTGAAACATTGGGAAGGGGGGGAGGGGGTAATAGGAGCCTATATAAGAAAAAGACCCAAAAATCGGGACTGTCTCTATAAAATCAGGACATCTAGTCACCCTAATCTGCCCTCACACCAAGCCAGATATTGATTCTGAGACAGCATCTACCAAATCAGCAACATTGCTTCCTATAGTAACTATATTTCCCCTAGAGGTCTCCCATCCATCCAAGTAGTAACCAAGCACAACTGTGCTCAGCTTGCCCAAAGCGTTATGACTTTATGCCATAAACATTGATTTACTAGCAAAGGGCTCTGCTCAGATCACATGTGAGAATCAAATTAAGCAAAATATACTACAAGGGAAGGGAGATGGGGGTGGAAAGCTGCCTACTGAGTTAGCAGCATGAAATGTACTGGGTATAAAGATATGTGCGGTTATCAGGGTTTTCAGAGTATATTCCGTACTAGCCACACAACAGAGGTGTTTAAACAAACAATGGGCATCAACATTTCAAACCCTATTAGAAAATTCATTTGTACATACACAGCTGGCAAGAGAAACAGCATCAAAATGATGGAATTAAAACCCGCTAACAGCTTTGAAATGAGTCTTGAAATCAATATTGAAAGGGGCGCACATACACATTACACCTGGTGGGATATCCAAGCCAGGCTCCTTTTGCATGCTTAAGTGGACTCATGTGGCAGTCTGGGCAGATATTAACAAACTCTGTCTTGAAACATAAACAAGTAAAATTGCCATTGAAGAACTGGTTTCTGGCAGTAAATTTCTTTTTTTTTTTTTTTTTTTTTAAACAGACTTATAAAGGCTCTTGAATTCATGCTCATCGGATAATGAGCACAAGGCAACCTGCAGGAACAGTCAAGTACCTCTGTTAAAATCCAATCTAATCTTTCGGGATTTTTAGTGCACTCTTCAATGTGGTATTTGGCACCAAATTCAGTGATTATAAGTAGCATCCTAGTTGGAAATTAAAAATAGCCCTATGTTTGGAGGAATTGCTGTGATTCTTTGATGACATGGAGCAAGCAAGAGTTCAAGACCATCATCAATACTCCTCCCTGCATCGGGCTATGGCACTACAGAACCACATGTGAGGAAGGCTGTGATATTGACAGACCAGGTACCAGCTCACGTCAAGACCGCTAGGCCCCAGCTGAACACTGACGAATGCACAGCTAGAAACCAGTCTGGCTCAACCATGTATTACTATCATTAAAACAGGTATTAGATTTATAAAAATGTGTTTAAACTTTATGAAATGCTTGTAGTATGCTGCATGTATTAACCTCACTTAACTTCTGTAACCTGTGTTATAAGGTTATATTAAGTGTTTGCACTGTAAACCTCTGTAACTGTGTAACTCATTAAGCAGAAAAGAAGCAATAATTAATATAAAGACTTGCTTCCTACAGAATGTGTTAGGTCCTGCACATGAGGCGGTTCATTGAAAGCAAATGAGCCATTGTGAAACATCGAAGGACAATAACTTTGTTGCGTTCTTCCCCCCTTCCCCCAACCACACAAACAGGAGACATGAATGGGGACTCATTCCACCAGCATGAACTCTGGGGAAAGGGAATGAAAATCCCTGACAGGAAGGAAATGCATCTTTATGCTGCGTGGACTCTGACGGGCAAAGATTTCTAGGCATAAGCAAGGTATTCCCAGTGCTTACTGGTTAGCCCTAAAGGACATACAAAGCTTACATATTACAGCAGCTTCTATATTACCTTTTGAAACTAAGACTGTAACTCATTTGTGTGTATCTGTTTACCTACTTTAACCTTGTAACAAATTCTCTTATTTCTTTTTCTTAGTTAATAAGGCTTATTTAATTCATAACAGGATTGGTACAACATTGTCTTTGGTGTAGGATCTAAAGTGCAGTTGACCTAGGGTAACTGACTGGCCCCTTGGGAGTGGGAATAACCTGAACGTTGTTCTGATTTTTGGTATAAGGGACCACCTATCACAAATACAATCTTACTTAGGTGGCAAGATAGATCGGAGTACCCAAGGGGACTGTCTGTGTTAAGGCTATTGTAGTGCCTGAGGAGTTCACACTTGATATTTGTTTGGTGAAATCTAAGCCCTAGTCTACACTACAACTTATGCTGGTATAATTACATTGCTCAGGGGAGTGGAAAATCTACGTCCCTGAGTGACGCAGTTATCTCAACCAAACGCCCAGCGACATAGCTACTCCCTTGTAGTAGAGCTCTCCCCATCAGTGTAGGTAGCATCTTTACTCAGCACTACAGCAGCGCAGAAGCACCAGTGCAGTGCTTTTAAAGGTAGACAAGCTCTAAGTATAGAACTCACATCCAATTTGAGGGGTGAGCCCTGCTTCTAGAAAGTCTGTCTTGAGGTTGGTATTGACGCCCTTGAGCCACTCCAGCCAGTTTGACAAAGGTATCGGGGGGAAAGGAAAACTGTGCTGGCCATCTGTAGTATGGTGTATGGTAATGGACTCCAATACTGTCACGACCACAGTATAATCTACAGAGTTTGGACTATTTTATAGAAAAGTGGTTCCCAGACACTGGTATATGTATCAATAATGGCTACTTCAGCCTTTTGTTACTAGTACTCTAGACCCTTGCTCTCCTTCTTTAAAGGTGAGCTTTACGTTGGGTACCGATGTTCCACTGCTACCTAGCATCAGTTCAGTTAGGTAAATTGTAATGCACCACAGAGCTTGGACCGCTCCAAGCCCCAACTCCCACAATCAAGACCACACCCCCAGTAGGTCTGTGTGGGCATTAACAGAGCAGAAGCATCAGGCACATCAGGACCATACATAGCCAAGGTACCAAACTGGTACAGTTGTCCTAAAAAGTTGGGAACTGTTGCTGTAAGGTAGTGTGACTAAAGGACTGCAGATGAGGAGCTGATGCAGAGGAAAGGAGAATTATTCCCACTAATAAAAGATCATTATGAATACACAGGGATTGCATTCTTGTTTTAGAGCAACAGAATAATAGCAAGCATTCCTGGGTTCTATTCCCAGCTCTGTCGCAGACTCACTGTGTGAACTAGGGCAAATCCCCTCTACTAGGTAGAATCCTCACGTTCTCCTGTAACATGAGAAGTCAATGCTTACCAGCCCCACAGGGCATCATGCCGCTTCGCCCATTCATGTGGGTTACGTGCTTTGAGATCCTTGGTTAAAACATATCAGAGACTTGCAAATTTAGGGTCTGGTTCTGCAATCTTTATTCCCACTTTGATTAGGATGTGCGTATGAGTAAGTATTGCAAGACTGGACCTTATATGATTACTTTCTAGCTGAGGATACTCACCCTCTGCCCATGTTTTCCACATTCACCTCAGTTATTGCACACACACCTATGCACTCTCTAACTTCTACCAGTTGGCTATATCTAGGAAGCAAAATATTCCAGACACATTATAACACCCCCATTTGGACACATGTTAAGCATGTGAGAGGGGTAGAAACACCAGTGTTGGCCGGACTCCTTCCTTTCCCCCCTCCATCCCATACCCACTTTAAAGACAATAAACTTTATAATGAAGCAGCGATAACATCTCCCCATTTAAGCTAACAGGCTTATTGTGCGCTCCACCACAGAGTATGCTGTTTTAATTAGCAAGATAGATTTCAGAGTTGATATATTCTGTTGTGCTATAATTCCTGCTTTTACAGTAATTTTCTCCTGCTTTTCACACTATAATGTGCTATAAATCCTACTTAGGCTGCTTCACTGGCCTGTTGCTACTCGGAATCAATCTTTCAGGCCTTCTGTTGCCATGACAACCTCCTGCCATCCTCCCGTTCACTGGAATATGATACAGTCTCCTGGGGAAATTGCTATGAACTTGAGGATCACACGGCTTTCAGTCGCCACTGCTTGAATTCAGCCCCGTCTCCTTTCTACCTCTTACGGGCTTAATTCTCCCCCCACAAATCCTTTTGTGCTGTGCGTGCAGGTCTGTGTGTGAAGAAAACAAGTCAACCAGAGAGCCATTCTTCTTTTCATCCCTCTTGAAAGAAGATGCCTGGAAAATAATGTAGACTTAGCTGGCTTTAATGCCTAAGCAAACCAGGCACAATTGGAGCAACCCCTCCTCCCATCCTCTCCCTTTTGTTTCCATTTTTTCTTTCATTCTTTCTCTTCCTAATCTCCTCTGCTCACATATTCACAGTCCCAAAATGCTCATTTCACCATTCCATCTTATTAATAAATGTACTTATTCTTAATCCCCCCGCCTCCTCCTCCGTCGCCTTTCTGTCTTCTCTGTTCTCACTCCTTTTTCTTTTCTTCCGCCTCTCATTCCCACCTTTCCCCCTATTTAACATTCCTCCCTTCCCTCCCCACAACAAGTTCTCTCCTTCCGTACATCCGGGGGGGTCCATCAGCAAGCCAAGATTCATTTGTCAGCTCGTCCTGCTCCCCAGGTCACAGACCGCATTGCACTGAGCCTTAATTAAGCTTCAACTGTTGTGGGATAAGGGGCATTTTTCATTTTCTTGGGTTTCCTTATTTTATTTATATTTATTTTTTGGCACAGTTTCATTCTGAGATTTGTTAAAGATTTATAACACTGTAGAAAGTATCAAATCTTTCTCCTCAACTGGAAGGGAACAAACGAAAGTAGGGTTGATTCACTCTGCATCAAATACACTGCTCCCTTTACACAGGGAAACAATTATTACAGGCGCAAAGCCCAGTACATAAAATATTAACTGCTCTGATGTCATTGCACTAAAACAGCATCTGTGAGCTCCCAAGTATTCGCAGGCGTTGGGGAGTGTCATAAACAGATAGCTAAGGGTTAACGTCTCTTTCACCTGGAAATAAGTATCTGAAGCACCTGACCAGAGGACCAATCAGGAAACAGGATTTTTTCAACTCTGGGTGGAGGGAAGTTTGTGTGTGAGTCCTTTGTTCTTGGGTTTTCTGTCTGATTCTCTCTCAGCTATGAGGGGATTTCTATTTCCTGCTTTCTAATCTTCTGTTTCCAAGTTGTGAGTACAGAGATCATAAAAACAATAGGGGTTATTGTTTTTTCTTTTGTATTTACATGTCTATAGTTGCTGGAGTGCTTTGAATTGTATTCTTTTTGAATAAGGCTGTTTATTCATATTTCTTTTAAGCAAATGACCCTGTATTTGTCACCTTCATACAGAGAGACCATTTTTATGTATTTTTCTTTCTTTTTATATAAAGCTTTCTTTTTAAGACCTGTTGGAGTTTTTCTTTAGGGGGGAACTCCAGGGAATTGAGTCTGTACTCACCAGGGAATTGGTGAGAGGAAGAAGTCAGGGGGAAATCTGTGTGTGTTAGATTTACTAGCCTGACTTTACATTCCCTCTGGGTGAAGAGGGAAGTGCTTGTGTTTCCAGGACTGGAAATAGAGAGGGTGGACTCCCTCTGTTTAGATTCACGGAGCTTGCTTCTGTGTGTCTCTCCAGGAACACCTGGAGGGGGGAAGGGAAAAGGTTTATTTCCCTTTGTTGTGATAAAGAAAGCTAACCCCAGACCCAAAAGCCAAGTCTTGATGCTGCCAAAAATTAAATCAAGACAGTAGGCCTCCATCATACTAACATATAGTAAAGTAAGAAAAGCTGATTTTCCACTAACTCTCCTGAGGCTCACTCTCTGATTTCTCTATACACTACTATTATCACACTATTATGCTATTAAAATGCTGCCTTTAAGGGATTAAACTAATATAAAGTCCCTTGTATTACTACTGAAATAGACTAATAACTGCTAGGTCACTATAGTTTATTAAGAAGCTTGTGCACGCACAAAAATAACCCCAATGTACTTGGCCAAAGGAACAAACATGTATTTTTGAACCCAAGTTCCTCAAATTTTGCTTGGGAGCACAGCTGCAGAAACCGCAAGTAGGTGGACACCAGGTGCCAAGATCCTGACAAACAAAACAACCTGTAAAAAGGGGAAGTTGCAAAGGGCAAGCTTGCAAAATTAGCTTATTTTATATGTTTTTAGGAAATGGTGTCATTGTATTAACCAAATATGGTATATTCGGATGCATGAGTTCATATGCTAATGTGCGGTTTTTGGCTATATAAACCCAGGTACCACTGCTGTAAGGTAGAGCGACTTCCCCTTGCTAGGGGACTTTGTCGTCTCTCCCTGCATATATGCTTGTATTCTCTGATTAATCAATAAAGGAGCCTCAGGCTGTCTGATCAACTCAACTGAGTGGTGGTCCTTTTCCACGACAGTTGTGAGACTCAAGGGATTTGGGTCTTGAGGTCCCCAGGGAAGGTTTTTGGGGGGACCAGAGTGCCCCAAAACACTCTAATTTTTTGGGTGGTGGCAGCTTTACCAGGTCCAAGCTGGTAACTAAGCTTGGAGGTTTTCATGCTAACCCCCATATTTTGGACGCTAAGGTCCAAATCTGGGACTAGGTTTATGACAGGGAGGCAGCAATTCTTCAACTCACTTGCTCCATGAAATATTGATTCCCCAGCCCTGGTGCTGCTTTTACAGCTGCCAGTCCCAGTGACGGCAGAGGGTATCTGCATAACTATTCCCAATGGGAGACACTGGAAGATACAGTAGGAAATGCTCTATCCAGTGACCTTTCCTAAATTCATGGGACTGTAGGCACTTGCAAGCATTACTCACGACAGGACAATTCACAGCTGGCGTCACTGCACAACATGATTACATGGAAGGTATGCTGCTGTAGAGCAGTGTCTGGATGGAAGGATGAGTGTATTCCCATCCCACCCACCCCCACCCCCTATCCCTAACACAAATTGAAAGAAGAGGCTACTCTAGCCAAGTTGGACTCTCTACACCTCTCGATTCATCTAGTCTGACATCCAACTCCTCCACCAGGATCAGATGCAGGATCAGATCACAGGTCCATCTAGCCAATTCTCCCATGCCTTTCCTGTACTGGGTTAAGCTAAACTGGACTCCTGCTACCTACAGTGGCCATCAACTGATGCTTCAGAGGAAAAGTAAAGAAAAATCCTTAGTATGAACCTAGACAGCTGTGTAATATTAGAAGAAATTCCAGTTGAAAGTTTTCAGCTGGTTCTAGTTGGCCAACTAGCTGTTGGATCTGTTTCTCTACTGGTTCCTGGGTCTATCAGTCCACTAGCAAAACCAATGGAGACCAGAAGAGACCAAGAGAGAGCACAGGAAGAATTCTCATGGAATCTACTGGAACTTTCTCAAGGGATGCTGAATGTGGGAGAGGATTAATCAGACCTTTTCTGCTGTCATTGGCTTAATTTTACCTACCTCCATTATTAAGACAAAAATTATTTCCAGATCTTTTTGTTATAAACCCAATCATAATACTTCTGAATCACCTGCAGTCCTCTAGAGTTACATACGCTCTCTGGCAACTCTGAAATTATATTTTACGCAAATTGACTGGCTGGGTTCAGGGCTAATAAAATGTGATTGATCTCAGAAATAGAGCAGGACAAACATCAGAAGGTTCAAAGGCTTGATTCAGATAAGCATCCAGAAGTTGGGATGCTTCTCTGAACTATCTCAATATCCTAAGTCTGCAATACTGGGCTGGAAATGTCTTGAGATTTCCTACTTCAGGTTAGGTGAAATGTGTCTGGGGAACTGTATCTCGTATATTGGGACTTCTGCTTCTGACTGAAACAATAGTGGCCACTTCTACAGAGTTAGCATAGCCCAGCAGATATCACATAGTTATGTAGTGCTGCTGTGTATTGTCAAAAAGCTGCCAGGTACCACCCAACAGGTAGTTTCCCCCCAGTAGCAGGTGAAGATGAAGTATAGATTATAAAGTGTTTGGGGAACTTCTGGGATGAAAGGTATAATGGAAATGGCAAAATATTGCAATGAACTGCCTACTGTATAGGTGCACCATGCTCCCATACAGGAAAAAATCAGAACTGTTTGGTTGTTTGTCACAGTTTCCATACAGTGAACAGCTCATGGGTTTCTCCTTTAAATCAAATGGCAGAAACCTGCACATTTGAAGTAAATTGAGTTTATTCCTGCTCAGCTGTGCAGTTCTAGGGGAGCATGTGCCGCACAGTGGCGAATTCAAAGTTCTACGTTGCTGGGGTTTTATTACTGCTGTTATCTACACCTCAGTGTTTTCTGTGCTGACATGTTAGGAAATGTTGAGCTTTATAGTGCTCCTGGTCCATGAAGTCCAAACAGATTCTACTGATCATATGGGAGAAAGAAACCCTGATCACTTGAATGCTCCACATAGTTGATTTTTCAATGCTGTGGAAGCATCATTCTGTGCCTGGGGGAATAGGATGGAGGGATGGATGACACACCATTTGAAACCAGGTGTGTATTCCTGAGCTTCTGCTGACCAGTGTACTCATTGCTCTTCAGCTACAGCTGGACTCTGGACTTCTTGTTCATGTGTCTTTCTCTGCAGAGATCAGTTGCCTAGTCTCTCCTGCTTTATATCAAGAAATTGGAAAATGTATTCAAACTCTCTTCCCCTGGCAGCTGAAAGTTCTGCCTCACAAGAATGAAAATGATAAATAGATCACTGAACAACACAAAGAAACAAAATTATAGATGTCCTATCCGTCCAGGAACCTGTCCTTCTCTAGGAAAAATCTGGATGAGGCAGAGAGAGCAACAAGAAATGCTGCTTCATGTTGTACAAACATCACCTTCTTCAGTCATAGTCTGTCCCAACTTTTCATAGACAATCTATGGTTCCAACCATAATAGCACAACTCTGGCATCTAGAAGTTGCCCTATCCATTTACTGGGATATACAGTAATGGCCTGATTTTAAGAGGTGCTGAGCACCAAAAGAGCTCAATGAAGTGAATGATAGGAGCAGAATAGAGCTAGTCAAACTCCAAGTTCAGGCTTTAGAAACAAAGAGCCTGATTCTCACTTATGTGAAAACACCTTTTTGCCACCCTGGAAATATGGCCCAGGTGCCATCCCTGACATATGTAAAGCTGCTCTGCTCTCATAATTGGGGGTGTGTCAGGAGCATGATCGGAGTGACCTGCACAACAAATATTCTTTTCTTCTTGTAAAGAGCCATGGCATGCAGAATGTAAATTACGGAAGCACTCAAGCTGCTTTAAGTTACACAAGTGACCAGGCAGACCTCTGCACAGCTCTAGAACATGGGGAATGCAAAAGTGGCTTAAAGCTGCTTTTCCCTGCCTTCTCCCCAACCACTAATCCAAGCAAAGGAATGGAGACCCAAATTTCTTTGAAATCAGAACCTTATACAATGATCTTTGTGATATGTGGTAAACATCAGCCTGTCCTGATATTACCCCAGTTTGAATTACACTCCAGGAGCATGGCAGGCAAGAGGGTCAGATGCACAGGGAAGCTTCCAGCCTCTTCCTCCTCCTCACCAACCGTCTCTTGCTAATCACATCCTGAGAGACAGCTCCCAAAGAACACACTCTTCTGAGCTACCAGTGTTCAAGGATGATGTTGCAATGACTGCCCCAGACTTAGATTGGAGTTTAGTATAGATATTATTGTGGGTTAAATTTGGCATGCAAGGTCTAAAGTGTGTTGTATCGTGCCTGGGTATTGTACACAATTTTAAACAGAAAATAAGAAGACTGTTCAATTCAGATAGATGACTAATCGATTTCCTAGAGGACAAGTGTCCACCACACACAAATCAAAACTGGCATTTTCGCTGAATATCTCAGCAAAACACTACAAACACACCTAGAGATTGATCGATGTGTGTGTGAGAGAGGGTGAGGAAGAAAGCTTGAACAGCCAATGCCCCATGTTCTGTGCATAGCCAGAAGATTCCAATTTCCTGGGCTGTCAACATACCACCTTACACAAACACTGTATCACACAAAATATTAAAAAGAAATTAATTCAATACAAAGGTCTCACCGGAATCAATCATTTTTAAAGTGCTAGAAGCCCAAACAATACAGAATATGGTGGTTTCTAATGTTAGTTTATAGTCTTGTCTTTGAAACAAATTTCTTTATATCTGGAATATTTGAGAAACAACATGGCCCTCAATGAAATTAAATGGCAGCAAATTCCAACTGGGTAGAAGGAAATATTGTTTTTATATATAATGTGTCATTAACCTGTGGAACTATGCGCTTTTAATATACTACTGGAACAAGAGCTTAGCAAGACTCCAAGTGCAGTAAACATTTCTGAGGACAGGAATAACATCTGCAGTGGCACTAAGCTAGGATAAAATCACAAGAGGGCACTTATCCTGTTTCAGGATCATCAAATGTGGAGTCAGGAAGAAATAACCCCTGCTGATATGGTATTGCAAAATAGGAGATTACATCTTCCTTTTGAGTATCCAGCATGGGCCAGGGCTGCAGACAGGATACCAGATTAGATGGATCATATTGTAGATCTATTTCAATATATATTGTAGAAAGGACTCCCATTCTGCAGCATTGTGTATAAAGCAGATGCTGGGCACTTGAATCCTGTTCCACTGCAATTCCGTGATGAACTTTTGGACCCCCAGTGCTTGGAGTTGAGGGATAGGCAATTATCCTGTCAGTGCTGATGGAACCCATACTCTGGTGATCAGATAAATCCCTCAGACTATATACTGGAACCCAGAATGGAATCCCTTTAGAGGGCAGTATGCTGGTTACCCGAGGGCAGAATCATGCCATTAGTAGCCAAAATGTAAGACTCTCTGATAGAGATGGATTTTTAAAAAAAACTGTGATAAAATATTCTACAATAGTTGCCCTGGCTCATCACAGTTAGTCATTATCTGGTAAATAACACTTGATTTAAAATGTCCCAGCACTCATATTGACTGAATAAACCATAACTCTCCTGATGAGCTACTCACGTCTCCAAGATAAATACCACCCTATTTTAAAACAGCATTAGATCACATCTAATTCAATGAAACTACTGTTGGTTCTCTTGTGTGATATAACATCAGTCGATGGAATGTCAGCAATTGCTTTGCTTCTGTTGTTAAATATGTCTTACTTTTTTATGCTTTAAATTTGACAGTGAATTTTAATGCCCATAATAATACTAAGCACTTATGTGGCACTTTACATTTACAAACATTAACTAATTACAAAATAAAAAGGAAGAATGGATACGATGGCTGGATACAAGCACAGCAAGGCAGGAGCTGTGCAAGTCCCTCTCCTACAATGTGGGAAACATACCTCCAGCTTGAAATGCAGCATTCCTTTTTACTCCAGTCCCATTTCTCCCCCATACCGCTGTGCTAATGCACATCAATCCTGATCTGCTGAACTCTTCTTATTCCAGCATGGGTCCCCACTCCCACAGCTTTGCCAATGCACCTCTTTCCTGGCCAACCACTACTATTCCAGCTGTAGAACACTACAAAAGTTAATATTGCATCTCAATCATCCTGCAACCTCTCTCTTTTTTTCTCTCTCTCCATGATGTTATTTTATTCCTGGGCTCCCCACACAGCTCTGCCAAAGCACCTCGCTCATGCCGTCCTGCACCTTTTGCTGTTCCAGTCTGGATCACTGTACAACATTTGCAAAACTGAACTGCAGTTCCCACTGTTATTCTGCCTTCTGCCTCTCCCATACTCTCTCTCAGTGCTGACCTGCTGCACTCTCTCTTATTCCACTCCTCAGTCCCCCATGAGCATGAGGGTGCTGATTGTGCCAAATTGTGTGTGGTTTCATTCGGTGGCTCAGCATCCACAAGGGACAGGCTCCAGTCATTTGAAATCCCCATATTCAGCTCCCTGCTGAACTCACAGGCTTTCAGAGTCAAAGCATTCAGAGCCCTAGATGGGTACAGTGCTGGCAGTGATTGACTTATTTGTGTCAGTGCCTTGCACAAGGGAAATAACTCAGTTGTTCATTCTGTGATGATCATGTGCCAGGCTGTGTGACCTGACATGCCTGGTTGGAGGATTAATTGGTTTCCCCCAAGGGATGTGCCTGGGAAAAGCTAGAACATGGTAGTGACACAAGCCAGACTGATGCAGCTGCTGACTCAGGGCCACATCTGTGCAAGGAGCCTGGGCCAAATAAACAGCCACTGCTAGGCCCTGGGTGGTTAGAACATTTCTGTCAGGTTCTTATATTGTGTGATGCCAAAGAGCATTCAGCTACTACTCAAAGCACTAGATTGGCTGAACATCAGAACCCGAATTCTCTCCTATGCCTGAGCACAACTCCAATGTAGTGGAGAGTCCTGGCTGCAGGAAGTCACTTGTATGGCATAAACAGCAGCAGTAGAGAACCTACTCCAACTTCTGCCACTGGTATCACATCTGTAATGGACCTCATACCAATGGAGGATCAGGTGATATAGAATTCTGCTCCACAACCGCCCTTCCCCCTCATCCATGCCACTCATGGAATGTCCCTGACAGGCCCCATTTTTCCCCTTGCCCGGGGAGTGGAGGGCCGTTATTGCACAAGGCATTGGAGCTGTCTCCACTAGCCTTCTGCAGAAAGAGAAATTGCCTACCCAAGGGGATATTTCTCTGACAGTGCTGCCCGCGGGAGCCTGCTGAGGTCACTCAATTAGAGTGAACTGCAAACAAAATGGGGCAGACAAACCCCAGAAGCTGGTGGTTATTCCAATACTTAGATTTACCAAGCCAGCACAGAATAGCTTCTATAGTACCTCACTGGTTACTCAGAAGTTCAAACACCGCAGTTCCCTTAAAGTGCCCAGCCTCAGTCAGGCCTCCGTCCAGACAGACATACACGTCAGATATGATGATGATTACTGAAAAGGTTCTTCCAAGCCCAAAGGATCAGCCACATACCAAGGTCCAATTATAACTTAGATCTTACCCAAAATACACACTATTAGCCAGTTCTTATTAACTAAGCTAAAATCTATTAAAAAGGAAAAGAGAGAGAGTGTTGGTTAAAAGATCAATATACATACAGATTTGAATTTAATTCTTGAGGTTCAGATACATAGTAGAGATGAGCTTGCAGTTACCAAAAGTCCTTTTAGAAATAGTCCATAGGTTATAGTCCAATGTCCATATTCAGGGTGACTCCAGTCAGTGACTGAGGATCTCAATCCTTATGGCTTAAGGTTTCCCCTTCTTGAAACCCAAAGCAGATCTGAGATGAAGCAAGATCATGTCCCAAGGTTCTTATACATTTCCCGCAGCATTTTGGCTTGAGAAAACAATAGGTTTAACTTCTCCCAAACGTCCTGGTAATTACCATAGGGTAATTTATCCATTAAACAGTTCAGATACAGTTTATCACAGCCTTCAAAGAGACATATAGACAATAATACTATTTCACTCAAGTATCTTCCTAAATGTTAATATTCCTTTTTTGATCTTTGAATCAAAGCTATAGCAATAGACAAGACTTGTTTGCTTACATCACAAGACCTGAGCAAACACCTACCCTTCTACCTCTAACAATGCAGCCTTGCATTTCAAAGCTCTATTCATTTACATATTTTTCTAACAAGTCTCTAAAGTTCGCCATGGATCAGATCAGTCTGTGAGGTAATTAACTCTTTCTGGCCCTGTCATCCTTCAATGAGATATTAGATCAGACTCATAACGTCATAATCTCCATTGGCTATCTGCAGCTGATTACACAATATACCACTCAGTGACTACGATACTATTAATGAAAATCCTGGGGTAGATATGAATACTGAGCAAGGACCAAAACTATAATATGTTAAATTTACCTACCCTGGGTTACACTGGGTGATAATGAAGCTTATTCTGAAACAGGATAAAATGTAGGATTTCACCAGTGGCTGAGGAGAATGGTAAAGACAATCCATCTCACAGATCATCCCTGTATAAACTTTCAGAATCACATTGTAACTAAATCTGATATTTCCATACTACGGAAGAGCATGGGGACTTTACAAACCACACAGCTAGCAGCATAAAAGAGGAGAGGCTTTTCCTCATTAATAATAATACTTAGCTCTCACATAACACTTTTCACCTTCAGATCTGAAGCACTTTGCAAAAGGAGCACAAGTATCATTAGCCCCATGCTATAAATGGGTACTGAGGCATGGAGGGAGGAAATATCTTGCACAAAGGTATACAGCAGGGCAGAGGGAATACACAGAACAGGAACAAATACAGTTTGGGGCATGGAAAGATTTGAAGGAGGAGGAAATCTGAATACAGCTTAATTTGTAGAGTTTGGCTAAACACAATGAAGACGGGCATAACTGTCTACAAGGATTTGAAAGGTGGCAACAGCAAGGAGGTAGAAAAATATTTTAGGGAGCTCTTATAGTTAGGAAAAATAGGGTGAAATTAACTACTAGAAAATATAGCCTGAACACCAGAGAATATTTCTTGCTAATGAAATCTGTAAAATTGTGGGAAAGTCTCTTCATGAGACATGATGAAAGAAGTTTCATCATGGGAGAACTAAGACTGGGAAAGGAGCAGTCCTGCCCTGGCCCGTAGGGATGGACTCAGTCTGACTTCAAAGTCTGTGCAGCCTTCTTCTTTTCTTAACCTTCAACAGCAGTGACATAGCATCTCCCAATGTTAAAAATCAGCTTCATGTTGGCACCGCGAATACATCTTCAGCAATGTCTACAACCTCTACGCTGGCAGAGCAGTGTCATTTTCTTATGCTTCACACACAGGAAACCCAAGCAGGAAACTAGACGGTAGCCAGTAAAAAATAAACTCTCCATCAAAACTACCACCTGCAATCTGCCTCACAAAGTTCAATGTGGGGAGAAGGATACTTCTGCTTGATAATGCAAGAGGGCTAGGTGAAACATTTTGAGAACCTTGTCCTCAGCACAAAATCCGGACATCATTTGGTATGACTGTAAAGGCATCTTGGCTGTTTCTACAGAAGGGAGATCCACGATTGGAGCAGCAAGAAGCGAGTAGTTGCACAGCTGTGTGTGAAGGAGACAGCAGTAGAACAGCAGGTAGTCCTGCAGATCTGGACCGAGGAACATTTGCAAAGCTGACTGGAGGGAACAAAAGTCTGACTTTGCAGGGAGTGCTTCCAATTCAAGATCAAGGTGTGTCGGCAGAACTGAGAGTGGGGAACCAAATATGGTGGACACTGCATCCCATATTATTCATAGTGATATTATTATGACATGATTATGACACAGTTATGATGTATTTTATGCAAGATAAGTCATGTGAGATGTCATTGGAAAGGTTATGAGCTGATGAATATGATTATCCTATTTGTATGTACGTATCACTTTTGTATCTGAAGTTATGAATAATGGCTATGTATCTGTATTTCATATGTAGTTACATCTGGGTAACGCCCACTTGAAGAGACGTTTTCATTCTATACAGTGGGGAATGGACCATTAGGAAAACAATCAGCCTTAGAAAAAGCTTATATCCCACCTGGGGAGCACTCCTAAGGGCACTACAAACAGCCTCCAAGTAATGGCTGCTATAACTCCACAAAGACATGTGATCTGACCACATGTCCCTAGACTCCATCTTGGGATGTCAGTGTCTTTCCAAAGACCAATCTGGAGACCAAGCTTTGAAACAAAGGATTCCCACCATATGCAAAAGCTATATAAGGCGGGTAGTGACAACATTGGGTGTTCTTTGCTCTCCACACAAAGAGACTCCTGGAAAAACCTGAGGAACAAAGACTGAACTGGGGAAAGTGCTGGACCCAGGCTAAAGGGATTTTTAGCCTGTGAATGAAACACCTGGGGATTCCAGGCTGTAAGCAAGTCCAGCTTGCCCCTTAAGAATCTGCAGCCTGCTTGTATCATTACTTAGGATGAGAATCTGCTATTCATATTCCATCTATTTAGTATATTAAGTTTAGTTTGCATTTTTGTTTATTTGCTAAGTAATCTGCTTTGATCTGTTTGCCATTACTTAAAATCTATCTTTTATAGCGAATGAACTTATATTTGCTTTAGCTAAACCAGTGTGTGGGAATCATAAATGAGGGGCAGAAGGCTGTTGTATATTCCTCTCCACATTGAGGAAAGGGGTGAAAGTTATGAGCTTACGCTGTACAGTTCCCTGTGCATTGAAAGACAGTATAACTTTGGGTTTACAATCCAGAGTAGGTACGTGCCTGAGGAGCTGTGAGTAACTTTCTCCTGCAGGGGCTGGTCAGTGAGCCTGCTTGTAATTGAAGCTGGTGTGTCCCTACCTATTTGTATGCTGGTCAAAATGCAGGCCGGAGGTGCTGCAGCTTGTCACAGCAGTACAGTGTGAATGGGAGCCCAGGTTGGTGGGTCAGTGGACTCAGTGGCACCCCAATTCCAGGTAGCACAGGGGGGTGGGAACCAGTCACATATGAGATCAGCAAGAGGCACTTCAGGTCAGGACTGAGGTACATTGGCAGAGCTCAGAGTGGGGGGCTCAGGACTGGAATAGCCAGGGGTGCATCAGAGTTGATCAGGAGTGAGGTGCATATGGCAGAGCTGAGGGGGCGGGGAAGGTGAGTTTGCACCCTGCCTGTCCTGACAGTAACTCTGAGTGTCATTGGTGTATCACTTCTGTGGGCACTACATTCCTCCAGTTTGGAAAAAGAAAAATGGTAAAGGCCAA
Source organism: Gopherus flavomarginatus (assembly GCF_025201925.1). NCBI lineage: Eukaryota > Metazoa > Chordata > Testudines > Testudinidae > Gopherus > Gopherus flavomarginatus. Next base: position 120,845,851 of record NC_066621.1, on the reverse strand, counting down.
AATGACATTGTTGGAATTTTTAAATAGGATATTGCTGAACTATTACGTTTTAATCCTGTGGTTAGGGCTCTGAAATGCTGTCAGGATCACTGAAGAGCTTCAGGAAAAGCCTTTGAGATTCAGCAAGAGCCATTCAGAGTGCAGTGTGCAGGCTGGCATGTGAAGTTCACCTACGCTGTTATGGTGGCAGTAGCTGTCACACTAACATGGACAAATACACAGGAATCCTGACCTCCCAGGAGGATCCATGCTGTAAAACCTTCCTGTTATGAGTGAGTCACTCATTGCATGAAAGAACTGGAATAGACAGTCCGAATGCAAATGAGAACCTTAACTGCATTTCTTCCCCCTCGGCCCTCACAGCTGATCTCCCCAATAGCACATAACTGCTGTCTGGCTTTAGCTCCCGTAGTACAACTAACTCTTCCCTCTCTGTTACGCCAAAAGACAGGCTGGGTCATGAAATTTGGGGCTTATGCAGTTTAGCATCCCAATGACACCTGCACTGTCATCTTTCATGAAAGCTATGATCTATCCTCCTCTGCAACTTCCTCTCCTTCCACTGAATAGGTCAAACTGTCTCTTTCAGATCTCAGGGACAGCAGTACCTGAACAGCAACCAACAGCAGGGGAGCAGACAGAAGAAAAGTCAATCTCTGCCACATATCTCTGGAGGGTTGGGATGGAGTTTGCTGAGTGTATTTTTCCTGCGGGATTTTCAATCCTGCTCCCTCCCTGGCAGCACCAGCTGTGGAGCTGGAGTCTAAATTCAGAGGGGACGTAAGCTGATGCACACGGGGCTCCCACAAAACCAGACATTCACCCTGCTGGTGGGTGTTCTTCTCGCTGCCTTCCTCTGTTCTGGGCTGTCAGCATGTGAGTTCTCAGTCCTTCTGGGATTTACACCAAATTAGGCTTGTGCCCATCCAAACCCAGCAGGCCATATTCAAAGGTAATGTGCAAGAGTGTGTGTTGGGGGAGTTGGGAGGACAGTTAGACATGAATGCAATTCTGAGACTGTCCACACATATAAGGGAGTTTAGAGAAGGCTCTAAACAGGCATAACAGAGACCCTGGGGGCTGGGAGGTATAAGTTACATTAATTTAGACTCTCTAAACTTAGTGTGACTAACTAACCTCTTAGTTTGGCACCAACTCTACTATACTTAGGAGGAAAGGAGGGCTTGTTTTGGTGGAGGAGGGAGGTTCATCTGAGACTATCACATTTGCTCACATTGGACTTCTCAGGGAACACCACCAGATGTTTATCTGGAGCCTGCAATGCAGTAAACACAGCAAGCACTCCCTGCCTCTGCCATTCACCAAACATTTCTGCTGGACAGCGGTCAAAGGTTCGCACTGGGATTCTAACCCACATGCAGCAAAATCTTTGAACCAGAGAATGCCAGACTCAGTTTTACACAGGGACAGGTTCTAACCTAGCACATAGCAGGATGCCCCGCATAGAGTTCATCCTGATTGACTCTGGATCTGGCCATCTCTTTTAGCTTCTTTCCCACTCACATCTGCACCCTTCTTTGACCTGGATGTGCAGATGTAGCAAATTGCCTTGTGCTCAAAGTGCTGGAGATGAAGAATCTCGAGAAGTGCCTCTGACTGGCTGAGCTCCTTCAAGTCCTTTCGCAGCAGCAGAAGAGGAAAGGGTCCTGATGTGCTGAGGTGGATGAAGTCAGCACCGAAGATGTAGAAATGCATGGTTGGATGACTGCATGAGGGAGGCAGCATTTCAGAGCCAAATGGTTTTAAAAAAGACAAGAAAATTTGCAGATGAACAGAATGAAAGGTTAGTGTCCAGGTAGGGTCCCAAGTGCCTTATTCTTTTGTGAAACATCCTGCCATACACACAACTCCACTTCTATGCACACAACTCTGCTGCCCATCTTCCCACAGGTACAAAGATGCACAGCCACCTCTCTCCCATCCTCAAATAACTCCACTGGCTCCCCACAGTCAACATGAGGAGCCACTTCCAAATTGTACTCAAGTTTTAAAACCAGCATAAACCCAAGCAGCCTCATGGACTTTGTCTCTTTCTCCTGCTCTCCCTCCCATCATTTACTTTGCCACTTTACTTCTTGCTGCAGAAGGTCCTCCTTACCCAAGGGCTTGTTTAGGATATCATGGAAGATCAATAATTTGCATAAGGTATTGAGTAAAGCACTATAGATCATCTGGCTCCTGAGAAACTGAATTTTATTCCCCTTTGAAAGTCAGGGATAGAGGAGTTTGAATATTTTTTCAGACAAAAGTAGGTCATTTTGGTTCTGCAAACACTGAGTTTTACCAATTTATACAGCATATGCAAGTGTTCAGCAGATAGTTTGTAATGAACATGTTTTAGCCCATGATTTGTTTGCAGACTGATTATTCTGAGCAGTCACTATGTATTATTGACATGATTGGACAGTCTTATGGTATTGCTTCTGTTCAGTGACTGGAGATATACACAGGGCTCCTTTCTTCTGTCCACAAATTATCCATGAACATTCCCAACTGTTCTCCAAATCCAGTCCATTAATATCTGTCTATGATATTTAGATGTTTATAAATGAATACAAGGTGTCATGAATACCAGGCAAGAGAATTGGATGGGTTTCTTTGCATACACATTCTTTTGTTGTATTTACTTGCTTGACTGTAGCAATGGGCACGTTGCTTCTTGAAAGGTGTCTTAAGATCTCCAGTGTGCAGAAGAACTCAGTATAATGATATAAATGTATCAGCAACTCTAAGGGATTCCAACATGAGATTAACAGGAGCATGTTACCATCACTTCCTGACCTAATTGCAAAACTCAGCTGGGCGATATCAGAAGACTAAATAAATGATGAAAAATTCACCCATAATCTCCTACCAAGAAAACGCCAGATGTTCCAACCCTGGAGAGCTCTGAGGTTTATACAGTCTTCTGCTTGTTGCATACACTGCAGATGACAGTGTCTTAAATATGTTGCCAAAGGCTTATGTCTGAGCCGAGGAAAGCTTTGCAACAGCTCTCTGGTTTCTGTGCTACCAGTAGAGATCAAGCTCCTGTGTTGTTGGTGAGAGTAAGAAATAGCACAGCACACAGTTTCTCCTGAGAAGCCAGGATCCTTCGAAGCAATTCAGCTCTTGAAGAACAGTCGTTGGATTACAGTTAGAGTTCCTGTCTATCAACTTCCTTAGTTTCTACTTTTTCCCTTAGTGCTCTGCCACTCGGAGAAGCAGAAACACAGCCAGAATGTGGGGTTCTTGAGAGAACGCACAAGGATCAAGGGACAGGCTCAGAGAACTAGCTTGAATCATGCATTGTGCACACAATGGAGAGAGTATGGTATAAAAACCAAGAAGGATTACATAGAAAGATAATTAACTAGACAGACAGACAGACAGAAGGGAAGAGAATTAAGAAGGGATGGAAAATTTATGTATGAAATAAGTTAAAGTCCTTATTGTTTTGTTTCCTGATGTCCTGCTCCATTTCCACCCTCTGAGACTTCAGAAGTAAAGCATTATTTTTGATCTAAAGGGAGACACAAACAGAATTCGTTTCTGGAATAAGCAGGTACAACTATTGTCATCTTCAATGGAGTTGCACCCGCACATGTCAGTGTTCAATTTAAATTCAAAAAATCTTACTCATAAACCAAATAAGATATTTCATCTGTTTCTAGGATGCTCATTTTCTTTCTACAAAGAAACAGATCGATTTTCTTGCTGCATCACAAGTGAAAGTGATGAAGCAAGACACAGAACTTTACCAGCTGGAGTGTTATATCTAGGCAAGGTGGTGAGAGCAGTAGTTTGTTGCAGAGGTTTTATTTAGCTGGCAAGCAGGACCTGCCTCTCGGACTAGTCTGTTTCTAATTCTCTTACACAGCTTGTCTCTCCTGGGCAGAAATTCAAAGTATATCCCAGTGGTTCTGAAAAGCAGGCAGAGCTGCAAAGCACTAATTACATCCTCACTGGTGTGTAACAAGCATATCGTGCCATTGCAACTACTGTATAGGACAGCCACAAGTAACATCCCACTAATTATATTGCTGATCCGTGTGATTATACAGTCCAGTTCCCCAGGGTATTGTTGCTTATTCTTGCTGTTGTATATACAACCCATCCCACTCTAGTCAGCCCCACTTTCAACCTGAGAATCACTTCCCCCTTGATTCAAGAGATCTACGCCAGCCCTCATTTTTTTCAGTGTTGAGCCCCCAACTCTGAGCAGTACTTAAGACCTAAGTAATACTGCTCCCTGGACTGTCAGAAGGCCATTTCCACGGCTCAGAATGGGCTAGCTAGTAGCCTGCCCAGGGTTGTGACTATTGCTGTTGTATGGAATGACCAATAAAGATGCTTATGTGGGCTGGCTAGCAGCTCCATGGATGGGCAAGAGAGTTTACTCATGAATTAGAAGACCAGATTAGAAGTTCTCTGGACTGACAGTCAACAAGCTAGCTGCTCCACTGAATGATCCATCAAGAAGTGGTGGTCTAGAGAAGAGAAATAATGAGCATTCACTACCACTGGATTCAAGTGCAACAAAGTAAGCAACAGGAGTTTCAGACATAGGGAAGCAAGAGGCACAAGGTCATGAAAGCACACTGTGATTTAGCTTGTTTTGTTTTTGTTTTGACATAAAAATGCCTATATATATATAGAACAGAATATTGAGAATACATTTTGCTGTTCAAGTGTGTCCTGGTGGGAACAATATAAAAAATAATTTAGGACCAACCGTGAAATTATGTGCATTTATTCCTGCCTTCCATTACTGGAGATAACAAGATGAATAGTAAAAAGTGAACTTTTAACAATCCTGTAATTATAGGCACTGAACCATATGTTATTGAAAGAATTGTGCAAAATCCAGATGCAAAAGAATCAACTGGGTATGTAAATAGAAATGAAACAGTAAAATAATCAAGTGATGAAGAAGTAATGCACCCCACTAAATAGCTTCTCAGCTTCTTTTACTGCCGTGTTTTCATTTCTTTAACAAATACTTCATTTATTTTTATCGTTTTGCCACACTTCCCACAATTATACATTGTTCAAGTGTTATAACCAACCTAGCAAAAATATCCTGGTGGCTGCTGATTGCCATTCAGAACTTTCTATTTTACTTGCACACATAATTGGACTTGCTAGAGTCTTTTACATCCTCGTTCTTTGTAACCTACGTACTAGAATACTTGGGAACATTGAGGATTTGACCATTTGCAGGAATGATGGAAGCAAGTCCAGGGAATTACTGTGGTTGATTTGTCAAATGTGAGTGTCTAACATTAAGGCTCCTCAATCAACATTCAGGCACTTAAAGAGAAGCAGCCTGATTTTCAGAAGTGCTGAGAAACGCCAGAAGTCAATGGAAGCTGCAGATGCTCAGCACCTCTAAATATCATGCCCGCTTAAGTGCCTGACTGTGGATCTGGGATCCTAACCTTAGGCACCTAGGGTGGAAAGCTTCAGCTGTAGCTGTTAATATTTGTTTTTCTGTCTTGTGTAAACATTTCCCTTTAGCACTCAGCAAAGCCATCTATTGTAACAGGACTAGTCAATAAAAGAGTCTGATTTTGTTGATGATCCTTTGTGTTTTTTAAAAGCAAATTTTGTGCCAGTGAGAGGTATCAGATGGACAGCCCAGAAATCAAAGACAGTTTTATCCACAGAATAGGTAAAGGTTGGGCAGCTGCAGGGCAAACTTCTGCCCCATACCACCTTGGCCAATGTGCCTTAACATTGACCTGGAGAGGACAACTTTAATGATGAGAGTCCAAACCCAAAGGCACATCCTCTGCGGAGACTGCAAAGGGGGCTACCCATATAAGGAAGCTACTACACTAGCAGCCCCACACACTGCAGTTCACAATGTTACTACAATGTTTTGGGTCGTTAGCTTAGAATACTGCAGATTTTGTTGCTGCTGCTTAGGCGCAATTAGTGAGAGTGGCTTCTTTAAGATGCGGACATCTGCCCATCTGGAAATGGACTGAGGTCAATTCATTTAATCAGTTCACCAAACAGCTAAATTGTAAGGCCAGGCCAGCCAGCCACCCTTCTTCATCTCCAGAGTTCCTAAAAAATAAACAGCTGATTCTCCACTGCCTTGCACCTTGTGTCATCACTGACATCCCTGCCAAGTGGGTATGAAACACCACCAAATACGAATGGAAGCATTTTGAACTCACTCAGCACAGGTGTTAATAATGATACAAGGGGAGGGGAAGGGAGCAAGAGCAGGCCCAAAGATACCACTTCAGTCCCCATAATGCTCTCTAAATGTTGGTCTTTCCAAGCAGATGGTCTCCTTGGGCTTCCACATTTAATCTCGTGCTGTTATTTCTTTCTGTTTCTATGGCCCAGAGAGAGGTAAATGGACTGTTCTGCTATCTCCTGTCCTTTTCCTTTCTTCCCCTCGCTAAAGGGAAGGCAGAGGTGGGCACATTTTGGGAACAGTGCGGTGAAAGCTCTGCTACAGCCATGGAGTTCAACTCCACTTCAAACAGGGGCCTTTTAACCACCTGACTGGATGAGAGGATGGAAGAAGGGCCGCATGACAAAAGAAGTGGAATAAATGAGTTGTTCTGTGAATGGCTGAAGTGCAGCCCACATATTTCTGTAATGCAGTCTGTGGCCTCCCAGCTTTTCAGTACACAAGCATGACACACAGAAACTACAGGTCCCATGCCTGGGCTACATGACAGAGTTAGGGCCATAAGGCAACTTACATCCACCTAACTCTGTAGCGTCTACACTAAAAGGTAGCTCCCACTGATGTAACTCACCCACTACACCGACTTAATAACTCCACCTCCACAAGAGATGTAGCGCTTAGGTTGATGTAGGCAGGTCAACACAGTGTCAGTCATAGACACTACGTTGCTTACATTGACCGTTGCTACCTTTCAGAAAGTGTCCCACAATGCTCCACACTGGCAATTAAATCAGTGCAAATGCTCCTAGAGAGGACACATGCCGCCAACACAAGGAACATAGTGTGGATGTGTAAAACTGATTCTATTATTGCAGTGGCTGTATGCCGACGTAACTTAGGCCGACTTCATTTTGCAGTGTAGACTTGCCCTCCGTGTGCAATGCTCACTCTTGAATCGAGGTGCTGCTGTATTTCCAGATCACCAGGAGGCTTTATTGAGTATCTCCTCTTCCCTTGACTACCACCAGTCCCCTTTCTACGGCTGCTCTGGACCCCAGCTTGTGCAGCCTGCTCACCTCCATGAATGTACTAAGGAGCGCACCACCCTCTCCTCCAACAGCTCCCCTGGCTCCCCTTTCATTTCATGATCCAATTCACAATTTTCCATGGACTTGCTTTACACCACCTACCAGGTCTTACCCTCTCTACTCTTCAATCCTGCTGAACTAGTACCAGCCTGCTCGCTGTTCATCCCCATAGCGAGCTGAGAGATCTTTCTCCTCTGCAGCTTGCAACAATGGAAACAGTCTCCCTATCGCTGTTCCTTTCATTTTAAAGGCCATCTGATAATATCCCTTTTCTCTTAGGGATCAAGACAAGGGAAGGATTTATTTCATTCTAACTACACTATTTAACCCTCCTAAGGGGGAGGAATAGTTATATGAAATACACTGTACAAAGGATGTGTTTGGAATTCTCCTTCATTTGTATTCTCCAGGATAGTGTGCTGGTTCACCTCTCATTTTTCCGAGGCCCAGTGGGGCAGGCCAGCAGTCGCACATTCCTACAGCAGCACAATTCACGACAACACACACAGCCCAAAACAGGCCGCTCTAGCCAAACTAGCAAGGAACAGCACTCACCAGTTGGCTCACTGAGGTCTGGCAAATCTTATTAAGGGAAGGAATTATTATTTTTAAACCAAGCAATGTGGGTGTCTTCAGGGCCAACTCTAGGTTTTTTGCTGCCCCAAGCAAAAAAAATTTTGGCTGCCCCCACCCCAGCCCTGAGCTCCCCCCCACACCCCGTGCTGCCCCAGCCCTGGGCTCTCCCCGCCACCTGCACCTCCCCACCATCCCAGCCCTCGGCTCTGCCCCCCCCCCATGCTGCCCCAGCTCTGGGCTCCCCCCTTCCCCCCCCACCAGTGCCCTCCCACCCACACACCCCATGCCGCCTCAGCCCTGGGCTCTGCCCCCTCCACCTGCACCCCCTGCCATCCCAGCCCTGTGCTCTCTCCCCCCCCTCAATGTGCACCCTTCTTCGGCCCCAGCCCTGAGTCACTGGTAACTTGCTGATCATTCAGCAAGAATTTTGGATGTGCACAGAACACAGACAGGATTGGTTCCCATATGGTTACAGAACTGCAGTAAAGTGGAACAATTTTCAGCTTGTGTGATTGGAGGATATCTGGATACACATTATAAGACTGTCCTCCATAAATGAGGAAAAGTTGAGGTGCCTTTATTATTTTATTGTTCCACTTTTTGTTTCTATGGGGAATTTGCCAATGCAATATCACTTGTCTTCCTTTTAAACAAATAAAACTAAAAAAAAAAAAAAAAAGGCAACGGCTGTTGAAAATAGCAATTCCAGTTCTAAAAACCACTGGGAAGCATTTCTTGCTCAATTTTATCCTACTTTTTCTAGAGCAAATTACACTGGATCAGCATATTTGATTTGGAAGAAATGAAGTAACAGCTGCCCAAATTGAGATTGGGCACTCTTGAATTCTGAGGTGTTCAAATCTGGAAGGAAGGTGCTAGATTCCCTTTCTGAATATTAGCTAAATCTAGAAAGGAAAAGTCAATTTCTGCTTCCATGGCTCAGAAGTGGAAATCTTCCTACGTGCCTGGTATTGTATCTAAAACTGACCAGATCCAGAGCCTCCCCTCCCTTATTTTTCATTTTAAATTCTAGTGGGATCCACATACCTCCCTTGCTAGGCTTCAGATAGCGAGGTGCACTGTCCATTTAGTCCATCCAGTTCCCTCTTTGGGCGCTGCAAGGTGAGGTCACACCAGTAACCCTAATCCAGTCTGGAGATGTCTTCTGAAGGGGATATCTGGGCCAAAGCCTTTTACTCCTTGGGCACACTTGTTCCCCATTCACAGTGCCACACCGCTCTAGCAGTGAGCTCTCCATTCACAGGAAGCTGCAGCATGAGGTTTTAGCTATCATACTCCCTCTCCCTTCCTTTCCTGTTGATAGCAGCCAAGGGAATGCTGGGAAATGTAGTTCTTTCCCTGCTCCAGGGCTGGCTCTGTAGGCAGGGAGCTAACCAAGGAACTACAGCTCCCAGGGCCCCCTGTTGGTTCTCAGCTCCCAGGCTGGAATGGGCTGCCCCAAACACATGCTTGCTTTGCTGGTGCCTCGAGCCGCCCCTTGGTATTTTTAATGAAAAATGGGGAAGATTTTTTTTAAACAGAAAAAACCCAACCCCTATCAATCCCTTTCCCAGCCCCTCTTTTCCACCCAGCTCTATTACTAAATGCACTTTTTTTTAAGAACCCCTGGTAAATACCCCCCTCCATGCCCTCACCCAGAACAGACACATACCAGCTTCTAGCTCTCTCAGAGACCACCTCTTCTTCCTTCTCTCTCTTCCCACTCAGAGGCTGTGAACACCCATTAATACTGAGGGAAGAGTAACCCTAACCCAACCACTCATCTTAAAAAGAACAGTCACTCCTAACGTACCTCATCCGTCCCCAGCAATCTGGAAGTACCAAGCGCTGTGTTTTGCTCAAACAAACAGTGAAAAGCATGAAATTCTCAACCTAGATTGTTTTTATTTAAGATTGAGTGAGGGGGAGGCGGCAAAAATAAATAAAGACTAACTATAAAGTCTCCATCTGAGACAGGGAGAGCTAGAGTGTAACTCACTCTGTAACCATCTGCATCCGAGATGAAACAAATGGCAGCTGCCTCAAAATAGCCCCTACACACACAGGCAGGGAAACATTTAAAGGTGCAGTTGCCCTGGTTTTCTGGCTATATCGCCTTTCAGCTACATAGCTTCAAATGCCCATTAGGTCCCTTATACTTGGCATGCTGAGCACCCTCAGCTTCCATTGACTGCAATGGGAGCCATGGGGCTCAGCTCTTCACTAGAAGGATGCCAGCCTACCAGCTGCCACTGAACACGCTCCTGACACCCCAGGGTGCCCACTGCTCTCTCACTGTCCCCCCCAACACCCACATTTTGTTGTGTGAAGCAGGGAGGATGACTACGTTTGGAAACTGTACAATTTTCAATCCAAAAAAAATCAAAACCAGTCCCAATATTTGATTTCCCAGGAGGGGAACTAATGTTCTTCAGCGTGATAGGACCCCAGAGCTGACCCTGTTATGCAGAGACTGGAAGCAATCAGCTGCATGGGGAGATCCTTTCCTGGTATGCCCCCTCCTAATCTTTCTCCTCTATACTAAGGCACCTGCATGCAATATTTACCTCACTGGGAATGAAACAAACACACTGGCCATGATCCCTACTCTAGACTTATTCAGCTGTGGTGCCACTGAACTGTTGTACAAGGGAAGCCTCTTGCTACAACAACACAGGGAGACAGAGACAATGACTCCTTTTGTCTTGCGAAGAGTCTCATGCAATCAGTCCTGCAATCGGCTATGACGCTAATGCCCCTGGGGTTTATCCAGGAGTAATAGTTATGTTATTTTTAAGGTGGGATGGTCTCAAAAGAACTGCAAGAGAGAGAAGAGACAGAAAGAGTAAAGAAGGGGAGGATGTGTGCTGAGAAAACCAGGAGCCCCTGCTTGGATTTCTTAAACCATTATTAAGCAGAGAAGAGAGATTCTAAAGGGTGAGAGATCTAAGCAGTTAATGGGAATATGCTCACTTTTCATTAGAACATCTCAAGCTGCTCTACTGCACAGCTTTGGCACCAACCAATTTAACAAAAGCAGGTGCAGGTTAGAACACTAGTTGCAAAAATGATTCCACACACTGATTGTCCCACCGGACAGGAATGCAGCAGCTCCATGAACAGCTTCACCAGGGGAATACAAGCTATGATAATTAACCCTCTCTTTACTGGACTAAACTACAGCAAGTGGTAAAGCACATCTCTAAATGGTGAGAGCGGGATATTGAGAAAAAAAGTGGAGGAAGAGAAGAGAAAAAAGGGTTAGATAAGAAGGGGAACCAGCATAGCAGGTATTTTACAAATCTTCCTTGAAATCACTGCTTTGTTGGCTGGGTGGGAGGAGGTTAAGAAAAAGGCAAAACCCTGTTTCTGAGCTCCTGTTTACTTCAGAGGATAAACAAATTTGGATTAGGGAGGGAAAAATTCTGAGATGTCAGCATACTTCAAAAGCAAAACATTTTACTCAGTACACTTTCCATTAGTGGGATTGCTCCTAGCTCTCTCACGCTCTCGCTAATATTTTCTTCACTGCCTTAGCTTACAATGGTGTCAATGACAAAATTGAAGGCACTGATAAAAGCATCATGGAATCAGCCTAATCCATATAGTCAACATACACTCATCCTCAATTACACCAAGTAGTATTGTGCAATTTTCTGCATGGAAACACAAAAATAAAGATGACAGACTTAATCTCACTTTCCTCCTTTCTCCCGCCCTACATCTTCCTTTTAATCTGTCCTTACGTGGCTGGTCTGTCAGCAGGAAACTAAAAAAAACAGGGAAGAAAGAGGGTGGCCTGACTCCCATAGTGGGGACCACACCAAGGAAAGGAGCTTTACCTCAGTAAAGCATACAAATTAATGGCATTCCCAGTGAGAAAACACGAAGCCAGCTCTTTAGCTAGAGTAAACCTCACTATAGCTCCATCAAAGTCAGTGAATTCACATAGATTTACATCACCTAAGACTCTAGTCCACGGTCTTTGGGAGTTGGGCTTTTGCTTTTTTCCTACACGTTCTCTTTTGCTTGCAGCCATAAAGCCTTATGAAAGGGATTCTGTCAACATTTCCCAAGAAAAGCAAAACTGGAGCTGGTAGGTGCTTGGAGGAGAGAGCGCTTGGAAAACTCTGATGATGCAAAAGGAAACATACCTGCACTAGTTCTAATAAAGGTAATGTACTAAAAATAGAGAGCAGTTGCGGCAGCACAAGAGGCCCCAAGTACGTATCTCTTCAAGACACTAGCCACATACTCAGGCTGTTGCAGCTGCATGTTACTTTTAGCACACTATTGCAATCAGAGCTAGCACAGGTATGTCTTCGGGAGCTGGGAGACACATCCCCAACTCAAAGTGTTGACATGCTGTGAGTCAGTAACAAAATATTCCCTGCTTGGTGCCAGGTGGCACTGTGCTGCCAGAGGGGCCATCTTTTGGATGAGACATGAAACCAAAGTCCTGATCATTTGAGATCTTACTCTGGATATTGTGTTCTAAGTCAAACCACTGTGCTGAAGTCTAAGACAAATATCATCACTTTACACTCCGGTTCGTCCTCTCCATAAATCTGCCTAAATCCCAACAACTAACAGCAGGGCATGCATGACCAAAATGCAGCTTGGAATGCATAGGAACTCAAGACTCAACCGGACCACTAGTTCACATGGGGTGACGTCCCACCTCGGGCAAAGACCAATGTTCAAATAAAAATCAAAGACAAGTAAAAATAAGCCAGGTGAAAACCATATTAAGCACAAAGGGGCAAAGGGGAGGTGAATAGGTATGTCTATATGGCAATTAGACATCCATGGCTAGCCTTTGCCAGCTGACTTGGGCTCGTGGGGCTCAGGCTAAGTGGCTGTTTAATTGTGGTATACACATTTTGGCTTGGGCTGCAGCCCGAGCTCTGGGACCTTCACATCTCACAGGATCCTAAAGCCGGCGCTCCAGCCTGAGCCCAAACATCTACACTGCAATGAAACAGCCCCTTAGCCTGAGTCCCACAAGCCCAAATCAACTGGCATGGGGCAGTCAGGGGTGTCTAACTGCCATGCAGACATACCCTCATTGCATACTCAATATGGCTGCATTTGTTTATTATTGTCCTGCTTGCCAGAATGTGAGTCTTAAAAATCATATAAAGCATGACTCCAGAAACTTTATTCAAATGGCTAAATTTTCACACATGCAAAAACCCAAACAAACAATGAAAGTTGAAAAAAATGAAATAACACAGGAAGTTTTTAAGTGCAGGGCATTACTTTGCTTGCTCAGAAGCGAAGTATTTCCACTGCATTAGGGAAACACTGATTACAGCTCTAAGGGTATGGCTACACTTGAAATTTCAAAGCGCTGCCACGGTAGCGCTTTGAAGTGTGAGTGTGGTCGGAGCGCCAGCGCTGGGAGAGAGCTCTCCCAGTGCTGCATGTAAACCACATCCCTTACGGGTGTAGCTTGCAGCGCTGGCTCCCAGCGCTGCGGCACTGATTACACTGAGGCTTTACAGCGCTGTATCTTGCAGCGCTCAGGGGGGGGTTTTTTCACACCCCTGAGCGCAAAAGTTGCAGCACTGTAAAGTGCCAGTGTAACCAAGGCGTAAATGTTTCAAAGAGCAACGAAGGGAAGTAACCTTCACCTTATTGAGAGCTTGCATATCTGTCTCAGTAAGCCTGCTTCATTTCTAACAGCAACACCGTGGGAAAAGGATACAAAAATCTTTCAGAGCATATCTGCTTGGGGCTTGAAAGGGGGAGTATCCCACATGTCCTTTAAATCAAAATAGCTCCAACTCAAGTGGACCAAAGGCAACACAAACAAAAAGCTCATAGACTTTAAGATCAGAAGCGACCATCCTGATGTAGTCTGACCTCCTGCACATTGCAGGCCACTGACTCTCACCCACCTACTCCTGAAATAGACAACTAACCTCTGTTTGAGTTACTGAAGTCCTCAAATCATGGTTTAAAGCAGGGGTTCTTAAACTGGGGGTCGTGAACACTCAGGGGGTCGTGAGGTATTACATGGGGGATAGCAAGCTGTCAGCCTCCACTCCCAAACTCTGCTTTGCCTCCAGCATTTATAATAATGTTAAATATAAAAAAGTGCTTTTAATTTATAAAGTGGGTCATACTCAGAGGTGTGCTGTGTGAAAGGGGCCACCAGTATGAAAATTTGAGAATCACTGGTTTAAAGACTTCAAGTTACAGAGAATTCACCATTTACACTAGTTTAAACCTGCAAGTTATCTGTGCCCCATACTGCAGAGGAAGGAAAAAAACCACAAAAAAAAAAAACCAGGATCTCTGCCAATTGGACCCAGGGGAAAATTCCTTCCTGACCCCCAAATATGGTAATCAGTTAGACCCTGAGCATATAGGCAAGACTCACAAGGTAGACACCTGGGAAAGAATTCTCTGTAATAACTTGGTGCCTTCTCCATGTAGTGTCCCGTCCCCTGTCTATCTTCTGCTTTGTTCCTCAGTTGTTTCCATGTTAGATCACAAAAGCATAAACATTTGTTAAGCAGTGAGTAGACATATTGTATTCAAGCTTCTGTGTATAGTTCACATTTTCTTAAGTGCTACCGGAAAAACCATCCAAAAAGAAAATATACATTCCTGTGGTTCTTTACCATTCTCCTCAGACATAAATGTACCTCCCAGGGAAGGGATCACTGAATGTCATTGGGCTGACACCAGTTTAAGCCGCTACAGTACAAAGTATGCCCTCTCCAATATGTGTACTGCATAGTGTGTACAAGGTGTATTACAGATAATAGAAAAAACCCACCCTTGGGCCAGATTCTCCTCTCTCTTATACCAGTGTGAATCAAGATTAACCCCACTGCTCGCAGTAGAGTTATACAAGTGCGAAATCTTTGTAAGTAAGAATGGAATTGGGCCTCCTGCCTCTAAGGGCTAATACTCCAGCAGATGGATGAGTGTTGAAGGGCTTCACGGGATAGAGCTCCACAGAAGGCTCTGAAGATATTAACAATGGCTGGGGATACTGTTACTTGTGAGATCCATATTATCCCCAGAAACAGTCTGAGTTAAGGAAAAGCAGGGCAGATGGAGAGCTGGAGCAAGAAAGAAGAGTATGTATTTCTTTTGCATGAGAGCAACATAGTTGGCACGTGACAGAAGGAACTGGGGCAATGGCAAAATGGAGCAATGCAGGGGGGAGGTAGGTGAGCGAGTGATGCAAAGCCCAAGGGAGATGGGGCTATGTGAGGCCATGGGTAGATATATTAGGTCCTTGCAAAGAAACAATGTAACTAAAACATTATCCCTCTTTTCCATCGTTCGGGTCACATGACATTTGTGTGCGACATGAGATGTTATGTATTTCTAGTGCGGTCATTCAACTGCAAATTCTATATAATAGCTCATTGCAAATCACTTTGGATACCTGGAGTACCAGAGTTACAGGGCCTGATTCTTATCTATACTGAGACCCCTTTACACCTCTCTATGGCTGTGTAAAGTGGCCTTAAAATGGGTGCACTTCCAGACCCCTTTACACTGCCAATTGTGTCCGCTCTATGCTGCCATGGGGTGTAAAATGGTCTTAGTATAAATGAGAGTCAGGCTCACTGGTTATAAACCAATTACTGTTTTAGTTGCTCTGCTGTGGACGTTGTTTCATTCCAGTGGACTCTGCTGCTCCATATTCCAGTGATGGCTATTGCTGGTGATTGCAGCGAGAACAATATGCTAACTTTAGTCCCACCTTTGACTTGTCACAGGCTTGTTTTACTCACAGCTTGTGGAACACTTTAGGGTCTGGGCCAGCCAAACAATCCTTGTTTAAGCATAATATAACTATTAATGCTGCCCATGTACACAAAGGTGCCTACACACTGTGGAAATGGGTGCACTGTATGGATAGATATAAATATGTCTGTACTACACATAGGATATAAATACAACAATTAACTGGAATTGGATGAATAAATTACCATGCTCTGCAATTTAAATTTACCAGTTAGGACATAAAACACACACTTATTTGCATCTACTTTGAGTAGGTTTTCTGCATTAAATGTGCTAATAATCATCTCTCCGGGTCTCTACATTCATACAGAAAACACCCGTAAATCGCCAGTCCTGAATCTCATATGAGGGAACAAACCCTCAACACTGAGATTAGTTTTCTGATGCATGGTTTGTAGATAGTCCCACGGTTAGTGAATCTATTCTGTGGCTCACAGACTAAAAACTTAGCGGGTTCAGTAGCACTCTCTCCGGACACAGCAAAGGTACAGACTGGATGGATCACAGGCCTGAATGCTCTGCGATAAACTTGGGGTATGAAAGACATTCCTCCTTAACAGTACAGATTTCTCCCATCCCCACAAAGTTCCTCATCCCGTCTCTTCCCCCAGCAGAGATTTCTATATTAGCCTCTCCTCCTGTAGTGAATAGTGTTTATTCTTGCCTGTCTGGTCCATAATTGGGATGGAGAGAGAGAGAAAATAAATGAGTGTGAGGCCTGGTCCACACTACAGCGTGGTGTAAAATCGATTTAACGCTGTACCCGTCCACACTACAAGGCACTTTAAATCGATTTTAAGGGCTCTTAAAATCGATTTCTGTACTCTTCCCCAACGAGAGGAGTAACCCTAAAATCGATATTACTATATCGATTTAGGGTTAGTGTGGACGGAAATCGAAGTTATTGGTCTCATTCTTTTACTGAGCTACCCAGAGTCCACCGCTCCGGAAATCGATGGTAGCCTAGGACCATGGACGCACACCACCGAATTAATGTGCCCTAGTGTGGACGCGTAAAATCAATTTTATAAAACCAGTTTTATAAAACCGGTTTTAATAATTTCGATTTTATGCTGTAGTGTAGACGTGGCCTGAGTGACAGAAAGATGGAGAATGCCAGACAGCGTGACAGAAATACAACAGAAAGAGAGAAAATGTATCAAAGAAAGTGCGACAGAAATAGAAAAATAGAAAGAGAAAATGTGTCAAGGAAAGGAAAGGAAAGGAAAGGAAAGGAAAGGAAAGGAAAGGAAAGGAAAGGTCTGCATTTACTAGCAGATGATAAATAAGGAGACACATACACCTCATCAGAGTCACACATTCTGACTGTTGACAGTCTGCTACAGTACAACACCTCAAGCATCCATTATTCTTTTCAATCTACTAACGAGCAGATGTCAAGATGAGAGATGCTAACGTATTGTATCAACATTTCCCTACAGCCACAGAGCCCATTATCAACACAGATAAACCTGCGCCAGGATAAATTTCTTATCAGAATATGGGCAGAGAACAGTTTAAAATTGTGTTAGATTGAAAAGATTTTCATTGCTGCAAGCTTCCTAAAGCAATTGGAAGAGTAGTAAAATATTCCATGCAGGAGCCAGAATCAAAATACCCTCCTTGCCTCTCATCAGTTTGGAGCGGTGCTGGAAAAACTATGCCTTTGACTCAGTTTCTGGGCCCCAGCTTTAAAGGAATGATTTCTCTTTGCTGCCTGTACCAGATAGGAATCTGAAATGTAAGTTAAAAAACAATTTTACCCACTCAATCCAGCCCCTTTTGGAGATTCAGGACTAGAGAGCTGCGTAAATTCTGGCAAAGAAACCTCTCTGAAGCCCGTGAACTGTTGCTGCTGCTGAACACCTTGTTGTTTGCCCTTGAGGTTTAGGCATTCAGGGGAGACAGAGGCAGCTTCTGTTGACACTGAGTGATTTGGTCTAGGCCCAACATTCAGCTTCTGCAGGGAATATCACTAATTACAGAGTTGTATTTATTTGGGGTGATTTTAGGGGGTTAATAAGAGGAAAAATGAAGCTGATTAGCTGAACAGATTTCCCTGCCAGAGAGTTCTATGAGGCTTTGAAATGGTCTCTGAAAGAAAAGCGATGGAAGCCCCAGTGCTTTGGCTGTTTTAACTGGAGTGGATAAGCCTTTATGGAAAAGGTCCCATAGAATGTAATAGGGGTGGATGTAACAAACTGAGTTCTATAGAAATTGCCCTAAAAACCTACAGAACATAATCGGGAATGATCTCGGTTCTATAAAATTCATAAACCCTCCTATGGAATGTAATAAAGTTAGATCCCTAGGTTAGGATTCTACAAAGTGGGTCTAAATAATCTAGACAAAGTTTATCATTCTCTATTCAATGATATACAGGTCTCTTCCATAAAAGAAGCACCACAGAATATGTTGCAGGGAACAACTCTGCATTGGCCATCACATTTGTGTGACCAAGTCGGTATTTTCCATTACTAATTGACAAGTTAATATTCACTTGACTTTCCACCTCTATATTTAGGGTTCATTCCCCTGAAATACAAACTAACACTGAGTTTCAATAATGTATTGCCATCACAAGATATCCTATATGACTTAACTTTGTGTACTTTTGACAAGGGTGATGGGATAGTTGAGTTTTATTAATTGTGTAATTGCCCATTTTGGATTTGGTACCAGGGTGCCATGTTATCTGGCTATGTCTCTGGCTGGTTGTCCTATTACCCAAAGTTCCAGGAAGGTTTTATTCTTTGTTTTCCCCTAGACTAGTGGTTCAAGTGGGGGATTGAGAGTCAGGATCTCTGGATTCTGATCCCAGATCTGTCACCAACCTGCTGTGTTTCTTCCCTGGGACAAATAGCATCCTTTCTCTGTGCTTCAATTTCCCTATCTATATGAGCCTGACCTGATTCACAGGAAAGTTGAGAGGGTTGGTTAATGATTGCAACACTCAGTTAGATCCTTGTATAAAAGGTGTTATAAAAGCACAAAGCATCATTATTGTTATTTGTGCAAATGATGTCCAGTTGATGAGAGGTTAGTGACTATCAAGTGACCAGAAAACCAGATGGAGCAATGCATCAGTGGTGCTTACCTCCCCTTTAAACTCATAACCCTTTTCCTCCTCCTCACACCCAATGCCAGCACTAGACTGCAACCCTAGGCAAACAAGTAAATGTCTGCCTTTCCTATCAGGCTGCCATTTACATATCAGATTCAGCTGTCCTAGGTGGATACTTGTTTTTCCCAACATAGCTTTCCCAGTCTCTCTGGTCTGTACCAAACATGAGGCAAGCTTTCTAAACCATGGAAGGGACCTTAAAGGGCTATGTCCATATTTGATATTAACTCTTTATATTTAGAAAGAAATGTAGTGGGCAAGATGCTTCACAGGCACAAGAGGAGCAGCTGCACCAGAAGGCAGTCCCACCCCCAAGAAGGGCACTGGCAGATATTTCTTAACAGCCAGCTAGTTACCTTCCCCTGAGGATTCTGCTGGCTAGCAGAACAGTCCCCCAGGGCCAAACAGTCATGAGTTCCAGCCAGAGCATTATACAATCTCTATCAGTGAAGACTGCCTGGGAGAGGTGCTGAATCCGTGCATTTCCCAGCCAGTCTGGTCTTACACCTTCCTGGGCGAGCCTTCCCACTTCTGGCTCTGTACTGGCAAATTCTAGACCCCTCAGTGGAGGTAAGGGCAGCTTTTGTCATGACTCCTTTCCTTCAGGTGGGCCCATTACAATAGGGTACTATACATAATTAGTGGCTAATTAGAGACCTTCAAGTTCCATTGCTGGCACCTTTTATCAACATAAATATCACAAACAAAGGCAGCAAATCTTCTTCAAAAGCATTTGTATGGTTTAAACCATGAGACTGTTTGATACACAGTACCTGAAACTTAAACCGCTGCACTTGGAGAGTATTTAAGCACATAATTACATTTTTAAAAGGGCCACTTTCTTAATTCAAATGCATTTTGTGATGAGCACCTACAACATTGCATTATTTCAGCTTCAACAAAATTCCTACTTCCTTTCAAAGGAAAGCAGAACACAACAGGGAAACTGGGAGATCTGCTGTCAATATAATCAATCTCTTCGCTGGCTACCAGCTGCCAGAAGATGTGGATCAAAATCCAGGAGGGAATGAAGGATAAAGACTTCTTACTGGGCCAAAGACTTCCCTTTGCGGTTTTATTTTAACACACAGGAGAGTCAGAACTTCATACATTTCCTATTCTTAATACCCAAGTTGATGGATGTATCAGGTGGACAGACCAACAGACAGCGACAGATAGATGCTAAGGATTTACTCCACACACACACAAAATAGGCAGATGTTCTTCACAAACACAAAGATCTCAAGAGGTCACCAGAGAGCGGGCTCATTTACATGGAGGCTCTGCACATGTGTGTGTGTCCTGTTCCCACTATGTTGCCACACCTTCCCTGACTGTTGGTGCATGCCCTCAAACCCAATTAAAGAGGGGTTTAATGTGCTGGGGACCTGTACAAGCTAATCCTGGTCAAATCAGCATTAACTTGTACCCAGACGATCCTGTGGAGAGTAGCTGTTCTGCCAATCCTGGATCATTTTCCACAGTGATGTTCTCCGATGGGGTCAGGGAAAAAGCAGGAGCATGCCGCAGGACTGTGTCACCCCTCCACCACCCAGATCAGCACATCTTCTTTTCCCTCTGTTCATGGAAACACATGGGAGCATTCAGCCCACTGCAAAATGTGCCAGATACCAGCCTCTAGTGACTCTAGTGGGAAAGGACTTAGGAATAGTGATGACTGATAGATAGAATCCAGCATAAGGGAGGTGGGGAAGAGAGAAATAACTCTTTGCTCCACCTCATATAAGTTACATAACAGCCTCCTGCATTCATGGGTCACATTTAATATTAAGGTTTCCATAAATGGTTAATCAAACATCATAGATTGTGATGGAGTACAACAGGTCAATAGGTTGCATATAACTATCTACATAATACCTTCTATAGATGTGCTTATGACCATTTACAACACATACATTTTATAAGCATGCTAGAGACATATGGAGTATTTACTGTTTCTAAACCATTAACAAATGAAACCTTAATATTAAGTGTGAACAGCTAAAGTATAAAGGAGGATACACTGAGACTATGAATAAGTTACAGGATCTAGGATGCAGCAGGCAGGCAGTTGCACATCCACACACATACCCCACTCACTTGACTTTAAAATAAAAGGAACATTTGCGAAACACTGTTGATTCTAACAAGATTATTCATCACACTCCGGCCATCTACAAGGGATGGGACACCTTCTTGAGTCTAATAAATGGTTGTGTACATTGCTCTTTTGCTATTCAGTCCTTTTTATAGTTTACAAAAATAACAACCCTTCTGGTTTCCCTGAAGGTGACTTCCAACCATCGGAGAAATGCCAAGATATTTAATTTCTACATACTCTAGTTTAGCAAGAAGATTAGAATAAAAAATTTGCATGCATTAGAATAGCTGCATAAGGGCAAAATATTCTGTAAATGAATGTAGGCACTTGGTGTTTTCAATTATGGAAACTGATACAAATGTTACACAATTTGCTGCACCTGATTCTCCCATTGAGGCTAATGTTATTATAAAAGAGTTATGCCTTAAACGTATGTAGTTATTTAACTTTAGGTCACAAATCAAGGCGTTGTATTACACGTACATTAGCATTGTATGGGATCTTAATTTTACTTTTTTATTTTAAAGCCCCAAAATATCTCCCATTTAAATACTGATTTTTCATTCCATTTGGGGACTTGAGGAAACACAGCTTCTTTTATTTGTTTTCCCCTTGTTCTTCTATTGTGACCTGAGGCTGACAAGAGTATGTTTTTTGAAATAGTAGACCTGTGATCAGGAGGAAAAAGGTTTATTCCTGTTGGTCTGTAATAATGAATGTAGCCTCCACATTGCTACAAATGGTACAGATGGAAGACTGATAAGCCCAAAGGCTTGGCTACTGCACATAACCTTTTTGAGGCTTACAATCTTTGCATTATCTTCTGTTCTTGCACAAGTGACGCTGTAACAAACTTTTCTTACTTTTGATTTTTAATCAAAGGAAAGGCTGAAGGTTAGATTCTGCTAGGGAGAAAAAACGGAAGGGCATAGTCCAATCCCTGGCAAGCCCTACTTAAATAGGGACAGATCCAAAGCCCACTAAAGTCAACAGAAACACCCATTAAGTACAATGTGCTTTGGATCAGATTTTTTTTTTTAAATTACAAATGTGACTTTCAATGCATGCTAGTATGACGGGATTGCACTCCCACATATCTAGATGCATGCAAGTCCTTAGGCACTGGGGTTTGCACATGCACAAGTCAGGCATACACAAAAGTACACCCACACACTTTTTGACCTTTGAGTAATATAGAGGGACACACTGGCCAATATATACAAGTCACTCCTCTAATGGGATGATTTAGTTGGTGTTGGTCCTGCTTTGATCAGGGGGTTGGACTAGATGACCTCCTGAGGCCTCTTCCAACTCTAATCTTCTATGATTCTATTAGATCAAAAGCATTCAACTGTGACATGGGCCCCGTATGTTAACAGCTAAAGGAGATTTTCCTTTAGCCTAAGTGGCAATGGGCTATGCTTTTCGAGCATGATGATCTGAATTCTATTCTTAATGCCGCCGTAAAGTTCTGCATGACCGCTGTGTGCAGCATAGCACCACAGCTTTATTAGCATATACTTTGTATGGGCGATCAAAATAACTGTCCCACAAACCATGATGTAAATGTCAAACCACAGCAGGAACCTGACTTTATCCTGCTCTTGTGAACATCATTAAACCTGTTACAGTTGCTATAATAACTCAGACGGAGGTGCTAGGGGCTGCATTTTATCGCTAGGTAAAGGAACCCACTTTTGTGGGATGCCTTTGCTACAATGTTGACAGCACATCACTAACGGGAAAAGCAAAGTGGTATTAAGAAAAAGTTAAATAAGTAAGACAATTCTGTGGCAAGAAGCACTGACTGCCAACCTGTGGTCTATGACGCACAAGTAGTTCACAGCATCCTTCCCAATGGTCTGCGGAGAGCTAGCTATCACGTGGTGCTGGCTCCTTCTCTCTACTTATAGCTGCTAAATTGTATTAAAGGCAGATCCCAAACAGCTATTCTCCTACTATTACTCTTCATTGTAAGCAATCACTGTAGTTGGTGCAAGGATGTTGTGGGACTGAGAATATGGTGTCCATGAGACAATCTGAGGTCTATACTTTGAAAAAGTTTGAGAACCCCTGGCATAAAGACTATACATAATGGTATGTGGGATGCCAGCTCCAGATCATGTGAGATTTCCATTATTTAGGACAAAATCTTGTTAAAAGCAGCTCAGGAGTTATCAAAAACTGAACCCTAGACCTAGTTCGGGCTTGAACCCATACTCTGAGCTCCAGCCTGTTCCAGAGCTGAACAGCATCTCCATACCCAACTCAAACATGTCCATTCACACTTAATAGGAAGCTGTGTCACTGCTCAGTGAAAGTGGCTCACAAAGGCCATCCCACACAAGGCAGGTCAATCCCTCAATGGCTTTCTTAAAGATTTTGGTCTCTGTCTTCCCCACACCTGACCCCATGACCATGTTCTTCCCACCAGAACTATGAGTCATTTCTTCTTCTAGTAAGCTTGTGTTGCAACCACTCATTCAGTGCAGAAGAATTCACTGGTGTCAAGCTAGTCACACTTTGTAGGAGTCCACTGCAAAAGTCTCTCACCTTCACTGTCTCATCCCAGATCACAAGTTTCAATAACAACTCTGCACAGAAAAGCATGCTATTTGTTTGTACAAATGGGTTCCACTGCATTCTGTTCAAGGGATTACAGTGAATACAACTGGTATATGTCAGCAAAGTAGCCATTTAATTACATCTTTCTCCACCACTTTCATTCACTCACTCATTATGTGGACAGCAAGAGGTGCTTAGTAGAATGGCGGTTGATTGGTGATAAGTACTTAACATTACTTAATGGCAATATTCACAGTGTTTAAGTCCAGTGACCTAACACACAGCTCACAGATATTAACATTGTTTCTCTGCATTCCCTGCATTGCACAAATTCCTGGGTCTAACAAAGCCATTTACAGATATGGTCAGCTATTTTTCCCAGTTGGAGATTAGCTGTGTTAATGATACCCTCCAAAACGTTAAAATGCAAAAACTCCAAATAATGCAAGGGACTTTTGTCAAACCCAAAGAGAAGAAAGCCTTAGACTATGGTGGATTCTTTGTCTACACTACTCATCTTTTAGCGACATGACTGTTGGTCGGCAGGAGACAGCTTTCCCGCCAACAACAAACTTCCACCCCCAATGAATGGCGGAAGCTTTATTGGCAGAAGAGCACGTCTAACAACAAAGCGCTGTTCACACCGGCGCTTTTTGTCGACAAAACTTTTGTCTTTTGGGCAGGTGTTTATTAACACCTCTGAAGGACAAAAGTTTTGTCTTTCAGTTGCCAGTGTAGACAAAGCCTAAGATTACAACCCAGTAGGATCATGGCTCTGTGCATAGCAGATAATTAACCCTAAACACACACGAATAATGGATTTCCTTTCCCCATCAATGTTTTTTCCCCTCCTTCAATTATTTCTGAGTGAAGTGAAATGGTAAACAATCTTTCCACACTAGATGATCCTTAGAAAATTATTTTTGAAGTGGCATAATGCAACTTCGGAGGCTTTTCCTGAGCAGAGGCGCATTGCCAGAACAGGGAGCAGAACCTGAACAGCAGAAGGTGCTACAGGCCAAGACGGAAGGTAGTGGCTAGTCTCTTGAGGAGCTAGAGAGGCTATAGAGACAGAGATGCATGGGCTGAACTGCGTGGGAACCAAGGACTGGCATAGCAGGGGGTGCTGCACAGCAGGAGTGAGGGGAGGGACCTGGGACTGTAACAGGAAGGAGCACTGAATGGCAGTGGAAGAGTTTCGCAGAGTCTGCCTGCATGATGCCTTTCTCTCTCCTCATGAAAAGACAGAAGAAAAGCTGTGCTATTTTATTGCTTCCTTAGCCTGTCTCAAAACCATTTCTCTTTGTCTCCAAAGTATCAAACAAATGGAGCAGTTAGTTGCTACCCAGTTTGAATTCGACTCTCTGCAGAAAAGGGTAGCAAGTATAAAAGAGCCTTTGAAACATCTGTACGAGACACACACTTGTGACTAACCTAATCTTCTACTCCATTGTCAATAGCTCTACACAGAGATACAGAGTGACACTGATCTGACAGTGGGAAAAGTGATACCCAGGTTGGAAGGTGATTTTTTAGTGGGGTACATTTCAATGAGGTTTGCCTTTACCACTTCCTCCCACATGCTGTGGCAAGCCTGTACCTCTGAGGAGCTTAATAGACACAAAGCCTGCAGCGTTCCTAGTACTTTGGTTGTGTTTGTGCCAGAGGGGTTGCTTTTGCACAATACATCGTTCTGAAGCAAGCTCATCACAAGCCATTTCATGGAAAGAAACATATTCCCTTATTGATGCTGCATCTCATTAAGATTTAACTTCACCCTTCCCAAACGCTCTTATGAGATGCAACATTTTGGTTTTCACAAGGGTTCCGGTGAGGCGCAGGAAACCTTTTGGTCTCATGTCAGTTCAGAAAACACAATCTCCACATTAGACAGGCAATCTGTTGCTTCTGCACACTGCACCTGAGCTGGAACAAAACAATGTCTTTGCAAATCTGAAATTCTGCAGCTACCACACTCCAAAGCTGACCTCTTGCTGTTGAAGCTGAAGTCCAGAGAGAGCCTTTCAGTGGACCTAGTTAGACAGCATGGTCATCTCAACTGTGGGGCTCAGTTCCCACTCATTATCCCTGTACACATATTGGCCTTGATCCTGCAAGCTCTTTCCATAGTATGTAGCAAGGAAGGCAAGGTTGTTGCACTGCAGCACTAGTGCAAGTAGAGGTTACATATGAGTAAAAGTAAGGTTAAGTGCTAGGCACATCCCGCATGCTGAATGATAGTGAGTCGCAAGTCCCCTAGGTACCTGATCTCTTTCTTTCTAGAGACCTGGGGTTAAAAAAAAAGAGGCATGAGCAGATAATTAGTGTATCTGATGGGAAATGAGCTGAAGCATTAGCCACCTCACCACGTTGCCAGGCACAAATAACCTGCTTGCCACACAGTAATGCTCAGAGTGCAGGATTGAGGATGTCCCCCTCAGCCCTTTTTGTCTTGTATTTATATAGACAACACTCTGCACTTGCAGGAGGCGGGATTGTGCCCATTAACAAATTTATCTATGGTCCACAAGTAATCAGCTTAGGAGGCACCACTGAAGAGCAAAACTACTGAAAATCAGCAGTGGGTGCTGACAGTCACAGGTACGAGAGAGCTGTTAGAACTGTTCTTTTAACTGGCTGTGGTCAGAGGCAGTAACCAGATGGAGCACTGATACTCCCCAGGCTTCCCGTCAGTAATTGCCTGAACAAGATTGTTGGATAAACGACAGGACATACATCAAGCTCTTTGTGGCCAAAACCACATCCTCCACTCCATACAGCACCAGGAACCCCGGCAGCAAGCAACACAAATAAAACAATAAATAATGGCCTTTTCCATCTCCACATTTGGTGGTTCTAGTTCTAAGGATTAGCAAACGGTAAGGAAGAACGGTGAGTTGGAGGGCGTTAAGATGAATTTATCCATTTGAACGGTGGGATTAATTGAAAAGATTTCCTTTAAAAAATGTAACTTGGCCCTCAGGAAAGAGCTTTACTCACATGTTTGTATACAGCGATCCTGCCACCTCTTAGACACTGATGTGCTCATTGAACTGTGAGGGAAAACTACTCAACTCCGAGACATGTTAAAGACCTGCAGCTTTCTCAAAAGGTTCAGGGACATCTTTTGTTTCTGTGATGGGCACAGCTCAGCTCTACCCATCGTAAGTTAAAGCCATCTCCAACAGCTGAGGCCATGCTATGTCAAAGATCCAGGTGTGCAGCAGAGCAGAAGACTCCACTGAGTTAGCCATCAACAGCAGTGACACATTATTAGTAAATAAACCAACCCTGTGATCTTCTTCCTTGTTGGTAGTTTATTTCACAAGCACCATCGATAGCCCTACTGGGGAAAAAAATCACTGCCCTCAACATTTGCCTCTTGGTTTTGACACCTCATGCTCAAAACGTCAATTTAAAACTGAGATACTTTCCTCACATCACAGATTTCTAACCAGGCAGCACTTCCTTATGGCACAAAGCATATGTGTAGGGAGGGGGATAGGACTGCTCACAAAGATTCACACAGCCACATGGCACCATTTGCTATGACACTTCTCCCTGTGAATTAGCAATGAATCAATGACCTACAATCGTGTTGCAAGAAGAGTTTAGTCATTTTTCACCAGGTCTCTAATTAGTGCACAAGTAAATAAGACGCACACAACCACGTCCATGTACAAAACAACACATTTCCACGTGTGAATCAGAGGTTTAAGTGCACTCAAGAAACCATCACAATCAGTTATTTAAATGGAGGAGCGTATTTATGCAGAATTGTACACAATACATTTGGGGATACTCTGAGGCAGTTTCTGATGACAGGAAGTTTCCTAATTAGCATGCTTTCTGGTATACTTTTTTCTGTACTTGATTTGCACAGTTGAGTTTTCAGGTGTTCTGATGACTATATATGTACAGACTTTGTGTGGGCATCTATCAGAGGTCTACTTAAAATGCAGATCTAAAGTCTGTACTGCATTTTCAAAATAAGCAGGGGTTATAGCTTGTGTCTGGGTCAAATTCCAATTTGGGTAACAATACTCTGCCTAATGAAATTCTCCCTGGGGGCATCAATTGAATATGATTATATTCTTGTTCTATAGCCTTGCTGTGTAGCGTTAAGCAACTATAATGCTCTACCCCAGAAGAGACTGCAGTTCAGTGGAGGATGAACAGATTCCTTTAATAGGACACTGAGGTCCCTCAGGAAATGTACTATATTATTAACTAACATTGTTTTAATGCAAATCTAAAGTCTGCTAACAATAACTCTGACAATAAAGACTGTGGCCCAATTTTATTTCTGACCTTGGGATTACAATGCAATGTCTGCATGTCTTTTGGATACACTGTGGCAGTCTGAGAACCTACATGTTTTGCATTTGACCATGCCAACAGTGATGAATCTGGCCATCAGAGGGAATATTTAAAGTTGTTAGCTTGCATTAAGTCTCCATCAATCCTTTGAAATATTAATGATAAATGACTTCTACAAAGAGCCAAAGATGCTGGTTTGTTATTTTCTTGTGTTTTTTAACTGATCTTTATTTCTTTTAAATGTCTTTTATTCTATTCTCTCTGAACAGGCAAAGATATCAGCACCAAAGCTAGAAACCTGTGAATTGGAGGTACATGAGCTCAAGAAAAATCATAGAAATGGGGGGCCAATTCAGCAAAGCACTTCAAGCATGCTTAGAATTAAGCACATGCTTAAGTCACTAGGACCTAAGTAAGCGTGTACCGCTGAATAGGGTTGTGACAAAGGGTGACTAGCTCCTTTACGGAGAGATGGCACCAGACACACCTGTGCCATAATTAATTAGCTGTTTCCCAGACTGAGGAGGATCAGACTTAATGGACACCTGGGCCTCATTAAAGAACTGTAAGAGATTAATCTGGGATTTGGCACAACAGTGGATGGGAAGGTTCCTGTTGAAGATGCTGAATGAGGGTCTACAGGAGGTTGGGCACTCCAAAGGAGTCTGCCTGGGGACACAGGGCTGAAGTGCAGAGTGGAACATACGAATGACCATACTGAGTCAGACCACTGGTCCATCTAGCACAGTATTCTGTCTTCTGACAGCGGCCAATGCCAGGTGCTTCAGAGAGAACAAAAAGAATAAGCAATCATCAAGTGATCCACCCCCTTATTCACTCCCAGCTTCTGGCAATATGAGGCTAGGGGCATTCAGAGCGTAGGATTGCATCCCTGACCATCCTGGCTAATAGCCATTGATGGACCTATCCTCCATGAATGTCTTTTGAACCCAGTTATACTCTTGGCCTTCTCAACATCCCCTAGCAAAGAATTCCAAAGGTTGATTGTGCGTTGTGTGAAGAAGTACTTCCTTTTGTTTGTTTTAAACCTGCTGCCTACTAATTTAATTGGCTGACCCCTAGTTCCTGTGTTATGTGAAGGAGTAAATAACACTTCCTTATTTACTTTCTCCACACCAGTCACAATTTTACAGACTTCTATACCACAGAGGCCAGGCCTGAGAGAGGGCTTGTAGGTGACTGTGAGGGAATTCCAGGGAGGGAACTTGGGAGTCAGGGCTCTATCCCAGAGCCAGAGACAGACTGAAAGGTAATCCAGAAGGGACTGGGAACAGGGCCCAGAGCATGGGCTGAAGAGAAGCCCTAAAGGAGGACAGACAGAAAACCCCAGGGAGAGCAGAGTGCCTGCAGTGCCACACCTGACTAGTAGGTGATACTATGGGGCAGCCACACTCTTTTTATAGGCTGGTTTTAAACAAAGGCTTAAAGTTAAGCATGTGCTTTGCTGAATCAAAGTCCTGGAAAAGATCTGTTTGGTGATCTTGGCTATCCTAAGGGGCTGTCCCTTACATTATACTATCCAGCACGTTATCGTTCTTAGTGACTCCAGCAATAAGGTTTCCTTGATTTCCCGAAGAGGATGTCCTACATTGGAATATCCCTTCCACTTAATTTCATTATATGCCAGAGTGGGTTTTTTAAATGATAGGTTCAATACTTGAGGGGAGGGCTGATCCCTAATAGTTGACTGGTTTTTTTCTCCATACATAAAAAAAGCAATAGTGCAATTTTCTGTAATATTTTTCAACTTTAGGTACCTGGGACTAGCAAGAACCCAAATAGTTCCAGGCATTTAGGAAATAGCCATTGAATATATAGCTGGATGGGTAGCGTGGAGAACTTCTGACTAATGTGTTTTGCAAAACAGCCAAAGAACACTCCTAACAGAAATAGGAAATTTAGCACTAGTCAAGGATGCTGGACTGACAACCTCAGAAACCGAAGTCCACAGAAGAGATACAGCAGGGGTTGCGAAAGAAGCCCTGACATTGCTCCTTACCAATGTGCTATGGCCCTGATCTGGAGAGACAACTTCCAGGTTAGGACAGCAGTTCATCGTGCATGGCCCAATCATTCTTCAGCCCCTCTGCAGAGATTGCCATCAAGGATGTCAGCAAGTACCAGTGGTAGTGTGGTCTTTTGTGGACCATCTATAGATCTGTTTCCTAGAGTGGCTTGGATCATTGCAGTATCGGAGTAGAACTCTGTCTACTAGGAAGTGTCACATACACCAAACAGCCACCTGATAACCTGCAGTCACTACAGAACTGGGGCTCTCATCCACTACCTTTCTGGTAATCCCAGTGCTGCTTTTCTGTGCCATCCATTTCAGCAAAGGATGTTGAATGTACATGGTGTGGCGAAATAATGGATTGAGAGGATAATAATTAGCTCCACGTGGCTTCCTGAAGCACCTATATGCGCAGGACTACCATGTTGAAAATCACATCTCTTAAGCTAAATAAATTACTTGTATACAGTATGTGAGGTAATCCATAAAGCAATTTAATTCTCCTGCCTTTGTGCCAATCTATGTTAATTTAGATAAAGATAATTGATGATTTGCCACATTGAATGAAATAAATCCATAAAATTTGACCTTATCAATTGTGTATTTTCATTTAAAGTAAAAACAGCATTAATCACCTCGAGCAGGACAGCCCTGAGACAGCTTCTCTACCTAGAACTGAACTGATAAGAAGGTCACAAGATCATCTTCTGAAATCTATCTGGAGCCCTCAGTGTGATTGTGCACCAAGCACTGCACCAACTGATAACATAGAAATCAGTCTATAACCGTTTAAATCCAACTTGCAATGTTGCAATCACCTCTCAGTGATTCAATAACCTTGGCTCATTTCCTTATGGTGGGTAATTGCCCTGTATTAAGTGATAAATTAAAAAGATTAACCAAAATACTAACTAAAATAAATGCAGCTAATTTAAGACATTTTAGCTCTGTATTATTGGCTCTTTATGGCAATTGAATTAAAAAAGCCTCCCTCTGATTTAACTAATGAGAAAACATTAGATAAAGATGGGTTACTTTATTTTATACTGGTTGATAAACAACAATTTATCTTCTTAGTATGCAGCTCAAACAGGATTTTCCTCATGGATTGGCAATTCCACATTTATAACGGGATCTTACCCTGTCTGGGTGAATAGTTTCCCCCAGTTGAGAAGTGGCCATTGTCTTACAGGTCACATCTTATGCAAAATCTTGGATGGGGCCATTCATGGTTTCATCAGGAATAGGTAGAGTTCCCATAATTTTGTGCGAACAAGAAGAAACAAGAAGAGGAGTGGATCAAAGCCCAATATACACTTGAGTTTATATGGCTCCTATCACTATCCCTAAACATATCACATTATACTCAAAAGCAATAGAACAGCAGTAAAAATGCCTCCAATTAACCAACAGAAAACCTCTCCAAGCTCCCCACTCTCTCTGCAAATGCTCCAGTAAATAGTTGAACCTTATACCTTGTCCTGAAGGTTAACAAATTCAGGCTCTGTTGAACCAGGGGGAGAAAGAATTCCAAAACTGAGGACCCTTCACTCTGAACATTATACCACTTGCCTCCCTTTCTGTTCAAATGTGGGTGCTACCAGCACTAGCGCATTTAAGATGTCAAGGTAGAACACAGACAGACAGCCTCTAAGAGTACATCAACACTGCAATTAGACATCTGCGGTTGGGCCATGCCAGCGGACTTGGAGTCGTGGGGCTCAGGCTCAGGAGCTGTTTAATTGCAGTGCAGGTGTTTGGGCTCATGCTTCAGCCCTGGTTCTAGGACCCTGTGAGGTGTGAAGCTCCCAGAGCTCCAACTGCAGCCCCTTAGCCCGAGCCCCATAGCCAAGTTAGCTAGCAGGGGCCAGCTGCAGGTGTCGAATCACAGTGTAGACGTACCCTAAGGCTTTGTCTACACTTACAGCAGGGTATAGAGTACAGGCACTACACTTGTAGCTACATACCACAGTGAAAAGCAGGCAGTGTCCACACTTGTCACTGTGACGTGTAGCTACATGCCTTAGTGAAAGGCTCTGGCAGGGGGGGAGACAATGGGAAAAGGGTCTGGTGGGGCAGGCAGTGGGGAAAGGTGCCAGTAGTAACCAGATGTCAGAGCCTTTTCCTGCCACCTCCCCCCTGCTACAGTCTTTTCCCACTGCCGAATCCTTTCACTGCAGTTCTAACTGCTCCTAACATTCTGGTTCTTATTCAGAACCACAGATTCTGAAAAACAAGGTTGCAAATCTCTGAACCTGGCCTGTTACATGATTTCTAATACTTCCTGCTTCCAAAAAGAGATAACGCTGAACTAAACAGTTCAGATCCAGATCCAAACTTCATTAGGGTCTAGGTGTGTTCAGACACTGGATTTTAGTTTAGACCCATCTCTTTTTTGGAGTGGGCTAGAAATACCACTGGGAAGCCTGGCTGGTCAGGTTTTGTCACTTTCAACTCTGGTCTGAAACAGGAGTGCAGAGGCAAACTGTAAAAAAAAAAAAAACTGAAACACAAATGCAAGCAAATAAATGTTTTCTAACCTGCAGAAAAGTGCATTTTTTTTTCCTGGAAATGGGCATAGGCTCAAGGGCAGGAGAGTACTCTTCATATTTCCAGAATGCTTTACCATTTCTTAATAATTCTGATGCTCTTTCTGAGTGGGAGCGCAAATAGATGATCTTTCTGTTCTGGTAGGGAAATGCTGAAGAAGCCCTTCACACTGTTTTGCACTCTCACTGGGATGAATAGGATACTGTGAAACTAATGTAGTTTGTCAGCTAGGATCTGACACCAGCTTGAGCTTCTGCTCTCTCTAGTGGCTCTTCAAATTCAACAGGAAGATGGCTCAAGTGCTGCTGGAGAGAGGGCACGTAAAGCTATGCCACCCAAAAACCGCTCTAGATAATTGCTGAAGAACCCACGCCAATGACCCAGAATAATCACTTCATTACAGGGTTTAACCAGCTCATCTTTGAAACATGATGAAGTTCAATCTCTATTAAACTGACACTGGTAAGTACTTTATTTTACTTTTCACTCTCCATTCTCTTGGGAACGTTAAGATATATCTTTCCCTGTAGATTTTGAGTGATGTCCTCAGCTGGTATAAAACAGCACAGATCCATTTAAGTCAATTTAAACCAACGCGGGATCTTGCCTTATCTCTTTTCCATCTGGCAAACACATATTTCACTCCCAGTGTTTCCTGTGAGGCAGAAGACCCCCAAGGGAACCAGCAGTAGACTTTGTAAATTAACTTGAGTTCCCTCTACTGGCAGGATATCTGTTTTCAAAGAAGTTAAGGAAAAATATGAGAAATATATATAAACTATGGTTATAAACTTTTGAATTTATTTTTAAATTTCTCAGTAAGAAAGCGAGGAACTTTAGAATTCAAGGGCATCCAAATTCCATTGTTTGAGTTCTTTAGACTGAGCAAGGGACTAAGGGATATATTTTACAGAAAAATCCTTCACTAGCAGATTGGGATGGACAAAATGACATGCGACTGGTTGGGGATATGTGGTCCCTGGGATAGGCAAGCGGGAGAGCTGAGTTTCATTCCCAGTTCTCCCACTGACTTGTTGCATAACTTTGGGTAAGTCACTTCCTCTCTCTGCCTCAATTTCCTCATCTTGTAAAATGAGGATGATAACACTACCCTGCTTTTGCTTGGCACTTTGAGACGTGTGGACGAAAAGAGCTATGTTGCTGTTATGGATGTTTTCTATTTGTAATATCTAGAACTACAGGACATTTCTCAATGGAGTATAAACATTCAGCATGTAAAATTTGATGACTTCAGTATTTGACAATGTTCCTTAAAGGATTTAATGCAGTCTTCCTCTAAATCTTCTTCCTATTCTGCTATATTTTAGAAAGTTATCATCTGTATTGATTTGTCTTTACTCAGGTGGATTTTTTTTAATTTTTTTTGTAAATGAGAGATTTTCCAGATGTTCTGTACATTAACAAATGGCCACTGAAACAATCCAATGTAATTTCAGCAGCACTAATTCAATTTACCTGTTTTCCTTGCTTCAGTTTCTGACTTTGTGGCATCCAGTAAACATGTCTAATCTAGCAAGTAAAGTAAATTGCCTTAAATGTTTAAATTTGTTCCAGACTGCAGCTGGCATCCATGTGTCACATAACTGCAAGTGTAAAGCAATTATCAGCAATATCCAATTTGTGTGTCTGGGAGTCACTGAACAGCCATCAAAGGGTTGATAACTCTTGGCCATTGCCAACCTGAACTAGTGACCAAGACGTGAATGACTCTCTAGTCAGTTACCAATTCCCAGCCAGACAGTTGCTCCACCCACATTGCAGTACATACATTCTTTGCTTTTCCCCATCATTCTCCGGTTTAGATTTTGGAGGCTATACATGGGGGAGAAATAACATCTTTCTTACTGATTTATTTGATAGCACTTTACATTCTCCAGAGACTAAGGTCATGCCAGAATCTTCACGTACAGTATAAACTAGCTAAACAGGCATTTACCTTGTATAAAAGCAGGCCCAGATCTTGAACTCCTTAGCCCTTACTCAGGCAAAACTCCCATTGAAATCAATGGGAATGCCATCAGACTAATACATAGCACTTTTCATCTGAAACTCTAAAAATGTCATTATCCTTATTTTACAGATGGGGAAACTGACTGAAGCCAACACAGTTAAACTTGAGTGCCTAATGTCAGGCACCTAAACCTATACTCAAGCCCCTGAATGAGTGGCCTGATTTTCAGAGGTGCTGAGCACCCACAGCTCCCAGTGAAGTCAATGAGAGTTGAAGATGTTTAGCCTCCGAGGGACCTGATCCAGGGAGAGTTACCTGATGGTCTAGCCATGACCCCTTGACAGTGCAGCTGTTAAGCCCATCTCCCAGTGCTTTCACAAGTACTAGGTAGGAACTTTTCCCTCCTCCATGAGGGGTAAATGGGGAAATAAGCTCCCTAAGCCTTTTTCTACTCTTGCACCTCTCCACCCTCATGCAACACAAGTCATGATGTTGCCCAGAAAACAAACACAGAACTCTTAGCCATGCATTTTAAGGGTCAAATAGGGTCAGTCTCCTGAGAAGGCACAATTGTCTCAACAGTACACACTCCATGTGGCCACTATTTCTCTCCCAAATGGATTTTCTCATTCTCTATTCTCACTGGAAGGACTTTCTCCAAAGGAAGGAAGGATGTGATCTCACACCCTCTCTTCTCAGACACATATAACAACTTGTAGAGATGAAACGTTCCCATTCTCTGCCATGTTTAGGCTCATCCATTGTATGACAAAAAGCCACCAGGATCCTTTGAACTGCTCATGAAAGGAAGGGATTCTCCCCCATCCCACCTAAGCAATATAGCTGGCAGCAAAGATCCTCACTGGCGGGCACACGAGGCAGGAGTAAGAACTTTTTGGTCATTGAATAGCTTTTAAATATTCAGGATGGAAGTCAGTATGGAAGTGGAGTTCACCAAGGCTGGCTTCCTAGGGAGAAGGCTCCTGAACCTGAGCAATTATCTGAAAAAAGTGGGCCTGATTCTTCTCTCATTTACACCAGTTCCACATCAGTGTGAATCCATTAACTCAATGGTATTACTCTGGGCTCACCCTGATGTAGGAGGAGAACCAGACCCAACGTCCTTATTCTCAGCTCACTAGACACAGGAACTCACTCACGGGTTTAGGTAATCACCTACTTCCCTCCAACCTTCCTCTGCCCCATTTGTTGAACAAATGAAAAAGCAGCAGCAATGAAAGGATAACTCTGAAGATAACTTTGGCCCATTCCAACTCCACTACATTACAGACTGATGTGTGATGTCCCAGGGAGCTGAACTCTGCAGTGACTCTGTGATAACTCCATGCATTTTAACTTCCAAAGGACCAATTCATCATCCATGAGACATGGAAGGTGTAGGCTAGTGCCCCTCACCTCCAAGCAACATGCAGGGGTGTGTGGATGTGTAGCATGTGAGTTTACTTTACTTATGTTACATTTAAACTATATATTTTAAAATTAGCCCAACTCTCATTTCACGCAGAGCTGGTTTCCAGAGCATGGAGGTTTGAGGGATTGAGTGTGGGGTTCCCATCACTTAATGGGCAGACCCAGTCTGAAGAAGGGTCCCAATTCCTAGGGGCAACTGCTGCTGACAACACTGAGGCCTGATTAACTCTGCCCCTGAAGCAGCCCATAGTCTCAGTGAAGGTCTTCAAATGGTGAGCTCCTTAACTTCTTTCGACAGCATCCACTGTTGGCAAAAGAGCAGTGAATGTAGCCTATGCAGCTGACCCCTGATCCCAGCACTGAGGGAGCTGGCATCACAGGTTCATTGCAAGAAGGGGGTGCAGCCCTGACTTTAATCTTTACAGAGTGGGTATTTTCCAGATGACCAGGCAAAAGGAAAATGCACAGTGTCTGTTTGCAGCCTTAAAGGGTTAGTGGGGAGTCACGTGACTAGATGCAGAGCAAAATACAAGCGATCATAAAAGTCATAAACAAATGTCCCTACTTGGTTTAGTTACCTTACTGATCCTCAAGACGAGTGAAAACAAAAGAGCCATGCTCATGAGGAACCCACTATCATAGGCACAATGAATGTGTAGGCCTCAACCTATTTCCAAGTGGACATCACAAAACTGCCACGGCACGTGGTATGAAGGCAGTCTCTGCTTAGGAGAAGACGCCAAACCCAGGGAAGCAAGCAGGTTGGGATGGGATGGGAGGGTGGCTGGCTGTGTGTACAGAGCAAGAATAAAACTAACTTCATGTTATTTGGATTTTGAGTGTACGCCAATAAACTGCTTGGAAAATGGCTCCAGCACCATGCCCAAACTCATCACAGCTACTACCACAAGGAGGAGGAAGGGACCTGAGAACAGGGAGGAAATGCAGAGCAGTGTTAAAATTAGACAAGGGCCCAACCTTGAACCAGGTGCTGGTCCAGATTTCCAACCCTCACCATAGTACAGAGGTGTTATAGTTCAGAGTTCTGGTTCGACCCATTAGATGCACAACCCTAATAGGGACAGCTGGGTCTGGGAGTTGGAGTGAGATTGTGCCACCATTCAGAATTAAGAGCACAAATTTAACAGGAGTTAAGGATTGTCACCAGTTGGAAGCGAGGGAGGAGCTGGCAGCATGTAGCAGCCCACTGCAAAATGACCATTTCAGGGCTGCAACTTGTTGGCCCCCCCAGAAAAGCATGCTGGGAAAAAGTTCCTATAAAAGGGCAGCTCTACACTAGGGAGGATTAGTCAGGATGAGCAGTCACCAAGGAAACTGCTCCTTCAGCAGGGACCAGCAGAAATCCCCAGACTAAAGCCCAGTTATTTTAAATATTAGCTAGGCTAGACAGGCCTATAATAATGGTAGTAGTAGGGTTCACTTCATATTAAACCTTCTGAGTCTTAATACTGCATTCATTGCCTTGATACTATGGTGGTGGGTGCTCTTTTCAGTAAGGCCAGGTCCACACTACAGCGTTAAATCGATTTAAACAGCGTTAAATCGATTTAACGCTGTAACCGTCCACACTACAAGGCACTTAAAATCGATTTTAAGGGGTCTTAAAATCGATTTCTGTACTCCAGCTAAACGAAAGGAGTAACCCTAAAATCGATATTACTAAATCGATTTAGGGTTAGTGTGGACGGATATCGAAGTTATTGGTCCTATTCTTTTACTGAGCTACCCAGAGTGCACCGCTCCAGAAATCGATGGTACCCTGGGACCATGGACGCACACCACCGAAGTAATGTGCCCTAGTGTTGACGCGTAAAATCGATTTTATAAAACCTGTTTTATAAAATTGATTTTACTAATATCGATTTAAAGCTGTAGTGTGGACGTAGGCTCTGATTACTTAGAAAACACACACACCTCACAACATACCCTCCCCAGCCTACAGAGAAAACAGGATGGGCCATTGTTATGGATGGTACTCCATGAGTAGTCTCCACTCCTGTCCTCCCAAGAGATTAGTTATAATAGAGCAGTTATACACACAGTTCCACTACACCGCACCCCCTCCACTCAGAATTGGGGAGCGAGTCATGTTCAGCCAGTCAGGTACTCTAATGAGCTGAACACCCCTTGATGATTTCTGACAGATATTAGAATATTAAGCAACCATCTCCTAGTACCCTGTGAACCAAGGGCCTGTCCACATGTTTGGGGACACTATAAACTCCACTATAGGTAACCATATTTAATTTACCCTAGCCATTGCCCCCTTCTGCTAATCCAGCCCAGCATATGGCTGCCTTGCTTTCAGAGTGTGACGGTACCAATCTGGACACTACTGGCCAAGTTCAAGTGAGGTATACGTCACACTTCACAAAGGACAAGATGATACGAATTTAAGGAAACTTAAGTCAAGTCAACTTAAATCAAGGAAATAGGGAAAGACACAACCTAAACTGCAAAAGCAGAAGGGAAGAAAAAGATTATTCTGAGCACGTCTCGGAACATGTCGGGACACATTTATGATGGCAGCACGTTCCTCAAGGGGTTTTCTGAAGATGTACCAAAGTGGCACTGGCCACAAAGAAGAGGGCCGGGCAAGGGAGTGCAGAGGGAGAGACAGAAATTTGGGACTACGAGACAGGTGAATTGTCTGACACAGTCATGTAGTAGAGATCCGAAAATAAACTGGTCTACAAAACAAATGCAAAGCTTTTATGCAGTGGTGCAAGAGCTGGACGAACACCCCTGGATCTGGCCATCAGCATTCAGGATTCTGACCAGGAAGGGAAGTAATGAGGCCTCTTTGCAGAGGATGTAATAATGCACGAGTAAAGCTGGTGTGTGCATATCAACTTAGAAAAAGTTTAGGAATATTAGCATGTGGTCATTTAAAAAAATAATACAACAGCCTGCCACTTATGTGTGAAGGAGTGAAATGCAATCCCACTGGGCCAGAGCTTAATTTTATTAACTCTACCTAGAAAGGTCAAGTGACTCCTGGCTCCTTCCCAGCAACTAGCTTGCATATCAGTGATACCAACTTATTTCACCTCGATATTCAAGACTCAAACCAACTAGATTCAGGACCGTCACTTCCCACTATGGCATCACTTTCCATTTGCATCTACTATTCCTTATAGCCAACTGGGCTTCCCTCATCACACGCATAGTATGCGGCATACGCTCCATGATGCACTAGGGTCAGATTTTTCCATCCTCACATTGTCCTCAGGCAATGTCAGAATTTGAGAATCTGTTTGTCTGTGTCACAGTATCGCTCACCATTCTTCTACACAATGGCCAGTATAGTGACATATCCAGTACACATCTTTCCTTTACATATCTTTGTCCAAGACGTATTACATCTGGCATTGTCTGCAATCTACTAGCATTCCCTCTATTTTTGATCTGTAATTCCTCAGGAACTCCCTTAGAATCCAAAACTCCCAAAACAATGAAAAAGAAATAAAGGAAAATCTGCCACCCAGTACACATCCCCTCCCACACTCACAATGAACACCTATTGCAACCCAATTAAAGTCAACTTTGGTATGTTTCAAAGGACTGGGAATATGGAGACATCTTTCACTTAACAGGTCACCAGCTTGCATCCAGGCCAGACCAGGGGATTGAATGGTACATGGAACTGTTACAGGGATATGGAGTGATCACTGCTAGGTCACTAGCTTACATGTGAAAGTTCAGGACTGACTGATGGTGGTTCATGGCCTTTCTGAAAAGAGTTTTATGTGTCTCATTCTAGTACCCAATGGGGAGGAATTCACATAGCAAAAAACCAACCAATGAACCAAACACAAATGCAATAGCCCTGCAACACAGTGACATATACTCCTCTAGCTGGCAAGGTCAACAGAGTCCAAGACTTGAACGGGCAATGGAGATTGACCTCCCCTGAGCAGCCCTAGAAATGGTCTTTCTAGGTTAGGGTAGAAGGCTGAGGCACATTGGCAGGATATGTGGGAAGCTTGCGCTGCCCATGCTTTACCTGTTCTGCAGATAACAAGAAGGATTTGGGTGCCAAGACTAGCACTGTGCCCTGGCACCACATTCAATTAGTTAAATAAAATTATTCAGCAGGAGAACTCGTGCGTGCACACACACCCCTAATCTGCCTCCTTCACTAAAAATCATCTAAAGGCTTTAAATAAAAGCTCACTTCCCTAGAGCTAGAATCAAGAGTTTGAAGGGGAAACTGTACCAGTTTGTATTATCAGTTATGAGTGTTCCTGCAGTGCTGCTTAAATATCTCCAAAAGTGGTGAAAGGGGAGCCCTCAAGGGAATCTGGAGCCCAGATAAGCAAAGCCAATTCCCAAGAACTTAAGTATCTGTGCAGCTCTGGACAGACTCACAAAGTCCATCCAGCGCTCCCCCCCCTGCCCCCACTCTCCCTATATACACAATCCTCTCCTGAACAATATAACATAGGACACTTAAAAAAACCCTCCACATCGTAATTCTGTATCATGTTTTAAAAAGCATTTTAAGAATATTTCATGCACCAATTACTTCAAAGATACTGTGATACATCAGATGTTCAAAGCTACAGCTTCTTGCTCTGCTTGCTTATGTCATTTTAAGCAGCAAAATGCCAAGAGAGGGGAAAAATGTGTGCAGTTTCTGTTTCTCCCAAGGTTTTTCTTGCTTCTGTTACTCAGGCATTGCTAGGGCCATTGCTTTCATATTAAAAAAATAACAAAAATCTACCTACATAACGTACTGCTGACTGGAAATCATGTTTGAAAGAGCCTGAGAAGTAAATTAAACAGGAAGAAAGAAGATGAATGGCTGAGGATTCCACTCCCATGCATTACAATTTGCCTGCAAAAGGACACCAAAGTTCATTAGAGCATGGTTCCCAATTGACCCAGCTGCTCCCACTTGCTCAACATGCTATGCCTACATAGTGTCATGACAGCTGCACTAGGAATACCGAGAAAGAGTGAGCAGGTGGTGCAGCGCTGGATCTAATTCATCATCTTAACCAACAACTTATAAAAGCAACGAAACATAAAGCACTATCAGACCCGAATAGCTACCATAATTGCAATAGCGCTGCTAACTAACCATTCAGCCCCATGTTCTGCATAATTAGGATGCTGGTTTATGACCAGCACCAGTGGCATTTGCAAAACGTAGTAGGATGCTGAGTGAGATTGGCAGCCTGGCACACAGGAGGAGCTGTAAATTACAGTGTCAAGGAAGCACATGTTGAAAACCGCATGTACTCCTTTCTCAAAGAGTAAAGGGGAGAAGTGAGTGGAAGTAGGTGCCCATGGCCCTAAAAGACATCTACACAGTGAGGACAGGGAAACTCGGACTACAATCATCGGCACTGGCTTATCCCAAAGAATATTTTCATCTTTAATTCTATGTATTGATTACGTTATTACTTTTATCTTGCAAATCAGCAGCAGAGGGGAGAGTTTAGCAGCAGCCAGGCTTTTGTAAGGTAAATGCTGTGTGCTTGAATAACGGAGAAGCGTGTTCCCTTTAGGATGAAAAGACTGGTGCCATAATTCACCTTGAAGCTCTGTGCACAGCAAGAGAGGAGTGTGACAGGGATATGAAAAGAAATGAGAGAGATTGTCTGTGGGGATAAGACTTCACTTCACTCTCTCTGAGGACAACCTTACAGCTAGGTTGAGAACACCAAAGATTCTGAGTAAAACACAGGAGTTGAACAACTCAACACACCAGGTTGGACCAGTACAGGTTCTCCTCTACAAGCAGGTAGCCAGCGAAAAGGACTCCCGGTACCACTTCTCCATATATATAGCTTATCTTTTCTGTACCTATCTGCTGGAGGCAGGGCTGCACATCTCCAGCCTTTCAGAGGGCATCACAGCTGGCACCTGCAGCAACACCATGAGGAGGAGAGGAGACAAGCCAACCCTACTGGAGAAAGGCAAAATGGAAGGGTCATGCTGGAAGTCTGTTTCAGTTTTGTGGAAGGTTGAAGGCACACAGACATACGAGGCTGAAGGAACTGGGGTTATTTAGTCTGCAGAAGAGTGAGGGGAGATTTGATAGCAGCCTTCAACTATCTGAAGAGGGGTTCCAAAGAGGATGGAGCTCGACTGTTCTCAGTGGTTGCAGATGACAGAACAAGAAGCAATGGTCTCAAGTTGCAGTGGGGGAGGTCTAGGTTCGATATTAGGAAACATTATTTCACTAGGAGGGTGGTGAAGCACTGGAATGGGTTAGCTAGGGAGGTGGTGGAATCTCCAGTCTTAGTGGTTTTTAAGGCCCGGCATGACAAAGCCCTGGCTGGGATGATTTAGTTTGTGTTGGTCCTGCTTTAAGCAGGGGATTGGACTAGATGACGTCCTGAGGTCTCTTCCAATCCTAATATTCTATGGTTCCATAACATCTGAAACATCAGAATAGTGTGGGTGCCAGGGAAATCCCTCCCCTCATTCCAAACCAGTGCACGAACTGGGTGTGGAGTCTCTCTTCTTTCAAACCAGCTCATGAGCCACCTTTGGAGTCCCTCTCATGCCACACCACTGCATGAGCTGGGCTTGGAGCCTCAGAGCCTCTGATACAAAGGCCTTGGCTACACTGGCGCTTTACAGCGCTGCAACTTTCTCGCTCAGGGGTGTGAAAAAACACCCTCCTGAGTGCTGCAAGATACAGTGCTGCAAAGCGCCAGTGTAAACAGTGCCACAGCGCTGGGAGCACAGCTCCCAGCGCTGCAAGCTAAACCCCATCAGGATGTGGAGTACGTGCAGCGCTGGGAGAGCTCTCTCCCAGCGCTGGCGCTGCGACCACACTCGCACTTCAAAGCGCTGCCGTGGCAGCGCTGCTGTGGAGCGCTTTGAAGTTTCAAGTGTAGCCATACCCAAAGAAGTCCACCCATGCTGCAGCTCCAGTCGTGGTGACCGTATACAGGGATCTCTTGAGTTGTGCCAGCAGGAAATAGACATTCTTCCACTTCTTCTCTTCAGCATGTGAACTCAAAAGATTTCCAGGAGAAATAGGGGAGGCACTTTCTACCAATGGGGAAGAGCCTTAGCTTTCTTACTGGGAACATAAAACACCATAACTGCACTGTACCTGCCAAGTAATTACATCCCACATCCAGCACCTATGAGCAGTGCTGGTTTGGAATTTTTTCAATGAAATACTTTTTAATTGAAACTAAAATGATTGGCAAGGAAGAGTCAGTTTTGATTAATTTCATAACTTGAAAAACAAAGTTGAAAAAAATTGTCTCCTTAAAACAACTTTTCCCTTCCAAAAAGTCTAAAAGGGACTAATGTCAAAATCAAAAGTAACTGTTTCGAAATTATTGAAATGAAACATTTCAATTGAACCTAAATTATTTTTTGCAGTTTGTTGGTCTGCAAAAATTTGAGAGTTCAGCTTTTTGTCCTGATTCAGGCTGGGAATTTAAAAAAAAATCTCAAAAATTTGGGGGTGAGTAGGAAAATTGTCAACAATTTCCTCTCCCAGACCTACCTATTAACCCTGGGAGGTAGACAGAGGAAAAGGAGACTCAGCCCATCACTCCTACCCCCTCAGTACTGTCCCCATGATAAAAGGCATGAGGAAAACACAGCAGAGGTGGCCTAGGAATTCCCAACTCTGAGGAATCTAGTTTCCCCTTCTGCAACACTCTTGAAAAGCCCAGAATTAAAATGTATTGAGTGCAGTGTAGAGCAGGCAGAGCAGGAGTGAGTGAGTGTGAATTTACATCTGTTTATTCTGAGCCAACCAGCAAAGAGCCAAATGGGAGGGTGAGGAACATAGAGTGTAAAATTAGTTTGCATTTAAATAACAGCTATGTGGGTGTGGGTTCGGGGTCCGCCCCCCGTTGGTTTAAACAGCCCAGTGCTGCCTATGAACAATGCCTAAGAAGATTATATTCTGTGAGGATGATCTCAGCTTTCTAGTGCTGTCACGGCCTCCAAATTACTGCATTTCAGCTTTCTCCCAGGGAAAATTCAAACCCTTTTCCTTTAGTTCCAAAGTACTGCTCCAGCTACTCCAGAGTTTCTAGGGTGTAGAGTATTTTTAACACTATAATTACCCAGTCTCCTCAGAGGTCACTGCTGTCCCAAGCAATGAGGGTTGCAAGACTGGGATGGAAGGTGATTTTTCCAGATATCCAGGTCCCTTTTAGGACAGCTGCACCCGAATGTTCACTGTACATAGGGAACCAGGGCACCCCACGTGCTGTGCTGTTGCGCTCTGAATACATTATCTCATCTGAGAGCTAAATTATGCAGAAAATATTTCAGCAGCTCAAATATTGAACAAGTGATAATGATGTTGTCACTTTGGCAAAGTGTGTAAATATCAATGCAGATGGATGGCATTTGCAGAGATGAGAGAAGCTTCTTTTACCTCCAGTGAGCAGTTCCACTGCCAGCAGGGGCGCCAGCAGCAAGAAGTTCACTGCTTTGGAGAGGCCACAGGGCACACACTCCCCTCCACACACAGTTGGCACAGCCTTCCCATTGCAGCATGCAGACTTATTCTCCGCCTTTGCCTCTAGGAGGGGCTGCAGCACAGAACAACTCCACCAATAGGGCCAAATTCCCCGCTGAAACCAGCCGAGCGGCACCTACCTATGTCAGGACTGAATTTGGCTCTGTGCTTTTAAAGAGCTTTGAGAGTGTGTGGTGCACTGTGTTTGGAGTGTTTTATGCAAACCCAGTATAGGTGCATCTGCATATACATCCTGCACAACAGACACTCGTGATTGTTCCACATGTGTGAAGGCACTGTGCATGTTGTGCTTTGTGTGTGTGTGTTGGGTATGCACGTATTGGGTGTACAACATAAGGGTAGCTATCTGCTGCCTCCAATAAACATGCTGGAAGGACAATTGAGAGGGAGGGAGATAGAAGATGAACTGCAGAAGAAGAGCAGAAGTTTGCATGAATGGAATGAATTGGCCCATATACCACAAGTTGTGGATTAACCAGAGTGCCAGATGACTAATGACAAGTTCACCCTCAGGCTAGAGGAATATTTAAAGCAGTCTGCAAGG
Organism: Gopherus flavomarginatus; assembly: GCF_025201925.1. Taxonomy (NCBI): domain Eukaryota; kingdom Metazoa; phylum Chordata; order Testudines; family Testudinidae; genus Gopherus; species Gopherus flavomarginatus. The sequence continues at coordinate 120,801,121 of NC_066621.1, read as the reverse complement.
TATCACACTCCATCTTGCCCTCCTTGGTACAGAGGTGTTGGATCAACATTTTCCAGTGTCTTTTGCATTAGAGTTCGGGGCAGGAAATCCCAGCCCTCCAAGAGGTTAAGCAAATATCAACATTAAAATAAAATTGCAGCAATAAAACCACTTATTCTAATGTACTTTCTTTTCCAACTGACACATTATAAAAGGTGAGAGAGACCTGGTACAGGAAATCAATTCCAGGATGCCACTATCAATAATTCAGAACTTGCCGGTGTCCTGTCAAGCCAGGGGTATGACACCCACAGGAGCCTTTCAAGGACAAAATGCCTCTTCTGACATTTTCAAGATTTCCCTCTATTCTGCCAGTGAAGAAAGTTCTGCCCACACAGGTCCCAGAAAAGAATCTAGGTTGTAAAGTACAACAGGGCTTTTTAAATGTTCAAAATGTTTTTCTTCATGGGAAACAGTCTCTTCTACTCAGCACCTTTCAGCCCAAAGGGTTTCAGGGGGCCATATGTATGGCACAGGTGGAACTGTAGCCCTCCAGAGTGGGGGGTGACAGCCAGTCAGCACACAGCACAATGGCGGGGAAGGGAAATGTTGACCAACTCTTCTGAAAAAGCCAGAGGGATCTGTAATGTCGTCTCAGGGCAGACCATTTTTCAGATCTTATCTCAAAGATCAACACACAATTAAGTCATTTAACCTCTGCCTCAGTTTCCCATCTGTCAAACAGGGATAATGGCACTTCCTTACTCACAGGGGTGTTGTGAGAATAAGTACATTAAAGATTGTGAAGTGCTCAGATATTACAGTGATGGGGTCCTATAGGTACCCAAAAGAGTTATTTCCTAAAATCCCTCTTTAGGCCTACTGCTAAGACCATCTCCTCCTCCCTCTCTGCCCTAAAACCGGTTTCACTGCTGCCAGCCCCTTCTCTCCTTGCTTCTCTGGCACTCCTCTCAATCTTCTGTCATGCCTTTCCCAATACCCTCCCTCATCACCATCATCTTTACAATGCCATGCACCTTGTGAAACAGGAAGACCAGGTGCCAGCTCAGGCCAAGGCCCCTCGGCCTCACTGAACACTGACAAATGCATAGCTGGAAACCACTCTGGCTCAGCTGTGTGTTAGTATTGTTAAAACAGGTATTAGAATTATAGAGATGTGCATAGTGTTTGGACTTTATGGAATGCTAGTGAGTTGCTGCATCCATGAACCTCATTTATAATGTCTGTACCCCATGTTATAATGTCATATTTAAGTGTTTTGCTCTGTAACTATAAAAGTGTTTGCTATGAAACTGGCTCCTCCCTCCTCCACCAAGTCAGGGAGAAGCATTACAAAGTATGAAATACTAGTTTACCACAAGAGGTATCATCATCTGCCCAACAAAAGAAGGCCTATCTACACCAGATGCACTATTATGGAACATCAATGAACTGCTGACTGTTTTCCCCATACCCGTGAACAGGGGACATGCACAAATGCTCATATCATCTCAGTTAAACCAGGAGACAAAGGAATAAAAATCCCTGTCTAGAAGAAATTGTCCCTATGCTGCTTAGACTTCAGGGAGAGGGCAAGACTTCTAAGCACAAGCAAGGGACCCCTGTTTATCTTGGGCTAGCCCTAAATGACATACAAAGCTTGTACATTACAGCAGCTACTCTTACTTTTTGGAACTTAGGACTGTAATTCATTTGTGTGTATGTTTACCTGCTTTAACCTTGTAAATACTCTCTTATTTCTGTTTCCGAGTTAGTACATTGTTTATTTATTATAGGATTGGCTACAATCGTTGTCTTTGGTGAGAACTCCAGAGTGCACTTGACCTGGGATAAGTGACTGGTCCTTTAGGACTGGGACTAGCCTAAATATTGTAGTGATTTTTGGGGTAAGGGACCATCTATCATGAAAGTAAGCTTGCCCAGGTGGCAAGATAGACAGAAGTGCCCAAGGGAACTTTGTGATTTCATGTTAAGGATTTTCTATTGCTTGAGGACTTCACACTTAACACTTGGTCGGTGAAATCTAAGTATAGCGTGCGCACGCACACACCCCAGTTTGGGGTTTGCGCCCTGCTTCTTAATAGTCTGCCCTGAGGTTGGCATTCACAGTCATGAGCCACTCCAGACAGCTTGACACACCCATACTATATTTCTGTGCAGCACCACTCACTCAGCAGAGTCATGGCAAGTATTTCTTACCATGCTTGCTCTCTTTACTGTATCATCCTGACAAGAAGGAGGGTCTAGTGGTTGGGGCATTAGCCTGGAACTTGGGAAACCTAGGGTCAGTTCCATGTTCCACCACAGACTTCCTGTGTGACTTCAGGCAAGTCATTCAATGTTTGGCTATGCTATAAGTTGGGCATGTCATTCCCTTGCTCATGTACACATACTCACAGTAGCTTGATGAGAGCTAGCGGGGTATAAAGAGCAGTGTAGCTGTGGCCACTGAGCCGCATACCCATTGGTTCAGGTGGGTTTCTCCTCAGCCATGCTGCTGGCTATGCTACTATTTATAATTGCACTAACTCTCATGAGCATGTGCATACGAGCAAGGGAATGACAACCCTAGCTCATAGTGTAGACATAGCTTTAGTTTTTGTGCCTCAGTTTCCCATCTATTAAATGGACATAACAGTACATCCCTACCTCATAGAGGTGTCAGAAGGAAAAAAGATTGTGAGGTGCTCGGGCACTATGGTGATGAGGGAATAAACAATATATAGATATACAGAGCCCACAATGAAGCTTAGACAGACAAACCTAGGCATGCCCAGTGCCAAATGTAAAGTCACACTCACAGAACACTGATTTTTTTCCCCAAGTAGAGCCAAACCAGTCTGAACCCATACAGTTTCTACTATGGTTCAAACATTACTCTGAGACCTCTCATCCCTTCCCCAAGGCCCACTTGCTGCCTTCCTTTGCCCCTCCCCTCCATGCTCCTCAGCCTCTCTAACACAATCCTACAGCAAGAATAATAAGTTTGTGTGCTTTGTTAAATCTGGTTCAGTGAAGTCTGTTTCATTAAGCTTGCTCAACCCAGGGGCAACTCAACCCCACCTCTTCATCCCAGAAGCCAAAGTTCAGCCACTTCTAGTATTTGGCCAGCAATGCTGAATCCCCTGGCTCCCAGTCAAACGTTTCATGAGCAAAATCAGCATCAGGCATCTGAAAACAGTAACAGAGCTTTTTCTAGTCTGAGCCTGACCCACTTGTTCTCCAGGCCTTTGATGTCCTAGCAAATCATTCTTCATACAGATTGCATTGAGCCTTGCAGATTCATGTACTGAATTCTCTATTCAAACGGAATTAACCATCAGGTCAAAATGAAAAGGTGTTTATTTGTTCTTTACATTGTGAAGTGCAAATGAAACGACAATAGGTTTTATTGGAGGGGTTCTCTTTTTAAAGGATTGCATATACTGTAGCTGTAGCAAATGATGGCTACTAATCTAAGCACTGCTCAGCTGCACAGTTGTTTAAGAGCCTTACTGAACAAGCTGAATCCCAGTGGCAGGTTTATTCACTCATAAGGAATTTCTTACATTATTTACTACAAATAAAGATATACCTTTCATAAAAGGTTTCTGCAGCTCAAGCCACTCACATTTATATTTGATACATGAACAGAGCTAGAGCCCCTTCCTTGTTCCACACCAATGCGAGGGAGAGTCTCTTGTGAGCTAGCTGATTTTTCGTCAGAACATTGGGTTTCCACACTGAATTGGACCAATGGTCCATCAAATCCTGCCTCCAGTCTCCAGACTTCATCTGTGCCTGATGCTTCAGAGGAAAATGAAAATAACTCACAGCATGCATAGCTAGTGTTACAACGCTGTACACTGGGATGAGGGAGGTGTAATTCCCTCCCGACCCCTGCACTGATCAGATAACTACTTGAAGCATGAGATCTGATTACTCCTATTTTGGACTGCACTGTGACTTTAAGTCACTGCCTGCACTGGGTGGGGTGAACATGGGTTGTAAGCAGCAGGAGCCCCTAGAGGGATTCTGGCTTAATGAGCTACAATTCCATCTGGGGTTCTGGGGAAGCGCTTGGCAGACTGGCAGCACCGATAGCATATACTCCCACTCCATCAACTCAGCTCCGCTAGCTGGTGAAGAGACAGATGCAGAACCAAAGGCCCTGCCCTCACCCCACCCCTCTCTACTCCAAAAGAGGAAGTAAGGAAGTGGTTATGTTAACAGCAGCACTACCCTACCACTGTGCCTACCCTCCCTGATTGGGGCTGGGCTCTGGACAAGGGCAAAAAGGCTACTTGTACCCTCTCTCCCTGTCCTTGAACAGGGCTGGACACAGTCCATCTATAACTTATAATTCTGATAAAACTATGAAATGCTTGCACAATCCAGATACAGCTGATGAGTCTCTGACCCCAGGAATACCAAGGGCCAAATACAGCCTGTGCAAGGAGACACTTCCTTTCATTTCCCTGCCATCTATATCATTGGCTGGCCTGTGGGTCCCACATTATGAGTCTGTAAAAAAGAGGTACAGATCAGAAGCTGTCAGACTCTTCACCTTAACGCTTTAATTAAGTCTCCTCTAATTCATCTCCCTTAAAAGCTAAATAAGCCTAGGTTGTTGGGGTTTGGGTTGTTGGGGTTTTTTTTTTGGTGGGGGGGGGCAGGGGAGGCACTCTCTCTCCCCAGATAAACCCTACCAGGCAGATATCATTCTTCCACATTTTGGCTATGCTGGAAATACCAGGAGTACAATCTTCCATGCTATGTTTAGCAGCTAGGTCCAAGCCAGCATCTGCAATTGCAGAATCAGCCATGGGAAACTATTTAAAAAATAAACAGTTCACTCAACATTTTTTGAACTTGAAGAAGGTTCAGCTGGAACACGGGGTAGAGATCCGGGGGCTTAGTGACAGTGGGCGGGCTGTGAGAGCTGTTCGTTTATCCCTCCCTGATTCTCTCTCCTCCTTGGTTTGTAAGCAGCAACACAAACTCCCCTCTAATGCCACTAATGCTATTACACTGGAAAGCCCAAACCTGGCAAGAGAAAAGGCTGCATGTGGCAGCTGATCCTGGACAGCAACAAAGATATGAAGAAGACGGTGCCTCATGGCTTTATGCACAAGATGTAATGTTAAATGCATTCCCCTCCCCATTCCGCCAGCATCCTTCTGCCACCTGAAAACCCCCAGTGCCTCCTCTCCTAACACTCCCCTCTGTTCCTGTTGAAATGCTAATTGTTAATTTACTGTGCTTTTCCATTTGCTGTGCTAACCCAGGGCTTGTGCTGCCTGATGTGTAAGCAGCTTGTCCTGGGGATATGGTAAAACCTGCCTTTGATCAGTGTTTAATCCTTCAAGGTGCTCAGGGGGCTGCAGTTTAGTTTCTATGTGAAAGCAATTAAAAGGATGGAGAAAGAGGCAACTTCAGGAGTCGGACTCTCACACCCTCCCCTTCCTCCCCCACTCTTCCGTGGGAGGGGATGAGAAATATTTATCACACCAGGTGGTTGTCGCATGGGGGAGAGGAATAGCTCAGAGAGAGTAGGCCTGGCATTGATAAATGCAGGGATTCTAAACACAGGCCATCAGGAATCCAAGCCACCTGTCTCCAAAGTAGCCTGAAGAACTGATTTTTCCTCATCTAAATATAAACTCTTTGAGGGGGATTGTGAGCTTATTCACTCACACCCTCCATACACACAAGCCTCCTTCACTGAGGACAAGCAGAGGTAGCACAGTCTTAGCAGAGGGTAGCCAAGATATCCGAGGAAAATCTTAAAAAAATATAAGTAACCTGCAGTTCCCATACAACTAAATATGTACCAACTTGGCAAAGCACTGACTGAGGGCAGAACCATCTGGAAGTATGGGAAAGGTGCAAACACCAAGCCAGGGAAGGAAATTTAGATGCCAAAAGGGAGACAAAACTAGGAGAAACAGGATGAAGAAAGGCAATTTAGGCTGAACGTGAGGGGAAACATCTCACTAGAAGCATCTAGGCCAGGGGTGGGGAAACTTTTTGGCCTGAGGGCCACATCGGGTTTCTGAAATGGTTTTGTATGGAGGGCTGGTTAGAGGAGGCTGTGCCTCCCCAAACAGCCAGGCCTGGCCTGGCCCCTCCCCCTATCCGATCCCCCCTGCTTCTCACCCCCTGATGGCCCCCCTGGGACTCCTGCCCCATCCCACCCTTCCATTCCCTGACAGCCCCCCCAGCACCCCTGCCCCATCCACCCCTCCCTGTCCCCTGAATGCCCCCAGAACCCCTGACCACCCCCTGCTGCCCAATCCAACCCCTCCTTTCATTCCTGACTGCCCTCCTGGGACCCCTGCCCATCCAACCTCCCCTTCTCCCTGATCACCCCTGGAATCCATGCCCCTGACTGCTCCCCCCCACAGCCCCATCGAAACCACTCCCCTTCCTGACTGCTCTCCTGGGACCCCTGCCCCCATTCAACCCTCCTGTTTCCTGCCCTCTGACTGCCCCGCCCCCATCCACACCCCCATCCCCTGATCACCACCCCAAACTCCCCTGCTCTCTATCCAAATGCCCTCCCCCCGCTCCCTGCCCCCTTACCACGCTGCCTGGAGCACTGGTGGCTGGCGGTGCTACAGCCACCTCTCCCAGGGCACCAGGACAGGCCGCAGCTCTGCAAGAGCCCCACCGCCCAGAGCATTGCACTAGTGGTACAGCAAGCTGAGGCTATGGGGAAGAGGGAACAGCGGGGGAGGGGCTGAGGGCTAGCCTCCCAGGACAGGAGCTAGCTTCCCAGGACAGGAGCTCAGGGGCCAGGCAGGGGGGTCCCACAGGCCGGATGTGGTCCATGGGCCGTAGTCTGCCCATCTCTGATCTAGGCTGTGCAACAGTCTCCCTACTAAAGTGGTGGAAGCCCTACTCGCTTCACGCATTGAACCAAACCAAGCCCTGGAAAATACTGTATACTGTCCCTGTACGGGGACTTCCTTCACTCAAAGGTGATATAATACCATTCATTCTCCACCAATTCACAGACAACTTAGTACTGTTAAACCAAAGGACTGCAGCGGTGACATCTCAGCTAGCCTCACTACCTGTCCCAAACACTTTTGGCCGCAGCTTGCTATTGTTTGACCTTTTCGGCTTTTGGCTCTTGGATCTTTTTGGCTCCCCTTGTATTGTAAGCTTATATTACAGTGCTTCAGTGTGGAGGAAAGTCCTCTTTATCAGTAGGTAGGTGCTGTGAATCATGCTACTAATATTAGTAAGATGAGACAACCACTGTCCCGTCTATGGGTCCATCTAAAGTATCTATAGAATGACAATCACTGTAATAGCAGGGTAGCATCTTGCCAGAATGCTGAGGTGGTCTACCTATTCCCAGTTCCTTATTTACTTCCCCAGTTCCAGGCTGACGGCTGTTACTCATTCCTCGCTTCAATTTATACCTCTGCAACATTTACCATACTAACACGAGGAAGCATTATCCATTCCTACATTACACAAACAGGGTGTTCCAGATGTGGTCCACTCGATTGAGCACAGAGCTGGAAGCCAGGACTGCCACAGAATCACTCTGTGACCACAGGGGGGACATTTTCATCTCTGTGCCTCAGGCTCTCCATCTATCAAATGGGATTAAAGATACTCACCCACCTTTGTGAAATGCTTTTAGATGTAGCAATGTAAAGAGCTATGCCAGTGCAAAGTATGATTTATACTATTTGCACACATTTGTAATAGAAATATACTGTTCTGACTCCTCATATATGAACACACTTGCTCTGTAATTTAAAAACTGGAGGAACTGGAATTTGAACCTGCAAAAATCACATAATAGTTGGGCCACACCAACCATAACATCTCTGAAATCCTTGGACAACTGTGGGCACAAAATGACACTCCACTCCTTGACCTGATGCTTGATTTCTATGACAAGTGATGTTCTGTGACAGCACCCACATCCCCAGACTCTGACCTGAACACACATGCTGTACAAAAGGTCTGTAAGCAGAATGGGTAACAGGGGTCTGAAAATGTCTGAGTAGCAAAATAAAACTGACTTTTTCAAATACCAGTTTGGAGAAACCATTTTCATCAGATCTAGAAACTTCATGAAAAAATGTGTTTATGTCCTTTAAAATATATTTTAAACACTAAAACATCTACATTTTCTCATACTCAAAGATATGGAAAATACTGCAAATATATGGGTCATATATTATAATCAAATGGCTTTCAATCTAGGGGTAATTCCAGGAGTTGGTTTGATCTCTAAAGCAGTTTATGGTGTGAAGCCAGCATACAGGCTTCCCTCTGCTTATCTCCACCTCCCCTTGTGCTTGGCTCCTAAGCTCAGAAATGCCCTGCAGCAAGATAGGAACTCTCTGCTTTCCCTTGCTGCTCCCCAGTCCTGCAGCATTACAGAAACTCTCAGGCTCTCTCCTCCCCTCTTGGAATCTGGGGCACTAAAGAAAGGCACACACCCCCAACACACCTCTCCACAAACAGAACTAGCTCTGGGTCAGAAAATTCACATCCACCCAAAACATCTTCACAGAAAAGCAATTCTGAGACGCTTGGAGGAAAGAGTTGATTTAGGTACAAATCACAATCCCCACCTCCTTTCTATACCCCTGCCTGAGCTGGAGAATTCCTCTGCCTGTTTCTCCCTTCTCAGGCTTCTTTCAGTATGGAAAATCTTGTACTGTATGTAAAAAGCCACTTGGCTCGACAAGAGCTACATGCCTTAAGAGACTTTTGCTTTGGGGGTGTGGGGTCAGGGTCAAGAGGGTGAGGAAATGAAGCAAATAAATGTGCATTAATCCTTTAAACCAGAGAGTTCTAGCAACTGCATTAAAAAGTTGACAGCAGTGGCATCTAATCCCAAAACCCAAGTGCTGCGTATTATCTTCCAGAACATATTACTACACTTCACACCTCCCTAAAAGCGTTCCAGCGTGACTGTCAGTTTTATCAGCTACCTAGAGGACTGGAGGAAAGCTCATTCATTAATTTGCAACCTTACCCCAACCCTCCTGTCTGCCTTGAGTGAAGAGGTGACTAGGATACAATCTTCAGAGCAACTGTACCTGCTAAATTATACTATCTTGCATTTCTATAGTGCCCATTAGCCCCAAACATCCCAACCCACACCACCAACTATGAGTAGAAATTTCAAAAGCATTCACTGGTAGCCAAGCTCTACTCCCACTTCACACAACTAAAGTGCAGCCATCTCTGGGGTGGAACGTTGGCAACTGGATAACCATGCACAGCGATATTATGCAGACACATAGGAGAGGAAATTAAGTGAAATTCTGTGTTCAAATAAAGCTGCTGGGGGAATTAGGGAGGCAGGATGAAACTAACTAAATTGGGATTCAGCCAGAAACCACGATTAACATCCCAAAACTTAGGGACAGTGCCACGGGAACTTTAATGACAACAAGTAGTTAGGATCTCAGCTGTATGTCTAATTAGAAAGACGATACCTCCAGTGGCAAAGTACCCCCTAGTGACAAGAGTACTAGGGTATAGGAACTGTTACAGTGGATCAGACTCAACCTTCATCTAGTCTAGAATACTGTCTCTGACAGTGGCCAGTACCAGATGCTTGAGAGGAAGAAAGGAACTTTATGGTAGGCAAATGTGGGGACATCTGCCACAGTGATCAGGATGAGATCTAACCATGAGAGACGAGCTTAACCCCTGAAGCATGAGCACCCCTGACTGAATCAACACCGTTCTGTAGCACAGCACCTCTTAGCAGCAGCCTGGGTCATTGCTGAAGGACTGATCATAGCTGGGTGGGAAACAGCTTTCCCATCATGAGAAAATTGTCAAGATATCAAAACAGTTTCCTGTCCCAAATTAGGACAAAAAGCCAAAATCTGGAAAAATTTCATTAACCAAAATCTTAAGGGAAAAAAAATGATTCAGCTCAGTTGAAGTGTTTCACATCAATCATTTCAAAGCATTTAGTTTTTATTTCAATTGATTTTCCCCCCATTTTTAAAAACTATAATTATAGTTAAAAACAAAACGTTGCCTTGAATGGAAACACGGGGATTTTTCATTCTGAAAATGCCAAAACAAAATATTGAGACAATTTGGAAACTTTTTCAAAAAAATTTCAAGTAAAAAATTGGTCAGACTGGTTCCTGCAAAAAACGTCTGGGGTCTGATAAATTGGCATTTTTCGATATAAAAACAGGTTCATCAAAAAAATTACCAGTCAGTGGTAATCCAGATTCAGAGGGAAAAGGGCAACACCAAGCCACGTGAAATAAAAATTTTTATATCTCTGTTAAAGGACTGAGTCAACCTAATTAATTTTTATGTCTGGTGATTCCAGATTCCCTTTTGTCTGTGACCTCATCCAGAAATGTAGCACTTGTTCATCTCTCCAAGGAACTGTATCTCTCTCTCTCTCTCTCTCTCTCTCTCTCTATGTCTGGTTCCAAAATAGTTTTGCATATTAAGGATTTCTTTTTTATGCAGCATTAATATGTACTAAACCAATTATTTTCCAAGTCACAGCTTCCCTTGCATCCTGTCCTGGCCAGGCTGACACACCGGATGGGCCAGGAAAAGAAATGAGATCATACACAATCTGTTACTCATTTTAGTTCCCTTTTTATTAAAGACACAGCTAAAACAAAAGCAAAATGGTGGGGGATGGACCCTCAGCAAATGTAAATTGGTATAGCTCCACTAAATGCAATGATTGGAATGAGTCAATTTACAGCTGTTGAGAATCTGGCCTCTATATATATGTTAAAAAAAAAAGTGTAAGAGGGGATTCATCCTCTTTCTGCACTGGTGTGAGCAGAGAAACAAAGGAGACACAGCTTATTCTTCCCCTACTCAGCTCCTGCAGTCACCGGTGTAGATTACTGCTTCTGCAACCTGCACCCTTGCAGCACCATCCACTGTGGGCCACTGGACAGATGCAGAATAAATAAGGCATAGATCTACGGTGGCCACAACCCCGCCTGCCCCGATCCACCCCCATCCTCCTCCAACTCACCCCACCTTGTCCCAGAACACCCCCTGCACTGTGGTACAATGCTGGGAAAATGGCTTTATGCCAAGAGCTTGGGCCTCCTGCACCAGCGAATATTCCTTGGCAGTGGGGAGGAAGAAGTTTGTGTCTCCCTTGCAGTTCATATGGATGATTAAAAAGCTAAAGGGATTTTTAAATTTTGCATGGCCTGTTCACCATTTCCGTTCTCTATTTACTATTTGCCCTTCACTAGGCTTTGAAGAGCAAAGCGAGACTGGTGGGTTTTACATCCTGCTCTCAGTGACACCTGTGTAAATACAGAGGACCCCTAAAGTCAGTACAGTGGCCCAACTTTACCCAGTGTAACTGGGATCAAAATCTGGCTCTGTCTAGATGGTTTCCCTTTTTGCTACTCATGGACCACCATGGGTCTAGTGGCTTCATAGCACTACAGGAAAATGTGAGAATCTCTCTCTCTCTATATATATATACACACACATGCCTCTACTGCTGTTTTCACTCATTTTATTTTACTAAATAATGAAAACATCTCTATTCATATTGGGAGAAAGATCCTGAACTTAACTTAGTCCTTATTTGGTCACAACTCCCACTAAAGGAGCCAATCCTCAGATCCTAACAGCCAAAAGAGACACTGGGCCCAATCCTGAGAAGTGTGTAGAAAACAGGAAATGTGGATATTCCGCCTAAGTGGAAACTTGCCTGCATAAAGACAGAGACAGAAGATGCCAGGCCCCTGGATAGATGCAGGAGGGCATGAGAGTGCATAAGCAACATTTCCCCAGCCCCTTCTTTAAGTCTCCTATGCAGGACCCAGTCACAAAGGGAATCTCGATGCTCACTGAGTGCATGGACACTACACCTAGTTCTGCTGCTGGGAACAGGCTCTGTGAAGGATGAGCAGCATTCTCTCTAATGGTGGTGCAGTGCTTCCTAGATCCAGGAGAGCATTTACCATGAAACAAACCTAGGGTGACCAGAAGGCCCGATAAAACCGGGACCGTCCCGATATTTAGATGTTTGCCCCTAATGCAATATTTCGTTCCACCGGCAGCATGCGCCTTTTTTTTTTCCCCCTCGGTGCTCCGCCGGCAGCATTCGCCTTTTATTTTTGCTCCGCTGGCGGACCCGCCCCGGCCTCCCCGCCACCCCGTGTCCTGATATTTTCTCCCTCTCATCTGGTCACCTTAAACAAACCATGTGATGGCATGCCCCCCCTAACAACAGGGGAGCCCCCAAAATGCAGGACAGATATCTGACAACCTGCCCCCAAGTCCCAGCCAGCAGCACAGCAGGGCTCAGGCAGGCTGCCTGCATGCCGTGGCCAGTGGCCCCACGTCGCTCCGGGAAGTGGCCGGCTGCTGTCACGTCTCTGTGTGCCCTGGTGGGGGGGGAGGGGAACCCGCTGCCCCCCTCCCCTCCAAAGGGCGTGCAAAGACGTGCCAGCAGCAGGACTAAGGCGGCTCCCTGCCTGCTCTGCCTCCCTCCCTCCGTGCCGCTTAGCTCCTAGAAGCGGACAGCATGTCCCTGCGGCCCCTGGAGGGGGAGGGAGTGTCTCCACACGCTGTCCGTCCCCCCCTACCCGAGTGCCGACTCTGCAGCTCTCATTGGCTTGGAACTGTGGACAATGGGAGCTGCAGGGTTGGAGCCTGTAGGCAGCAGTGTGTGGAGACACCCTGCACCTCCCCTTCTTCCCCTGGCTAGGAGCCACTGCGGGGGGGGGGGGGGATGCCAGTCACTTTTGGAGCCACTCTATCCCCCCCTGCCCTCCTCCCGCCCCCAACTCCCTGCCCTAGCCCAGAGCCTGCACTCAAACTTCCTCCCAGAGCCCAACCCTCGCACCCTCCTCCCACACCCCAACCCCCTGCCCCAGGCCAGAGCCCACACTCAGCACCCAAACTTCCTCCCAGAGCTTCTTCACCGCACTCCCTGCTGCACCCCAACTCCCTGCCTCAATCAAGGTACCTCATTTTATTTTCATTTACTTCCCATTACTTATAATATAGGAGGAAGATGAACAAAAAAAGAATGAAAGGGGGGCGGGAAGATAAGAGAGAATGTTCTTTTTCTTGGCTGGGTCCTGGGGGGGCAGGGGGGCAAAATGAAGCTGCCCATAAGGCCCCACTAACTCTAAATCTGCCACTGCCTAGATTGCCCAGCACTGAATAGGGCTTGTATGTGATACAGTCCAGCCTTGAGTGTGGATTTGGCCCATTAGGGTTGGTAGTTTCCTCAACTGTTAGAAAGTCTTTACATAACTGACACCCATTTACCAATCAGGCTGGAAAACCACAAAGACAGACTCCACTGTGTCACAGAACAGGGGATGGTAATTGGACATGTCAGGTTCCCCTGAAAAAACCTAGCCAGGCTCAGGTACTACTGTCTCTCCAGGGGACACGGTTGCAATCAGCAGCTGCTGAGGATTTTGGCTGGGACAGGGGAGTTTAATAAGCAGCCACACTGGGCAAAAGATTAGGATGTTTCCCTAGCACTGATTAGCAATAAACACCAGGCTATTAAACTCAATCCACCCTTTATCTTAATGTTTTCTCATCTCTGTCACACTTGTTGGTGTCACTGGTTCTCGTTCCCAGACAAGACCAGCTTCTCTGGGATAGGGAATTATTGCAGTGAACTGTCCTCACTGCTCAGTTTAAAGGGAAATCCCATTTCTTCTACCCTTCCCCAGCCTCCCACTCTCCTTTTAAAGCAGTTCTGCTGCAGATTTTCTTGTGTAATAAAATTGGTTGAAAGTTTTCCAACTAAAAGCTTTTTCATTGAAAAATGACCATTTTTAAAAAATGGGGGGGAATCACAGTAAACTTTTGACTTGTTCAGCATTTTCAATTTTTTTGTAACTGTTCTCATTTGAATTTTTTCTCAGAAGTGTTATCAGAGTGGTCACAGAAATGTATTGCTTACTGAACATTTACAGAACACTCAAAATGGTTTCATTGCAAGCTCTGCAAAACAGAAACAACTTCAAAATTCCAAAATTAAAAATAGTATGTTTCAACTAGTTCAACAGAAATGCACACGGTTAACCCATCCCTCACTTCTCTCCCATCCTTCTCCCTGTACCCGCATGCAGGGAAATGAAACTGGCATGATCTTACAACATGGTCATTCTATGAGACATATTTACAACAGGCCTCTAAAAATACCTGCCTGTATTTGTGGGTTTTGCTATTCCCTTGCCCAAATGTGTGCACACAGATTGGGTAATTACACATGTAATGACATTCTATATACACAATTATCTGATTTACATGCAGAAATGGATGCACCCCAACTACTGAGGGTTGGCCGTATGTCTATCCATTCCTAACATACTGCTGAAGTAGTACCTACTGCAAATGGTACTGACCAGGCATAACCAACCAGGGCTGCCACATGCAAATAGCAATCAACACTGGTGGTGCCACTTGGGTCTCTGGAATCCCCAAGGCTAGATGAGTTACAGGAGGTAAAACCCAATCACTGAGAAATGCTCATACCTCCTGATGGCTCTTTAATGGAAAAAGCACTTGCTTCAGAGCTGTGATAAGCCAGCACTAGGAAAAAAAGGTATGGAGAAATGAACAACAAATGAAGTAAATAAAATCCTTCTCAAGCCAGGAATTAAGATCCTTTTCCAAGTGTATCATCCTTCCACACAATTAGCATAAAAGCCACTGCACCCTGACACCACCTTCCCCCCTCCAATATGAATGCCCTCTGGGAGATCAATTTCAAAGAGGTTCAGTGTCATGACTAAAAGGGTCCTCACATTTAATGGGCCAATGATGTGTTAAACCGGAATCTCTGTTAATCAGGCACCTTCCTCACCATCCTAGAGCTCAGCATCCTAAAGCCCCATTGCAAAAAAAAAAAAAAAAAAAAACAGGTTAACAGGATGAGCAAAAAAGTCAAATGAGATGCTATCTGAGCCTGCCTGATGGGACTGCAGTTTGCAGAAAACCCCTGCTTATCTTGGATGATGAACCATCGGGATCAAGCAGAATGCACCATGCTTGTTTCCCCAAGACCTTGACTTGCTGATGGCAGGGGAATGTGAACAACATTTAGCCAGCTTAACAGATTCAGTGAGGCCCTGGATAAGATCACGGTGTTGTTAAATATCTGTTTTGAAAACACTCAATCATTGCAATAGCCATACAATGCAGAGGATTGAATTTCTTCCCTAAGTTCTTTAACGATAAGCAAATTTAAGTTACAATCAAGGACTCAACTCAGAATGAAATGTTTGTATGCCTATAGAGATAGATAACATCACACATATAAATAATACTTTGTATTTATACAGTGCCTCTCAAAATGCTGTACAAGTCTAGGTCAATATCATCATTTTCATGTTACATAGAAAAACTAAAGCACAGAGAGTTAGAGTGACTTGTCCAAGGTCACACACTTCTAGTGAATGGTAGAGCCAGAAAAAGATACTCAGTCATCTATTCTGACCACTAAATAGTGCTGCTCACAGACATGTAATTACCCATCACTGTTGACACTGAAGAACTGCTTTGTTAAGGCATTGGTGGTAATGATGTACAGACAAGTCTTGCAAAATGCAAATGGTTATACTGGGTGAGTCACACCATGATTATCTGTGACCTATAAACAGACATGTAAACGTACAATACTTGCATCGTATATTTGGATTTAGTGCCTGCTGTGGCTCGAGTTTTTAAACAGGTGACTTAGATATGCAAATCCCTAACATGTGCACACAAATCAGGATAGCTCACATACCTGTGTGCACCAGGATTTGTATAGCTATGCAACACACATTGGGCTTAAGAGTCCTGTCTACATTGTAATAACTGCTGTGTTGGGAGACTGCATTACAATACAGTAGTCCCTGACATGGTTCAGAGTCTAGCAGTGTAGATGAGACTGAACCATGTTTTCACCATGCTCCCAAATCGGGAATTCTTGGTGTACAATTAGTGCTGAAGTCTGTAATGGAAAAATACTCACAATGGAATTAACAATACATTAAGTTGTCCAAGGCTGTAGCCTGGTCCAGGAAAAACTAAAAATCAGAGGTTTAAACAGTTGCTGAGAACACTTCACAAGAGTGCACAAAAACATACTAGTGGCTTATGGTGTTTCCTGTGTAGCTCCTAGGTGCTTCTTCAGCTTCCTGAATAGAGGATACCAAATCAACTTAGATCCAACACTGTTTCCTCTCTAGTTAAGACAATGAGCAAAAAGTCCAACAACAGGCTCATATAATAGGTGTATGTTCTGTCCTGACATTGAAATCTTACAGTCTGGGAGATAGCACAACATTAGTGTATCAGCTGCCAGGGCCACAGTACCTTCTGGGACCACATCTCTATAAATCAAGGTCCCCAAGACACATTTCCTCTTCCTCTCACTATTCAAGCCACAGTGCATACACTAAGTAGGATATGAGTAGAAACTATTTTGGGAGACTTCTAAGCGCTTTGAACATAGCGCCATATAGCTAGATTCATACATTTCAAGACCAAAAGAATACATTGTGATCATCTATTTGACTTCCTGTATAACTCAGGACTCCCCTTATTTCCAGTCTGAATTTGTCTAGCTTCAACTTTCAGCCATTGGATTGTGTGATACTTTTCTCTGCTAGACAAAGAGACCATTATTAAATATTTGTTCCCCATGTAGGTACTTACAGACTGTTAAGTTAAATAGATTGAGCTCCTTGAGTCAATCACTATAAGGCATGTGTTATATCCTTGGGGGCAGCTGGTTTAGGAAGAAATCACTTGAGGCCAGACAGCAGACAGCTAACAAAACTACCATTTATTTACAGACACAGAGCTCGCCCAACCGCTGAAGCTGGCTGGGATACCCCCTAATAATCTAACTTAGTTGCCATAGGAACAAAAACCTTGACAACCAAATACACAACATATTCCTCCCCCCCCAATAAGAACACCTCCCCTAAATAAAACACACACTAGACTAGAGAAGGAGGGTAGACTGCCTCCATTCCCAGCTAAATCCTGGGGATTATTTTGCCCCATAACCGTGGGTTCACCCTAGCTAAAGATCCAGCCGATAAGGAGGCCTT
The DNA here is from genome assembly GCF_025201925.1 of Gopherus flavomarginatus. Lineage (NCBI taxonomy): Eukaryota > Metazoa > Chordata > Testudines > Testudinidae > Gopherus > Gopherus flavomarginatus. The sequence continues at coordinate 120,784,058 of NC_066621.1, read as the reverse complement.
CTGTCTCTAGGTGGATTACGGCAAACTTCTGGTGTTGTTGCACCCGAAAGTACCATGGGCTCAGGGTCCGCAGCACGAACAGGTGAGGAGGTGGTATCAGCTCGTCCTGGGCAAAGGGGTATCTCAGCCGCAGGCAGTAATGGAAGAGAACAGTCAGGAACAGGTGATTCGTGATTCGGTGTCTCACCAGAATAGGTGAAGTCAGACCACTCAACTGCAGATGTGTCCTGAGGACTGGCATGACCTGGCAATAGCTGATCTACATGTCGCCGCCAGGTAGGATTCTCTGCAGTCTGGACTGTGTAGGAAACAGGTCCTGTTTGAGTGATGATCATGGCAGGGACCCATTTATTTCCGGAAGTATAATTCTGAGCCAAAACTGGCTGTCCCGGGCTAAAGGTTCGGTCTTTTGCTCTGGGTGCCCGTCTGATGACTTGATATTGCTGCTGATGTTGCACAATTTGTTGGGGTTCAGAAGGTTTCAACAGATCAAAGCAAGTGCGCAGCTGTCGTCCCATCATTAGAAAGGCCGGGGATGCCTGGGTGGTAGCATGAGGTGTGTTTCTGTAGGAAAGTAAGAAGGTATCCAGACGCTTTTGAATGGAGTGTTGTCCCCTTGCTGATTTCAAAGCGTGTTTCATTGTCTGCACAAATCTTTCAGCTAATCCATTGGTGGATGGATGATATGGGGCTGACGTGATGTGGTGTATCCCACTTGCCTTCATAAAATTTTGAAACTCCTGAGAGATGAACTGTGGTCCATTGTCGCTCACAAGTTGTTCTGGCAGACCGAAACGACTAAAGAGTCCCTGTAGTTTTTGGATAGTGCTCTCTGCAGTAGTGGACTGCATTATAGAGACTTCTGGCCATTTAGAATGGGCATCTACTGCCACCAAGAACATGCTTCCTTCAAGGGGGCCAGCAAAGTCAATGTGAATACGTTGCCATGGGTTTTCAGGCCAGTCCCATGGGTGTAGGGGTGCCCACTGGGGTGCATTCCTCACACCCTGACATGACATACAAGCTTTTGCCTTCTCTTCAATAGCACTGTCCAATCTAGGCCACTAAAAATAGCTTTGTGCAATTTCCTTCATACACACTATTCCACAGTGACCGGAATGCAGCTGATCTAACATCTGTGATCTCAGTGGTGGTGGAATAATGACACGTCTCCCCCACAACAAACAACCAGATTGGACCGATAACTCCGTCCTCCTGGACATGTATGTAACAAGGTCGGGTGAGACTGGAGAGGTTTGTCGAGATTTTCCATGCATCACCAGGTCCATAACTTGGGACAATACTGGGTCAACGTGAGTCGCCTTCTTTATCTGAGTAGCAGTGATGGGTGTATTCTCTACCTGTTCAAAGTAGATGATTTCCTTTTGGGCACTATCTTGATGTTTGACCAGCAAAGGCAACCTTGGGAGGCCATCTGCATTGCCGTGCAGAGTGGATTTCCGATATTTGATTTCATAGGTGTGTGCTGAAAGTAACAATGCCCAACGTTGCATACGACTAGCAGCTAATGGGGGAATGCCTGTGTAGGGTCCAAAAATTGACATCAGAGGTCGATGGTCTGTGAGAAGAATAAACTTCCGCCCAAACAGGTACTGATGAAACTTCCAAATTCCAAAAACAATTCCTAACGCCTCACGTTCGATTTGGGCGTAGTTAGTTTCTGCTTTGCTTAGAGCGCGTGAAGCAAAAGCAATAGGTCTTTCTTCTCCTGAAGGCATAATGTGTGACACGACTGCTCCCACTCCATAACGGGAGGCATCGCAGGCCAATTGTAGGGGTAAGGATGGATCAAAGTGCGTTAGAACTTCAGAATTTAGCAATGCATCCTTAGCTTTGTTAAATGCAACATCACAGGCTTCAGTCCACTTCCAGGCCTTGTTCTGCTCAAGGAGCTCATGAAGTGGTTTTAGCAGTGTGGCTAACTGTGAGATGAACTTTCCATAATAGTTCAGTAGTCCGAGAAACGAGCGCAGCTGGCTTACATTTCGAGGTGGAGGAGCCTCCACAATAGCTTTAACTTTTGCAGGAGCCTTATGAAGACCTGCAGAATCAATGAAGTGTCCCAAATATTTAACAGAGGGCTTGAAGAATTCACACTTGTCTTTGCGAACTCGTAGGCCATACTCTTCCAGTCTTTGTAGGGTAGCCTCTAAATTCTTTAAGTGATCCTCTTCATTCCTTCCAGTGACCAGGATATCATCCAGATAGCACTGAACTCCTGACAAGCCACACAAGATCTGGTCCATAGCCCTCTGGAACAGGGCGGGAGCAGACGTTATTCCGAAGGGTAGGCGACAGTATCGATAAAGCCCCTTATGAGTCACAATAGTCAACAGCTCTTGGGACTTTTCATTGACGTGCATCTGTAAATATGCTTGACTCAGATCAATCTTACTGAGCTTTTGTCCCTCAGCCAGGCCTGCGAAGAGGTCATTGATGTGGGGAAGCGGGTATTGCTCTGCACACAACACTGGGTTGGCAGTGACTTTAAAATCACCGCAAATCCGGAGAGAGCCATCTTTCTTCACTATTGGAACCATAGGAGTGGCCCATGGGCTATGGGTAACTGGTATTAGGACTCCATTGGTGACCAGGCGCTCCAGGTCTGCTTCAACTTTTGGCCTGATGGCATATGGCACAGTTTGGGCTTTCAGATATTTTGGTGGACTGTCAGGTTTAATGTTCAATGTCTCAGTGATTCCTTTCATACTTCCCAAATCCTCTCCAAAAACAGCAGCATGTTTCCTTAGTATAGAGGTTAGACTGGTTTCTTCTTTAGTCATCCGGTGCACTTCTGCCCAGTTCAGCTGAATCTTCCCAAGCCAAGACCTACCCATTAAGGCTGGGTAGTTACCTCTCACCACAAACAGTGGCAATTTAGCAGCCTGTCCATTGAGCTCCACCTTAACATCAATAGTGCCCAACATGGGCACAGCTTCTCCCGTATACATCTTCAGAACAGCTTTTGTTGCCTTAAGCGGAAGATGCTGTAGCTTTTCTTTATACATAGTCTCGGAGACCAGCGAGACGGCTGCACGGGTGTCCAGTTCCATGCGTATAGGTTTGCCATCCAACAACGAGGTTACCCAGTATTCATGTGAGCCCACTGCCGAAGACAAAACATGCAGTGGCACTTCCTCCTGCGATGAGGTGTCACCTTGATCATCCTGGGTCTGCTCCAGGGTATGCAGGGTTCCTCTTTTTGTCGGCCAGACCACAGGCCTCTTTTTCTTTTGTTTACAGGCACACTCAATGTGTCCATTTTTGCCACAGTGTCAACACACCAGGTCCTTACACCAGCATTCTGATGCGTGGTGACCTGGCTTACCACAGCGGTCACATTCCTGACTCTTCACAGTTTTGTGGGTAGGTTCTTGTGACACTTTTTGCACCCTAGGGGATGCACCGATGTATTGTGCCTCCCTTGTAGCCAGTTCCATGGAGACAGCAATATCAACAGCCTTCTATAATGTAAGCTGAGCCTCTGTCAGTAGGTGCTTCCGTATAGCTTCACTGTACAGGCCACACACTAACCTGTCACGCAGGGCATCATTTAACATCTCTTTAAATTCACAGTGTTCTGCTAACTTTTTTAAAATTGCTACAAATTGTACAACTGTTTCATCTTCTTTTCGGTCTCTTTTGTGGAACCGATATCTTTCAGCAATTACCAGTGGTTTTGAGGAAAAATGGGACCCCAGGATTTCCACAATGTCACTGTAAGATTTAGTCTCAGGCTTAACAGGGTGTAGTAAGCTGCGTAGCAGGGAGTAGGTTTTAGCCCCTACAACACTTAAGAATATTGGCACCTTCTTCGCTTCTGTAATGTCATTTGCAATAACAAAAAGCTCAAAACGCTCAGTATACACATGCCATTGCACTATATTCTCATTAAAAGGTTCCAGTGGCCCGGTCAGAATAGCCATGATTTTTAGTTTCACTTTCACAGTCAGTGCAAACAAGCAGTTTTTTTGTTTGTTTGTTCTTTACCTTGACTTCTACTTCCTTCTGTTACTAGAGCAGCACCGGAATCCCATCTATCGTCGTCACTTGTTATACCCTTGGGGGCAGCCGGTTTAGGAAGAAATCACTTGAGGCCAGACAGCAGACAGCTAACAAAACTACCATTTATTTACAGACACAGAGCTCGCCTAACTGCCGAAGCTGGCTGGGCTATCCCCTAATAATCTAACTTAGTTGCCATAGGAACAAAAACCGTGACAACCAAATACACAACCGCATGTTTTCTAATCCTTTTATCGTTCTCGAGGCTCTTCTCTGAACCCTCCCCAGTTTTTTTCAACATCTTTCTTCAATTGTGGGCACCAGAACTGGACACAGGATTCCAGCAACAGTTGCAGTGGTGCCACATACAGAGGTAAAATTGCCTTTCTACTCCTGCTTGAGCTTCCCGTTTATGCATCCCAGGATTGCATTCATGCTTAGGCCAACATGTCACACTGGGAGCTCATGTTCAACTGATTATCTACCATGACCAGCACATCTTTTTCAGAGTCACTGCTTCCCAGGATAGAGTTCCCCGTCTTACATATATGGCCTGCATTCTTTGTTTCTAGATATATACATTTACATTTAGCAGTATTAAAACTCCTATTGTCTGGTGGCGTCTAGTTTACCACAATCTAGATCACTCAAGCAGTGACCAGTCCTCTTCATTATTAACCACTCCCCAATTTTTGCATCATCTGCAAACTTTATCAGTGATGATTTTATATTTTCTTCCAGGTCATTGATAAAAATGTTAAATCCATTGGTAATTACAGTTTGAGACCGATCAGTTAGCCAGTGTTCAATCCACTGATTGTGTGCCATGTTCATTTTACACTGTTCTAGTTTTCTAATCAAAATGTCATGCAGCACCAAGTCAATCATCCTACAGAAGTCTAAGTATCAACACTATTACCTTTATCAGCCAACCTTCTAATCTCATAAAAAAAAGATATCAAGTTAGTTTGACAAGAGATACAGATATATGGACATATAAACCCAGCCTTCACATAGGGTCAAGTGATGGTAAGGACAGAGGGCAAGGTACAACATAGGTGTGTGTGTATGCTCACGCGCGCGCATGTGAAAAAACTTCCTTCCAATCCAGGTTACAGCCTAGCACTAGAGGAATGCCCACACTGCCTAGCCCAGGCCACAGACATTACCTTCAGTTCCTTCTTTGCGGCGGAGTCTGCCAGCTGGCTGGAAAACACAAGAGATCATGTGAAGATTTTTATCCAGGGACTGGCACACTGTGCATGCTCTGCACATTACTGTAGCCAAGTCTGAAACAGGGATCTGCAGGTCTGAGCTTCTCTATTGGCCAAGCTGGTAGGAACAGTGCTGAGGTTGTTCCTTACCTTTGCAAGCACTATGCAGTCATTCGGCTGGGTTCTGATGGAACTTATACCAATGGATTTCTGATTTACACTGGCCCACTAGCTAGCGAATGCTTACCAAATCTCTAGAAGAGCAGTGAGTATTGGAAACCCCATTTCACAGGCTGGGAGACTGAGGCACAGAGGAGTGAAGTGATTTGCACCAGGTCACAGTGTCAGAACTGGGTTTCAAACTCAGGAGTTGCAGCTTTCCAGTCCTGTGCTCAGACCACTCTGCCTCTCCCCTCTTGAGATACTTTCAGACAAAAGGCACTCTTTGCAGGGCTTACATTTGCTTAGATCAGGGCTCGGCAGCCTTCCAGAAGTGCTGTGCCGAGTCTTCATTTATTCACTCTAATTTAAGGTTTTGCATGCCAGTAATACATTGTAATGTTTTTAGAAGGTCTCTTTCTATAAGTCTATAATCTATAACTAAACTCTTGTTGTATGTAAAGTAAATAAGGTTTTTAAAATGTTTAAGCTTCATTTAAAATTAAATTAAAATGCAGAACCCGCCGGACTGGTGGCCAGGACCCGGGCAGTGTGAGTGCCACTGAAAATCAGCTCGCGTGCTGCCTTCCGCACACGTGCCATAGGTTGCCTAACCCTGGCTTACAGTAAAACACGGGGCAGATAGGAATGTTTCTCTGAAGCAACATACCCCAGAGTGCAGCTAAATGGTGCTTACAAATTGGAATATTGCAGCTGCTGTTTGCAGACAAAGCACTCGGCAGCTAACAACTGCACATTTTGGAGCCAGAGCAGAGAACTCGTTTGGCAGTATTCAATCCCAACTGAGGCTGTGTTGGACTCACTAATACATACAGCCCTGGCTTTTCTGCAGGGAAATGCCTTTCTACATAATGTATAACCGGTTTGTGGAACTCATTGCTTCAGGATATCATCATGCAAATAGCCTACAAAGAGGCAAAGAGGTGGGAATGCACCTAGTAGCTAGTGCAGGGTATAGGGAGTAAGGAGTCCTGGGGTCTATTCTCAGCTCTGCTGCTTAGTGTTTGACTTGGGCAAGCCACTTCACCTCTCTGTGCCTCCATTTCTTATTAGCAGTATGAGGAATATAACCCTAATTACATATGCTGTAAGGGTGATGTGGTGATTTAGGAAGGCTTGTACAGTGCTTTGAGACACTTGGAGGAAAATTTCTATTATCAAAAACAGAATAGCATCTGAAATGCAATTTTATCCTAGTTAGTGTAAGGGCTCTCAATCCTCATTCCTCACAACGTAAGATGATCATCATTTGCAAGGTCAAGAAGAAATACTCCTCCTCTGAGGTACACAATTCACTATATCTTAGGGGTTACATGCCTCGATCTGAAGCATCTGGCTTTGGCCATTGCACTACAAAGGTAATTTTCCCTCTGTTGATATTCAACCCTTCTTGTCAACTGTTGAGAATAGGCTACTTCCACCTTAATTGAATTGGCCTCGTTAGCACTGACCCCACACTTGGTAAGGCAACTCCCATCTTTTCATGTGCTGTAACATATATACTGCTTACAGTATTTTTCACTCCATGCATCTGATGAAGTGGGTTTTAGCCCACAAAAGCGTATGTTCAAATAAACGTGTTAGTCTCTAAGGTGCCTCAAGGACTCCTTGTTGTTTTTGCCAAAGACAGAATACCAGACCAGATGGACCAATGAGCATGGCAAAATCTCATCTTATGTGACGAATTTCTTCCTTCAGGTTGGATATGTCTCTTCTACTTTTACAATAACAGCTAGTCTAAATTAGTGCTGATGTTTCATTGATTGTGCTGTATATTTCTCCGGAGCACGGCAGTGCAAGGCAGTTTATTCCCCCATGTACCTCAGTTCAGAAGCAGCATTTCTTTTTCAATGGCTTCTCTGGTTTCATTGACCCGTTTTCCCAGCTGGGTTTGGCAGAGGCATAAGAAGGATGAACAGCTTGCCCATCATATTATCCACAGAATCCATGACTCAGCTAGGATTTGAACCCAGAATCTTACTGGTTCCCAGCCCCTTGTCATGCAAGGGTTAAAATACAGGTGTTCCTTACTATTAGAGGCTTATCTGTGAATTCCTGACCTGGAAGCAGCCCAAGAAATCCCTGCAAACCCTCTTCCAATGACACACAATCTTAACTTTTCCCTCATATGCATGAGTGAGTTGGCCAAGTAAGGCTCTGCCAGACAGGCCATTCTTCTTATTCTGTGTTCCTCACCCCTGAATGCATTATGATGGAGTGTCAAAGTCACCATAAAACTTGTCTTTTACACTGAGCCAACACATAGGAAACCTCAAAGGACTTGTGGGTTTTTTACATGAGTCACTCTCAGTAAGTTTCCTATCTAGTTATGTTTATAACTTTATAAGATACCAGATATTTAAAGAAAAAAAATTTGCACAAAACTTTCCATGAATTACACTGCAAAACAAGGATGCTGCATTGTGACATCACCACATTCTGCCCAAGCATGACGACAACCCATTCTGACACTGGAAGACAAGGAGTTTTTCTTTTAGGACAAGCCCTCTATTGGGCCACAGGGTGGGAGTTGCAGCAGAAAGTGGTATAAGGAGAGGCTACCCCAAAGCCTCTAGGATTTTTGAAGCATCTCCATATTCTTGACAGAATTCCTGTAACTATGATGTTCAACCATGTGAATGCCTGCAATTGAAACAGCCACCCCAGAAGATGCCCTTGCATCCCACAGCAATGCTACAAGGACAAAAGAAAGGGGTCACTGTGGGACAATCAGAATAGCTGTGAAATGGGATAAAAGAGAAACAAAGAGCTCACTGAGAAACAGCGGCATCTTAGCTCAGCTTCCCCAGGGAAATATATTACATACACATAGCCCCTAACCCTTCTCAGCATCTAAACTGAGCTTCCCTATGGACATGCATTACACACACATAGCCCCAACTCAACTGACACAAGAAAACCAGATACTGCTTCTGAGCTGCACCAAGCTTCTTTGAGGAAATATAAATAGCACTTCAGACATTGCATTTGCATAGAGTTGAGTTTTCTATGGAACTATTATATACACACACACACACACACAATTTTAAAACACAGAGTGGATCATCACAGGTAGCAGTACAACAACCCAGCCTTTTAACTGTAATAATTTATTATGTACCTGTTGTGGTGGCTTCCAGGCTTATTATTCCATACAGTCCAAAAAAAAACAAAAACAAAAAACAACTTACAAGGGTAAGGAACTTTTAAATCACGATTGAAAGTTTTTCAAAAAACACATGCCCTAGTACAAACAGGAATTAAACTCAGGGAAGTCCTATGGGCTCAGTTAGATAGGAAGTCACTCTAGATGACCACAATGGTCCCTTAGGCCTTAGACTCTGAGTTCAGATCTAAGAAGAGTGCACAGGAGTGACCCTGCTGATAAGACCTGATAATTCATTTCTTTTTCACTTTAGTTAGGCTGTTTATTTCCTCCAGCGGCAAATTGGCTATGTCCTTAGTTGAGAGCTGCTTTGTACTTAATAGATCTTTGATGATCCTTCTCTCCTTTTATTTCTGATTAAAAGGAAAGGAAAAATGGGAACTATATCCTTGACTGATTTACACTTCTATTTAACCTCACTCTTCCTTCTCATCTCTCTGTCCCCTCCTCTTTCCCTTGCTGGCTGAAACTGCCTCTACTATTTAGCTCACAATCTCTGGTCAAATGGATTGATTGAACCCTGGCAGAAAGCCTCACTTGGTGGCAGAAGTGAAATGAGGTAAGAACAGGGAACACTGCATGTAGGTGACAAGCCTTGGATGATGTTCTGCCCCTTCTCTCCCCCTCCCCTCCAGAGGGAGAGACAGGATCGTCCACTGTTCTTTATTGCAATGATGGAGTCACTATCACTGGGGATTGTGGATTCAGCCACTCCAAAAAAAAATAGCAGTGACTGAACCATGAGAACACTAGGTTTTAACCCTGGAGTCCGGTAAATCAAAATTCCTCTGACTGCGTGATCTGGGGATGGAGTTCCAGGGTGAGGACGGGCTGAATGGAAGTATGACTGTCCTACTCCTCATAGCACTGCAGGGATGAAATCCCACAGCCAGTGGTACAATGTAAAAATGCTACAAGATGTTACGGTGCCACTGTGTCTGCTGAATACAAGCTCAAATATTTGAGGCACAGTTTGGGTGCCTCCTTCCAATATATCAGGAGTGGCCAATCTGAGCCTGAGAAGGAGCCAGAATTTACCAATGTACATTGCCAAAATGCCACAGTAATACATCAGCAGTTCCCCATCAGTTCCCCCCCACCGCTCCCAGCGCCTCCCACCCACCGGCAGCCTCGCCGATCAGCACCTCCCTCTCCCTCCCCTACCTCCCAATCAGCTGTTTTGTGGCACGCAGAAGACCAGGGGTGGGGGAGCGAGAGCACGGTAAACTCAGGGGAGGGATGGGAAGGGGTGGAGTGGGGGCAGGGCCTGTGGCAGAGTCAGGGGATGAGCAGTGAGCACCCCCCGGCACAGTGGAAAGTTGGCGCCTGTAGCTTCAGCCCCGGAGTCGGTGCCTATACAAGGAGCCGCTTAACTTCTGAAGACCCACAAGTGGCTCCAGAGCCACAGGTTGGTCACCCCTGCAATATATTATGAGATGAGAATGATACTTTGCTTTTCTGATGTCACTGGTCACTCTAGGATCTCAGAGTGCTTTACACGCATATTTACTCTCACTGTACTTCTTACTATTTCCATTTTACAGAGGGGAAAATTGAGGCACACAGCAGTTAAACGGCTTACTTCAAATATCACATAGTAAGTCAGTGGCAGAGTTAGGGAGAACACCTAGGAGTCCTTACATCCCTTCTCTAACCACTAAACACTCCTTCACTTGACAGCTTCAGCTGCTGCAAAGTGACTGTATGAAATCCTGGCCCTACTGAGGCCAATGGCACACCCTCTGTGTTTAACTCAGTAGAGTTAAATATCCCCTCCTTAAGAGAGATCACACATCTGAATGGCTGGCTTGGCTGCAAGATATAACCTGAGTAGATGGCTTGATAACTAGGGCACAGACTGTAATTTAGTTAAACCAGTAACACCACTGACTAAAAGGGAGTAAGCTTGAATTACCATGAGCAGAATTTGGCCACTAGCTCTTTGGCTCTGAATGTCTGCTTTCTTTTCCTAAATCAGGGTATGTCTACACTATGGGATTATTCCAATTTTACATAAACCAGTTTTGTAAAACAGATTGTATAAAGTCGAGTGCACGCGGCCACACTAAGCACATTAATTTGGCGGTGTGCGTCCATGTACCGAGGCTAGCGTCGATTTCCGGAGCGTTGCACTGTGGGTAGCTATCCTATAGCTATCCCATAGTTCCCGCAGTCTCCCCCGCCCATTGGAATTCTGGGTTGAGATACCAGTGCAAAAACAGCGTTGCGGGTAATTCTGGGTAAATGTCATCACTCAATCCTTCCTCCGTGAAAGCAACGGCAGACAATCATTTCGTGCCCTTTTTCCCTGGATTTCCCTGGCAGACGCCATAGCATGGCAACCATGGAGCCCGTTTTGCCTTGTCACTGTCACCGTATGTGTACTGGATGCTGCTGATAGAGGTGGTACTGCAGTGCTACACAGCAGCGTTCATTTGCCTTTGCAAGGTAGCAGAGATGGTTACCATCCCTATTGCACCATCTGCCATTGTAAATTGGCAATGAGATGACGGTTATCAGTCGTTCTGTCCCATCTGCTGCTGTCATGGGTGCTCCTGGCTGGCCTCACTGAGGTCGGGCGGGAGCGCATGGACAAAAATGGGAATGACTCCCTGGGTCATTCCCTTCTTTATGTTTTGTCTAAAAATAGAGTCAGTCCTGCCTAGAATACGGAGCAAGTGTACTAGAGAACCAGAGAGCACAGCCACTCCGTGTCAGAGCCCCAGAGATCCCACAGAAATGATGAGTTGCATGCCATTCTAGGGGGTACCCCTGCAACAACCCCACCCATTGCTTCCCTCCTCCCCCAACCCTCCTGGGCTACCGTGGCAGTGTCCCCCCATTTGTGTGATGAAGTAATAAAGAATGCAGGAATAAGAAACACTGATTTTTTAGTGAGATAAAATGAGGGGGAGGAAGCCTCCAGCTGCTGTGATAGTCCAGGCAGGACATTAAAGGGTGGGGTGGAAGAGGAGCGCAGCCTCCCGCTGCTATGATAGTCCAGGCAGTACAGAATGTTTTCTTTAGACATGAAGGGGGGGGGGGCTGATAGAGCTCAGCCTCCAGTTGCTATGATGAGGTCGGTTACCAGCCGTTTTGTACCATCTGCCGGGAATGACCAGGAGTCATTCCCATTTTTACCGAGGCCAGCCAGAAGCACTCACGGGCTGATGATGAAGACGGATATCAATCATATTGTACCGTCTGCCACCGGGAAGGGGATGCTGGTGTTCAGTGCTGCAGCGCCCCGTCTTCCAGCAGCATGCAGTAGACATAGGGTGACATTGAAAAAAGGCGAGAAACGTTTTTTTTCCCTTTTCTTTCGGGGGGGGGGGAAGGGTGTAAATTGACAACATATATCCTGAAACACCTGGGAAAATGTTTTTGACCCTTCAGGCATTGGGAGCTCAGCCAAGAATGCAAATGCTTTTCGGAGACTGAGGGGACTGTGGGATAGCTGGAGTCCTCAGTACCCCCTCCCTCCCTCCATGAGCGTCCATTTGATTCTTTGGCTTTCCGTTACGCTTGTCACACAGCACTGTGCTGTGGACTCTGTCTATCATAGCCTGGAGATTTTTTCAAATGCTTTGGCATTTTGTCTTCTGTAATGGAGCTGTGATAGAACAGATTTGTCTCCTCATACAGCAATCAGAGCCAGTATCTCTCGTACGGTCCATGCTGGAGCTCTTTTTGGATTTGGGACTGCATCGCCACCCGTGCTGATCAGAGCTCCACGCTGGGCAAACAGGAAATGAAATTCAAAAGTTTGCGAGGGTTTTCCTGTCTACCTGGCCAGTGCATCCGAGTTCAGATTCCTTTCCAGAGTGGTCACAATGGTGCACTGTGGGATACCGCCCAGAGGCCAATACCGTCGATTTGCGGCCGCACTAACCCTAATCCGACATGGCAATACCTATTTCAGCACTACTCCCCTCGTTGGAGAGGAGTACAGAAATTGGTTTAAAGAGCCCTTTATATCGATATAAAGGGCTTCGTTGTGTGGACGGGTGCAGGGTTAAATCGGTTTAACGCTGCTAAATTCGGTTTAAACGCGTAGTGTAGAGAAGGCCTCAGTACAATCCAGCTCCTTGCCTGAGGGGGGAAGCCCCCTCAGCTTTCTCTGCTGTAGTTTACTGCAAACACTGCCAACCTAACTTAGAGTACTGCCTGATCTCACATAAGCAAGTCAAGAGTTACCTTAACACCTGTAGGCCACAGGAAATTTTTTGTGAGTCTCACATTTACAAATGCAAACAAAAAAAACCAAAACATAAAAAAGAAAAAAAAAACATCTCTGCTCTGCTTCTCCTTCTTCCCCTTATGAATTGCTGAATGCGTCTCTCAAGGAAAATTAATTTCTTTGCCTTTTCCTTGCCTCTAATAAACTGCCTCTAAATGCAAGAGGGCACAGGAGCAGGAGAACAGACTCAGTGGTGAGCTAATAAAAAGTGAAAAGGCGTTCAAAGCCATCAATATCTTTGCAAAACTAGCCTGATGGAAATGTGTTGGCCTGCATGCAAGGGAGGGAGACTGGAACAACTGGCAGCAGCCATCATTTGATGGCAACAAGAAGACATGATGGAGGTGTCTTCCCTTCACACTCTCAGGATGGGGGGTGGGGGAGAGGAGCCAGATGGCTAGGTTATGGTCACATTCACGTAACAGGATCTAGACAATGATCCAGTCCCAGACAAGGCTTCCAGACCCTGGGCTCTGGATTCTGTGGGAGCCCCACTGGCTATTGCAAACAGCAGACTTATTCAGTAGTCAATGAATGAAGAGCTCTTTTTGGAAAGCCTAGGGCAGGGCACCATACACTATGGCAGAATGCAACACACACAAGAAGGGTCACCATGAGGTAGGTAGGTAGAAAGGAAGAGCAAGCAAGCTAGTTCTTTAGCTGCTGTTCTGACTCCTTCATCTCTCAAGGCTCCAAGACTCCAGAGTGCTGTGGTACAAAAAGCACAACATCTATATAAAATGGTGATACCCAGAGCTCAGAGCACTTACTAGAGAATTAGTAGCTGTCTGAGAGTTTATTGGGTAACATTCTCAAGTGGTCACCATTTCTTGGGGAAGTAACAAAAGATGAAGTACATGAAGTTTGGACGCTTGATTCAAATGAACACCCAAAATTAAGAATGCTCCTCTAGATAATCAGAATCTCCTCATCTACAAACCACACTGGAAATTCCATGGAAAAAGGTCGGCCTGCAAGGATTTCAGAGAGCATGGAGGCATGCAAGAACAGTGAATCAAGCTTCTTTCTGTCAAAAGTTCAGTTTGATTTTCTGGGTGAGGGTTCAGGTTCGTTCTTATTTTCCCGAAACCTGCTCAGCCATTCTGCAAGGAAGTAAAAGGGACCAAAAACATTTTTGCTAAATGAATTAGCCTATGCCATAAGAGGCCTGCCTTCCAGTCTGAAAGTGAGCAGAGCTACAAGTTTCCACCAAAACAGTAATGAAACCCTGGAGTTCAGGCTTTCCCAGCAGAGCTTGCAAATGCTCTGTGAGCCGAGCAAGGAGAGATGATTTGTAAATTATTAGACTTCTTTATATGTCTATTGTGTTACCTGTCAGCTCTGGGTTCTTGAGGAACCAGGGTGCAGTACTCAGCCTGCCTGACTCATAAAAGAACTTCCCCTCGAGCCTCTGTTTGAACCAAAGCTGATCAGAAGAAAGACGTACAAAAAGCAATGAAAAGGCAGTGGAAGACACACCTACCCCACTCTGGACAAGGGTGACAGGATAAGGAAACTCTTCTAGCCTCATTTGCATTCAAGATGGAAGAGGGAGGCATCTCCATTAGCATACAGAATGGAGAAGAGAGATTCAAAGAAAAGAACCACATGCAACTCTGGGACCAGAAAAGCAGGGAAGCACTGCATGATGGGGGATCTCTGCTCCAGATGTTAACGAACCCATGCCTGCACAGCTCAGTAGCTGTGAATGAACCCAGTAGTTAATGAACCCAGCTCAGTAGTTATCAGACCAATTCTAGTAATAAATCCTTTACTGGTATCCAAAACACTGAAGCTGCCTAATTGCATTGTGAGCTCCCTGGAAGGAACATCGCCCATAGCCAGGAATGATCAGTTCCTATCGTCTAGCCTGAACAAAACAACTTTGGTATACTCCCTTGAGCTATCAGTTTACCCATAAACAAATCTTGTGTTCTCCCTTGAACCATTGTTTTTTCCCTACAAAAACCCTTACCCATGCTCAAGTAAGTGCTCTGATGCCTGGATCCAAAATTTGCATCGGTTCCATTGGGACTTCATCTTCTCCTGACTGATCATGCTGGGGGCTTGCCTGTCTCCAATACTCTGGACCCTCAGCTACCACGTCCACCTGGGAACTCTGATCCATTCAAGCTTCACGGAGTGGTGAGACCCCATCTCTCTCTCTCTCTCTCTCTCTCTCTCTCTCTCTCTCTAGGTATAGTCTTCTGACCCTGACTTGCGTAATCAGTTATAGTTTTCCAAACCTGACTTTTATAATCAAATTTAAGTTAGAATTAATATTATAACTGTTTTCTTTGTTTGGCTCCCCTTGTACGGTTATTACCTGGCAATAAAAAACTTTCATGGTTAAGCTGATTGCTTCTCTCTCTCCCTCTCCCCATTCCTCCCAGGGGGGTTTTGGCTTCCCCATTCACTCTGTAGCAACGCTTCTCGTACCTAAGCTAAAGATCCCTGCAGCACCCAAAAATCCTGTGGGGTTTTCTCATCAAGTGGGTTACTACCAGAACAATTGTAATGTGAAAGTGGGGATAGGGACGTGCTGAATCTGGGGCATATGAGGGTAGCAGCTTGGAAGTGCTGCTCGATCCAGCCTGCTCAGGCATATTTTATTCCATGTGGTGCCCGTGGCATCTGAGGGTAACAGCTTGGAGGTGCTCTTTGAGCATCCTGCTGAGTCCCAGGGCATAGGAGGGATCAGATTGCTAGTGCTGATTAAACCGGTCCTCTCAGATGTGCTCAGTGTGAGTGTGAGTCTCCAATTCTGGGGCTGGAAGAACCCAGCCCTGGGGAACCTAGGTCCTGCAGGATAGCTCCATTGGGAGGGAACTTGCAGAAGGGAGAAGAAGAGCTCCTTATGAGAACACAAGTGACACACGCAGTACATTGATAGAATTACAGTTGCCCCCCTCCCCAGAATAATAACCCTAATAAATGAATGTACTCCAAAGTAACAGGCAAATCTGGTAACAACTGAGGAGGGTGCAGCTTGTATTTTCTTCCCAGATAATAGTTCTGGGATAATATCACTTCAAGGGCAGCACAGTATGACAGACTGGCCCCATAACTGTCTTTTCTAACACTGTTCAACAAACCTTCCCATCGAAGAGTAGCTTGAAGCATCATACAACCACAAACAATGGCTGCCTGCCTTAATATCAAACCATGGTCATCAGTGGGGACAGAACCTAGAAAATTCAGCATCAAAACCACAGGCCATCTGTCTAGGTACTTGTATGGCTTCCAACACCATGGTATCGCTACAACTTGAGGTAAAGGAGCAACTCTGGTAGATACACAATAAGTAGCAGGGTGTTGTGATCCCAGGTGCCAGCCACTAGAAAGAGTTGTGAGCACCTGCAGAGAGACTCCACATAAGCCTTCCCATTCAGGTTCGGACAACTGGTTCCTCTAGTAGTCCAATATGTTGATTAGGAACAGAGCCATGAAAACCAACCACCTCCACCTATGAGACAACTGCTTTATCTTGAGAGAATGAATTTAGTCTCCACCCCAGAGGAGGTGCTTCTAGAGCAGGTTGAGGGCCCCTGATGGGCAACATGGAGGAAGATTGCCCTGCCACTGCTCTGATGTGTCTGCTCTGTGACTACCCAGAGGAAGGTCAGTCTGGTGGCACAGCTTGCATGAGTGCTCTATATATTAAAAACAAAAAAACCCCAAAACAAACAAACAAAAAAAAGCATCCAAGACATTCTACCATGAGATATTCAAAACAAGGGAGCAGGGCTTTCTTTCCCCCCAGTAACATCTTATGACAGTCTGCTTCATTCACCGGACCCACTTGACCTGCCGCAGATATGACGACTGCTGTGCAGTCAAGTATCTTTCACCCACCCTTTGCCCAACAAACAGGAATGTCAAGAGACAAAGGTGTGATAGAAAGATGTTAGGGTAAAACCCTAACACCGGTTCAGTTCAGTATTGTCTTCTATCAACCTGCTATGCACGTTTAGCAACTACTGTAGCTCACACCGAGTTCATTTTCATTTTAATATACCATACGAAAAGCAGCCTAAATATATATTCCCAGATCTAAAGTGTATAATCTGTAAACTATAGGAGAAGGCAGATCATTTCCATTAGTTTCTTATGTAGCAAAAACCACAATTTACACCCAAAGCATATAATTATATTCAAATTCTAAAAGACAGTGTTGGAAGTACTTTAAATTCATAGTTTGGGGAAAAGTCACTCAGGGGTATATGCAGTTATGTTTTAATGTGCAAAAACAACACGCACACACAAAAAGAGAGAGCAAGAGAAGTAATTTGAGCAAACGGTGAGGGGGCCATGGCAAATTACAGACCCACACTCCCAGTGCCTGTTTGGAATTCTGAGCAGCCAGCGTTCCATCGTAAAACATTCTTGCTGTTCCTTTGAAAATAACAAAGGTGGCAATTGTGGCTAGACCCCATTCAGACTTCAGAACCACTGCGGAAAACACTGCCAGGCTCCGTGTCCAGAATTCAAAAGTGTCCTTCCTCCTCTTCAGGCAGAGTTTGATCTTGGCTACTTTTTTGGGTTGCCAAAGCACAAGAGTAATAAAGGGACTTTTCACATCTGTATTGCTTCCTACCTAGGATCTCAATGCACGCTAATGGACATAGCAGCTCAACCCTGCTGGGAGGTAGGTCACTGCTGCTGTCCGCATTTTAAAAAAGGTATAAAGCAGAGACAGGGAACAGGAGTTGTCCAAGATCACATAAGAAGACAGAGCTACAGGCCAACTTGAAGTTTACACTGTAAACTTCAAGACCATCCTTCCTCTACTTCAAATTTAATATTCACGGAAGATAGAAATAGAAAAGATCTATTAGATCTTCCAGTCCACACCTCTGCCAGTGCAGGATTGATACCCTGCCCAATTTAAGCAGAATGCAAGTCCTCTTTATATCATAGTGAATAGAAATGGAAAAAGATGCAATAGCTCCTATCCAGTCCACTTCCTAGCCAAGACAGAATATTCAGTATTGCAGTATATTCCCCCATGTTTTGATCAATTCTGTGTTAATTTACTCAAGCTTTGGGGCTACCACCACCACCACCACCACCAGATGAATACTCTCCACTTTTAAATGTTCCAGCAAGAGATGACTGTCTCCCATACCAGCCCCTGCTTGAAGCTACAGTGGAGTGTGGACTACAGTGCTTATGGCATCATAACATGGCTTACGTATTTTGATGCCACTGTAGCAGGATGAAGGAACAAGAAAAAAAAGAGAAAAAGCTGGCTGATGACTAACAAAATTTCCTTTAGTAATTAGTTACAATGGAAGAGAAAATGATGACTAACACAGAAATGTTAAAAAGATTGTCATTTTATTTTTGTAATTATAATGATTGTATAGTGTAAGTGTGAGTGTAAGTTATCTTCCAAAATAGCAGAAAACTATTTTACAACCTAAAACCGATAAACAAACTAAAACCAGTATTACCTATCTTTGAAACACAGCCATCTCTGGCATGGAACATAGCAGCTGTTTCACAGCTCACAGCAACACCGACAAAAAGCAGAGAAGATAGCATGAAGAAGAACTCACCAGCTAACTCAGTGGGAAATATAGGGAGGAAGAAAGCCCTGACTTAATGATGACTCAGGACTAACATACCTCTTGCAAAGTGTGCCACGGGATTTTTAATAAGACTAAGGGTACGTCCAGACTACCTGCCATATCGGCGGGTAGCAATCGATTTTTCGAGGATCAAAATATCGCGTCTCATCTAGATGCAATATATCGATCCCCGAACATGCTCCACCGGAGCGAGCAGCGATAGCGGAGTCAACACAGGGAGCCGCGGACGTCGATCCTGTGTGGTGAGGACAGGAGGTAAGTCAGAATAAGATACTTCAACTTCAGCTATGGTATTCCCGTAGCTGAAGTTGTGTATCTTACATCGACACCCCACCCCCAGTGTAGACCAGGCCTAAGGAATCAGAAACTTTGTATGTCTCCTCTGAAAGGGGGCACCTCCAGCAGCACAGCGCCCCCTGAGCAATAGTTCAGAATTAACTCAGAGTGCAGAGGGTCATTTACTAAAACAATACCATCTGGTCCTAGCAGCACCTTAAGGTTTTTTTGCTTGATACTGTGACTCAGGAATCCCTTAATGCCAACTGGCAAAGGGGTTACAGGAATGTGATTCTGGTAGGTACATCCTCGTTCACTAAAGAATGTCATGTGAGGTCTTAAATGAAAGTGTGGGTTCCACTGGTCATTAATATCATTGTGAGATGTATGTGTACAGATACATATAAGGAGTTATGTAGGTTTACTGAAAATATGTTTTACAGGCATGGTTGGCTAACAGGTTTTCTGTCAGACAAGAGAGGTTATTCATTTGTCTCTGTCGGGTGTAAATTAAGCACTTTAAGCTAACACAGTGAATGTCTATTTACATACAAAGATAGCAGAGAAATGTGAAACCAACAGGAAAGCAGCACACAGGAAAAATAAGCCATGAGCGCTGAGGGAAGGTTATCCTGACTCTGGGAACAGAGAGTGAACTTTATGGATATAAGAAGGCAAAGACAACACCGCTTTATCCTGTACATAAGTAAACTGGCAGTGTGTTTACATTCATAAAAATGGGATCTCTACCAACCTTGGCTGAAAGGCTGCAGAAGACATTGGGTGAAATGAAACTTCTTTAGACAAGAAGTTTACCTGTTAAGTTTAGTCTCTAGAAAGCATGTTATGGTTTTGTTTTAGATTTATCCATTTGTATCCAATATTCTCACTCGTTCAAGATTCAAGCGGTAATGTATCATAATAAACTTGTTGTTTTCACTTTGAATATCTCTCAGGGCTGTTATATTAAGCTGGAGCTGATTCTGAGTTAGTCATACAATCTGGTGTGTACATTAGTCCTTTGGGGACTGCAGATCTGGCATTTCTGTGAGTGTTCAGAGAATAAGGGCACTGGACACTACAGGGGAACACGTCAAATGCTATGGATCAAGAACTAAGTCACTGGCTGAATTGTATGGGTAAGGCAGTAAGGAGAGTACTAGCAGAATTTTCATTAGCAGAACTGGAGGAGAAGCCAGAACTAGAATAGTAGGAAGTGCAGGTCAGAATTGGGGTGCACTGGCAGAGCTGTGTGGGATGTTTGCACAGCACTGATTCGGGATTAGTTCCTCATTTGCACAAACACGAGTTTTCACTCACCAACTGAAAAAAATAAATTAGCAATATTACAACCCTCATAAATGCTTCATGTAAGGAGACTATACATGACAGGACATGTGAGAAGTGACTAAGGCCTCCGAGTTGCCACCTACAAGTTATGGTGACTCCTCGCTGCCAATCCTCACAAGAAGCCCTCGCATTTCACTGTGACTCGCTCTACAGCTTGAACGAGCCTGGTCCTTGCAAGGTAAAAAACATCGCCTCTTCCCCAGCCACGCCTGCTGAGCAGAACCAAGGTCCTGGCCCTCCCGCACATGGTGTCACGCAACAGCTCTGCATGCCCCCCATTCGCTGAGGAGGGGGGGGGGGAGAATAATATGGCTGGAGGGAGAAAAGGAGAAACCGAATTAATTAATTCATCACTAAAACAAAATACATACAAATCTTATTTTATCTGTCAACCAGTGGCACACATTATACAGCTGCCTAGTGCAGGCAAAGAAAAAAACAGAGCAAGGGACTGGCAAGCCACTGGTGCAGGCTTTGGGAAAGCAGCTGATCCAGCAGGGGGCTAAGGAGCTTCATAGCGGGGGGACCTCACATTAGCTGTTCTGGAGTGGATGAAACCTTGCCATATCTGGGCTGCAGATGAACCAACCCAAAACTTAGCTGCACTATGGACTTCTTTTCGTGTCTCAAAAGCTAGGTCCCAGAAGCCCCTTCTGCAGCAGCTGGGGTTGTATGGCTTTCCCTCACGACAGAGATCCCACTCTGCTTTGGAAGGTCCACACACAGAATGGGGGATTTCCCCATACCTGTAGAACTGGCTTTGCTTGGCATTGTTTGCTCACCTGCTGACACGGGTGTGCACCTGGCTCAGAGAATCATTATACAGAGACCAGCTCCCCTATATACTACGCTGTACCAAGTTTCAGCATTCACAGGTTGCAGCTAAGAATGTGGAAAAGCAGCAGCTTGGAAATTTCAGTATTAACCCTTACAATACTGGCACTGAGCAGACTGCCAGCTCAGGTCTCCATCCTGCTCTATGGAAGTTTTGCCACTGATTTCTGTGGAAGCCCAAAAGCAGCCCCAAAGAAAGGCATAGGAGGACATGTATTCATTTATCTAGAACAGTGGTCTCCAAAGTGGGGGGGGGGGGGTTTGCTTCATCAGTCTGGGCAGGAAATGGTAGAACCAGCGCGGCCAGGGGTGTGTGCTCAAAATTTTTTTACTGATGGGGTGCACAGTCAAAAATGTTTGGAGACCACTGATCTAGAGAGCTATACACTATCATGGCTGCCTTCTATGGGACAGAGGTTTTCCACACTGATTGACAGTTTCTGATATCTGTTACTTGTATATGCATACAAAGATTGAGGTGCATAAGTGACTCAGAAGAGGTTGAGGAGATCAAGTTCCCTCTAAAACTGCCCTCTAGATAGTCACAGCTTGGTTCAGGCAGTACAGATGGGGCACTGGGGATGGAAAGGCTCTGAAGGACTAAACTGCTTGGGAATTGAGGCCTGAGCCTGCCCCAACTATCAATTTCAATGGGATCAGGATCAGGCCCTTTAGTTTCATCCACCAAAGAAGAAATCAAAATCCCAGTAAACACAGACAGCCTCTTTTCACACACACGCACACACACATCCCGCCTCTCTGAGTTCTGACTCTGCAAAGCTGTCACAGGTCCAAATTCTAAGTGCCTCTATCGTACAACATGAAAGAAAAACACAGATATAAACCAAGCCTGTGTTTTGGTAAAAGACCAGCTGTCTTCATGGTCCCTTTCTCCCTCTCACTCTTGCTCATTCCCAGAGGGGGTTCCATGCCAACCCTCCTGTGTGGCATGACTGGCTGGCTCATGTGTTGGCATCAGCTCACAGAGCCCTCCACTTCCCTTGCCTTGTTACTGCAATGAGGGAGCAAGGAAAATGCCCCAGGTCCCTGAACAAAGCTGAGGACAGCTTTTATCTTCCACTGGATTTGCTGGCTTTGGGGAAGTGGTGAAGCTGGAAGAAGGGGTGAGGGCTAACAGTGCCAGATATAGAGCAGAAAGGAGGCTATTTACACTCTCATGGACCATTCTCTGCCACCTTTATCAGGGCTACCCAATAAAACATTTTGCTCCATATGTTAAATCCTCACTCATAGGTGGTTTATGAACCAAACTTCTCCTCCTCCGCAGAAACTGACACACATTCAGCTGAAAAGGTAAGGCTAGAGGGCAAAGAGCACAGGCATAGGTGGTGGAACTAGGGATGCTACCCCTGGCTTGAAGTGGATTCCATCAAATACAGGGTTTACAGTTTGGTTCAATGGCTCTCAGCACCCCCACTATACAAATTTTTCCAGCATCCCAGACCACAGGGTGCTCTGAATGAGATGGGGCAGGGTACCTGTTACAGTTGTTCGACAGACTGGGTTGGAGGGAAAGGAAGCCAGTGACTAGAAGAGAAGGGGATGCTAAGGGTCAGGACTGTGCAGGAGCAGAGCTGTGGTAGGGATCAGGACTGGGATCAGAGGGCACACTGGCAGAGCTGTATACAAGGTGCAAGAATAGAATAGCTGGGAGTGCTTCAGGTCAGAGATGCATTGGGAGAGCTGTAGCGGGAAATCCAGAATGGGAATAGCAAGGGATGCTACGTAACAGGGCTAAGCTGCCATTATGTGGGGATTCAGGACTGAAAACATAGCAGTGCTGCAGGTCAGGATGGTGCATGGCCAGATCTGTAGATATGGGTAGGTTAAAAAAATGCTGCTAGTTCTCTCATTACTTTCATAATCAGCCTCAGAATTGAACGAAAGCATATCTAGACATTGCACATAGATCCAATCAATGCCACCTATTGAACTCCATCCCCATTCACTCAACTTCACATGAGTGTTTATTATTATTCATTATTTATTATTACTTATTATTATTATTAACCATGTTTATTATGGTAGTGCCTAAGGACCAGCCAAGAAGGGGGCCCCACTGTACCTGCACCGTACAAACAGAACAGTCAACAGTCCCTATCCCGAAGAGCTCACAGCCTGAACAGACAGAGCCTGGGTGGGGCAAGGTCTGGAAATCTGGGAACACACAGTGAAGGAAGGGATGGCAGAGACTGAAACATTGCTGGTGCTCCCGTCATTTCCCAGCCTTCAGCAATATGCCAGAGCTGCCTTGGCCTTGGTAGAGCTAAGAGGCTAAAGAGCCTGGAATTCACACTTTGATGCCCTGCAGTGGGTCTGCAACTTTCAGCTGCAACTCTGGAGAAACTCTTTTCAAAAGGCCAGGCACTCAGCTGTCTGGGGCTCCCTGGCCACTGCCCAAATCCTCCTGCTTGGAGGCAGCCGAGTGCAAACGGGCAGGCAGGTTTAGAGGGCGCTGAGCGCTTGCTGGGCTGGCAACGGAGAAGAAGCCGCTTAACTAGCCCCGGCCGGGCTAACGCCCCTCACCAGGGCAAGGAGGGCAGCTACAGCAGAGCAGAGAGCACAGCTGCCATGGAATCCAGCTCTGCTTGCATTTCAGCGCTCCCGTTTAACCCTCCCCCGGGGAACGCAGGGAAACCAGGAGCAGCGCACACAGCCCCCAGCCTGGCAGGTTTACACCAGCTCAGCATTGCTCAGCACGCCAGGGAGCACACCTCCCCCCCCCTTTCACCGCGCTGCTCTCGCCTTCTTTCCTGCCCCAGTTCTCCCTCCTCCCCCGCTCGCTCTGCCGGGCTGCATTTAAATACAGTTCCTATTATTGCCTCTCCCCAGGTTTTTCAGGGAGCCAATACCAGGCACAGCAGGGATCAGCGATAACCCAGCGTCAAGAGCAAGCGTTTCCCTTTATGAGCCCCCAGCTGCTTGACAACTCCATCAAATAAAACTGAGAGACAGAGAGCGAGCTGCCAGTGCTGGCATCCTCCTCCCTCCCCCTTTGTAGCTTCTCTGACACTCTCCCCAGCGCTCAGGGCTAGAATGCAGTGGGGAAAGGGGGGAGCTCCCAAACACACCAGAGAGGGTTAGGGCATGTCTCCGGAGAAGACCCTCTGCTGTACATCACCCACGCTGTACCGCCCCGCCCTGTTGAAGAGGAGCCCGAGGTAAACCCTCGTCCCCTTCTAACTTGCTAGACCAAGTACAGCCCTCAGACTCTAACTAGCTGCCGTTTTATGGAGACGGTGTCCGATTACATAGCATACGGCCAGACTCTGTCCCCGCTCTGCCCGCCAGGATGTGTGACTGTGTCCACACCCAACACCACACACAGCTCACCTCCAAACACACATGCATTCGAACCATCAAGCTGTTTCCCCGAAGGGGGGGGTGTGTGACACGCGCGCGCCATGCGACCAGCATGTCCTAACCTACAGCAGGGTGACTGGAGCCTGCTCATGCAGACCCATGATCCAAGCTTCCCACTTCGGCATCAACAGAGGCACCGTCGCAGCACATGACCAGAGAGCTCTCGGATTTCAGGAAGATCCGCTCTCAAACATTAGGCTTCCCAAAGCAACTGATAACACCACCCCCGGCTCCGGCTCCCCGGGACCCAGCCCCACTGGCACACTCGGCAAGAAGAGCGGCCGGGTCAATTTCACGCCCAGCCTCAATAGCCGGCTGACAAGCTGCGTGGGACTTTTCTCACAGCCCTGAAGCCGCTAGCGGTAAGTCCCTCCGGCTTCGCAGCCTGGGAGTGGGGCTCACGGCTGGGCAGCCGAGGGTTAACCCCCCCCAAGCAAGACAGCTCTGATCTGCCTGGAGAAGTTGGCAGTTTTAAGGCGGTTTTTCATAAAAGCGGGTTTGGGGGGAGGACGAGGAAGGTGACAGAGGTAAATAAAAGGGGCTTGGAGGAGGGGAGAGAAAAAACAGGCCCGCAAGAGAAAGTGAAATTCTGTTCTCGAGCCCCCCTCCCCTGCATGCTACAGCTGTTCTGAAGAAAAAGGTTAGAAGGAAACAAGAGTGAAAACCCACCGTGTCCTCCTCGTAGGGAGACAGGGGAGCGGTAGATAGAAATAGGCACAGAGTGGTGCTTGCTGCTGTGGAAATGATGCTCATGATGAGCCTGAGACACAGACGAGGAAGAGGAGGCAGAAGAAGCCACGTTAGAGGAACTCCAAACCGAGCTGACGATACATCCCCAAAAAAGGGAGCACATCCACAGGGTCCAGGCAGGGTGGCGTCCTGGGCAGATGCTGGGGTCTATTCTCAGGTGCATGGTCAATGCACTGGGCACCTACAGACGGGTAGTTTGAATTCCAGCCGGGAAGACAGAATACAGTTCATGATGTCAAGGGGCCCATCTTAGCAGAAGGGAGAGTCACTTCCAAGGTGGGAGGGTGTGTGCGCTGGTAGGGGATGGGAGGGGAGGAGAATGGGGGTTGGGGGGAAGGTTAATAAACAACTACACGGAAAAATTAAAGGTCGATGTTTCCCAGGGCTGGCTCTACTGTGCCAGGAACCCTGCTGCTGCACCAAACCGCCAGGAGGGACCAGGAAAGCCACACATGTCAGGAAGGAGGAGCCTGGATCTTTCCCTTGTCAGGTTCCTCCGGGATCCTAGATGACTTTCCCTGTCTGTGATCCTTGCCTCTCACTTAACAGGAGAAGGGCAAAAGAAAAAATAGCCAGCGACCCTGGGAAGGTTTTTGATTTTTTTTATCCCAATTAAAAGGGGTTTCTCTTGCTTCTCCACTTGCAAGTGTTGCAATGCAGAATTGCTAGGCGCACACAAATCTGGATGGGTATCCTCCTTCCTCTGGATCCAGGCGGCAGAGAACTCAGTGAGAGAGAGAAAGAGACAGAGCGAAGAGGAAAAAAGCAGGGGGAAGAGGAAAGAAGTCCAGAATCCACAGGAGAGAGAGAGAGCCTTAGGTGGAGCAGGATGCTCAGGGGGCAAGTGAAGGCAACCAGGAAGCCCAGGTGAAGTGAAGAGGGGACTCGGGGAGCCAAATTCACAAATGGGCGAGCCGCACGCAAATAGGCTCACTCCAGAGAGCGAATCAGTGAAGCCCAAACACTCTGCAGAGGCAATGGCTGGTTCATGAGAAAGGAGGGGCTGGAGTAGGGGGCTGACGTCCCACCTCCTCCATTCATATACATCTTTCTCTCACTCACACTCCTTCCCTGCCTCTCTCTCTCTTCCTGGACTCTGCTCTGGCTAACGATGCTTTCTTAACGGCTATTTTTCTTATAATGAAATCATAATGTAAGTCACAACCTGCCTCACTAGGGCCAATGCAGGATTGTTCCCTGAAGTCCATCTATTACTGCAAACAAATACACAATAAAAAAACAGCAAAGAATCCTGTGGCACCTTATACACTAACAGACGTTTTGGAGCATGAGCTTTCGTGGGTGAATACCCACTTCCTCAGATGCATGACATGCATCTGAGGAAGTGGGTATTCACCCACGAAAGCTCATGCTCCAAAACGTCTGTTAGTCTATAAGGTGCCACAGGATTCTTTGCTGCTTTTACAGATCCAGACTAACACGGCTACCCTCTGATACTTGACAATAAAAAAATAAATCCAGACAAAAGTCATGAAACAAAACCCCAAAGCCAATCCCCATGCAGGCAGAGGAAGAAAATCAATTGCGGATACTGACCCAGACCTATCCGCCTCAGAACCTCCACGTTTAAAGGGCTGGTTCTTGAAAGGAGTAGCAAAGCACATCCTCATATCTGTCTGCCTAATTGTTAATGCACCTGTCACCACAGCCTCCAGCATTCGCCGAGCTTCAGTATAAATAGAGGCGAACCACACAAACGTAGTTGGCAGCCTGGTTTTCAGACATGCTGAGCACCTACAACTCTGAAGTCCGTGGGAGCTGCAGGTACTTAGCAAATCTGATAGAAATCGGGCTCTGTGTGTGTGTGTCCTCCCGGGCTGAAATCAGGGTGGAGAATTCGCCTGGTCTATAGATACACAGGGGAGAGATGATCTGACATTCCTGAGCCCCACCGGGCACCTGGGCACATTCCAGCCCCATCTCATCCCTTTTCCAATGGCTCTGAAATAGAATTACAGTATTTGTATCCCCAGTCACTGCGGGGAGGAAGAAAGAAACGAGGCATCTTTCTACCACAGGCGAAAGAGCTGAGAGCAAAGCAGGAGGAAAGGAGGGGAAAAGCCTTGTCTCTGAAACTGCAATACGGAGAGTGGGAGCCGGCAAGATTCCTCAGCCTCGTCCCTGCTCTCAATAGGCAGCCTTCCGATCAAAAGGAGAGGAATTCTCTCCCCTCTCTGCCCCCTTTTGTTTGGCATCAACCATGTGCCAGCGACGGAGAGGGGAAAAGGGAGAGAAAACAAAAGGCGGGGGGGGGAGGGAGATAAAAGAAAAGGGGATGGGAGAGACACTGCCAAATGGTGTGGCCATCTGTGACACAGGGAGGAGGTTTATACCGGCTCTTCTTCAATCGGATCTCACCGAGGGTATGCACAGCTCAGGAATGATGCACCAGTGACTGGGCAGGCAGGAACTCTTTGCAGTGCGGGCCATGCAATCTAACTTTGAAGGAAAGCTATAGGAAGCAACAGCGCTGCATCAAAATGCTTCGAAGAGATCTAGAGAGTTCGCAACAATAGCAGAGGGGGAGAGTGAAATTACCAGGGACAAGCTATAGTGTGGGGAAATGTGTTTTCTGCTGTGATTTAAAATTAGTTGGAGGAATAGACAAGCTGTACAGATGCAATCTACTGCAGATGCAGAGCAGAAGGCTCTCCCCCCACCAGCTTTAAGCACAGTACACAAGCACATAACAACGCCCTTCATTAACTGCAAGTATCTTCCTAGCTTTTGGATATTCTGCTAGGTAAAGGCTTATGTGCCTTCACCTACCTTCTTGCACCAGAGCCATGCAGCAACCTAGACTCACTGTGCTTATTAAATCTCTACATTGTTTTTATATAACGTTGTTTGTTATGTTTCTGTCACAGTGGGCTGAGTCCAAACCAGTGTGGTTGCACTGACCCCTCAGGGAGTCAGAACCTTAGCCAAATGCTCAGATTTTGCCTTTCACAAATAATAATTCTATTCAGTAGACACAGCAGTCTTCACTCAGAGCCTAAACTGCATATCAATTTGCATTACAAACATCTCCATTTAACAGGGGGAAGCTGAGGCAGACAGGTGAAGAGATTTGCACAAGGTCATTCAGTGCATCTGTGGCAGACCTAGAAATAGAGCCAAGGTCTCCAGACTCCCATGGGGGAGCCCTAACCACTAAACAACGCTGCCTCCCAATAGCATCATTATTAGTCACCACCCCTGGCTCATAAATAAAGGAACCTCTCTGCATGTCTGAGAACTTGCATTCTGTTGTCTTGGGGAGGGGTGCACAAACAACCAGAAACCTACTCAACTTATGGAAAAACTCTACTAATTTCACAGTTATTTATCACACAGTCCGTGGTTTTGGAAATCGATTTTGATTTGATACAGCGCAGACATAAGGCATTTTTAGATGGACCTCGGAGCTACTTCACTGATAGGCAGTTGAGAGGAATAACCATTCCTGATACATTATGATCATTTCGGAATGGGCAACTGGAACCTCACACCTGGAGTTTTTAGTTTAGTGTGTCATATTTGTCATTTATTTTCTAGTTTAAGCTATCTAAAGCAGTGGCTAGAGCAGTCTGGAACTCACCACTGAAGGTTGAAGTCCTCCAGAAAGCAGAACTATTCTAGTTTGCATTTATCTAGCAATCATGCAAGGAACTTGAAAAGCTTAACAAATTAATTAAGTTACAAATAAATTAATTTAGCCTTACAATATCCCATGAGGTGGGTATTATCAAACCTATGCAGACTGAGGCACACTGAAGTGAAATGAGAGAGAGGAATAACTGGGAATAGAAGCAAAGAGTCCTGACACTTAGCTCTGTTCTAACCATTAGACTACACTGTCTCCCAGAGATTGTTACAGAGCCTATGAGCCCTGTCTCCTGTTTAGGCACTAGCCCTCAGTCCTTTTCTCCCAAAGTTCTGACCCACTCAATTCTAAGGTACGATCAAGTACAAATTATAGTATCTTGAAATGTTTGTCACCTAGTCAGATTGTGAGGAATTTAGTCATTCTCTCAGAAAAGATTTAAAAATGTAGCCCATCACCAAACAGCTTATTTATAAAATACAGACAATATATTTTAAAATAACTATCCCAGCCAGTGATCAGGACAATACAAATCTGCTGTTTCATGACCACAATTCCTCTCAGTGGCTAGTGTTCAGAAAGAGACAGAACTACCATATTACAAGCTTGGTCACTAGTTCCCTCGATGACAAGTGATGGCAGGTGTAGAAGTTTTAAAAACTAAGGGCCTGATCCTGTGCCTGCAAAAGCCAATGGCAACATTTTTTAACTTCCATGGGAGCAGAACATGTTTGAAGAACGGTACTAACATTAGCGTCAGGTACAGGCACAACCTCTGGGAAATGGCAAGGGAGTTTCTTCTCCCTCTCCTCCCCTCCAACTATGCTTGTCCTAAGGCTGGGGTACAAAAATAGAAAGGCTTCTTCCCCTTTCTGTAAAACACACTTCTCCTGCTGTTAATCTCCATTCAATGCCCTCTTGGACAACCCTATTCTCTGTCTTCCCATGACTTTGCTCCTATTTGTGCCAGTCGACTCCCAGGCTGTTGCAGCTGGCACAGCCTGCAGGGGGAGGAGGACAGGGCACAGCCACTGCAGCTGTCTCTCATCCTGCCCTAGCACAAGCTCAGTCCCCGACACTTAGGCAGCAGTAGGCCTACAGCATGGGAGGTGGAGGGTGGACAGGAGACACACCAAAGAGTTAGGTCATCACTTAAAACTGTCCTACTTTGGCTCAGGGGCTGCAATGGACATGACTGCCCCCAAATAAGGGAGGTGCAGAGCACCTCCCCTTTGTGTCCATTTGGCTAGAAACTGGTGGACCAGTTGCCTTTGGGAAACAGGAGAGGGGC
This sequence comes from Gopherus flavomarginatus, assembly GCF_025201925.1. Lineage (NCBI taxonomy): Eukaryota > Metazoa > Chordata > Testudines > Testudinidae > Gopherus > Gopherus flavomarginatus. The sequence continues at coordinate 120,754,146 of NC_066621.1, read as the reverse complement.
AGAGAGAAACAACCTGCCCAATTTATTTTTTTTAAGGGCAAAACTGTGAAGGCGACTATAAATACATCAGTGGGTTCTGGTGACACCATAAAGCATTGGAACAGCACTCTGCCTTGCTTTATTAGGTGTCAATGGGTAGTTCACAGTCCACCCATTTATTTAGCACAACCATTGCAGGAAGAGGGCAGATTTCAATTGCATTTTCCTGTCTTAAGTGGTAAGAGGAAGTTTATTGCTACAATGGGCAGTTTTAACAGCACCGTTCCCAAGGGATTTACTTGCAAAGGAGATTTGTAGTTTTCCCAGATGCGTATGAGTTTGGTGCATGAGAGATTTGTTTTGTAAAATGAGTTCATTCTTTAAATGGGAGTGATCTCTCTCTCTCTCTGTCATGATCCAATAAAGTTCATAGTCATAAGTTTAAGTTGTGTCAGGTAAGAACACCACATTTCAGATGCTTGTGTGTCTGCAGAACTGAGATGGATGTGTCAGGGAAAGAGGCTCCCTATGGTTGGAACCACCATGGGGATAGTTGGCCTTGTGACCATTTGCTGTGCTGACCAGATCCACAAAGAGCTGCAAAAATGAAAAATAATGAATGTAAATCCGTCCCTGCTGGCCATATGATTTGTGAGACCTCAAGGTGGTGGAAAAGGTTAGAAATCGGGCCATGAGTTTCCTCTCCGTCCAGTCCCTCTGTCAGAATCAAACTGTATGTCACTGATCTATTTTGCTAAAGAATGGAGTATCAAGCATCTTGTTTAGGTTCAGCCCTGGGTGAGGCTCATATTTATCCTCTCCCTCCCCCCCTCCACACAGGCAACATGGTAGAATAAGCAAGGGAGTGGGAATATGACTTGCCTGCGTTCTGTCCCCTGATCTACATCTGATGATTGTGGTGGGGTAGATTCAGTTAGGAGATTGAACAGTTATTGCCCTTGCTTTCAGCACAGAACCCAAGACTGAATGGAGCATGAGGAAAGAACTGTGGTTTGTACTTAGGACTTAGCTTTCCTTATTCTTGACAGTATCAGCTACCGGGCAGCAGATACTGACAACCTCTGCAATCTGCATGATCTGAGTGGTGACTGGGAAAAATTCATCCCTAGTGTAACTTCCACCAATTTACACTAGGTATAAAAGTTTAGTCCACGGTGTCTACAGGATCTTTTTTATATGGAGACGTTGCACTGCCTATGCCGGTAGTAGAGTCTTGTGCCCTCACCCTTAGCAATGGTCCCTCCAGTCTGGGAAAAGACACATCTGCAAGGTGGCATGGAAGATGCTTGGCCTGCTGCAGCTCAGACTGTATCTCTTTTGTGGATCAATAGAGGACTTTAGTCTCCAAAGTCCATCATTCTGGCCCCTTTCACACCAGTGCTAAACATTAATTCTGATATATTAAAATTAATGTCATGACTTCTTAGCCTGGGAGGAAAACGCTAGGAAATTATTTCTGATGAGCTTTAACTCGGAAACTTAAACAGTGCCTGAAAGCCTGGATTAACAAGTGGTGGGAATAAAGATGGTTAAAACATCAATTGCAATAAACAAGGAATGATTTTCATTTTTACCCACAAGAGTGGAGAGGAGATTTTTATTTTCCTTTGGAGCTCAAAAAAACCTTGTCTGACGCAAAAATGAATCGCTGGAAAAGCTGTTGCTTTTGCTCCTTTAAACTGGCTTCTGTGCTAATGAAAAGTGAACTCTCTAATAGACATACTGCAAAGGCTCCCCTCCGCTTTTCCTCTTTCTTCCCACCTATCATCTTGCCTGGCTTTTGCCTGTAATCACCTGCTCATCTCACAGCAATAACTGCCAGGTGACGCGTGTTTGCTGTGGCCTCCCCAGACGCCAAGAAGAGAATTAAAAGAAAAGAAAAGAGGGAGAGGGAGAAAAATCCTTCAATGACACAAGTGTCTCACTGCCAGGCAGACAAAGAGTGAAGCGTTTCCTGCGGCCCAGGCTGTTCATGTGGGAGCCGCTGATAGGTGTAATTTCCTAAGATGTATACCTTGTCAGCGTGCACAAGATGAACAGAAAGAAGATCAGAGCAGCCAAAGCTGAAAGATTGGAAGGACAAAAGGAGAAAGTGGGGACTGCCGTTGGGCTGCTTTTAACTCTCACAGGATGCATGCTGCATTGTCTGTGGCAAACCTACACAAAGACACAGCTGATAATGCCATATAAAGAAACCCTCTTCCCCCCATCCCCTGCCCTTGGCTCTCAACAGATGAAACAACCATTGTACAATGTGGTTCCTGTGGGTCTATCAGCCTCTCCCTGGGCGTTGCTGACAGTGATTCCCCTCCTCCCCCAACCATGTTATCACCAGGTTATTGACGATGCAGAGGAGTCTATAGCATAGTTTGGCTAGCAGGACTCTCAAACAAAATATCCCCCTACCCCTGCCTACAGAGAATCCGTATTATCACTCTGCTAACAATCTCCATGTATCATCTGTAATGTGGAAGCCATCATGCAATGATGTCACAGGAGCTGCAGGCACATCTCTCAGGAGAAGATGCGGAGTGTAAAGCTTGGTCGCTCTAGGGTTAAGATAGGACTAGAGACATTCCAGAATAAAACTAACTGCTCCCTGCTGGTACCCCTACAATATGTCAAGCCTGATCCTGCAGCTTCCAGTGACTTCAAATGGGCACACAACACACCTTTGCAAAAACACCAACAGACCTGAATACACCCCAGGCCCATTCACAGCAAACCAGGGGAATCCCTGGGACACTGAGTCCCCAGCAGAGAAGCTGAACGAAAACATAGAAGGGAGAAACATGAACCACTTCAAAAAAAAAAAAAACACCTCCTTTTCCTCCAGAACATCTGCACACCCTCCTAACTCAGGCTCCAGTCCGCACAAGCTTCTCTAATGCTTCAGATCCCAAGATACTCCAGCAGTTCCCTATCCCATCAAATCCTTCATCCCTACCGCAACTCAAAGGGTGTGTGCACATGCAAGTCACATGGAGGCAAACAAAAAGTGTCTGCTCTCTCATCTTAGATGCTCCCCTTATCCACCACCACTGTATCTGAAAATAACAAAATCCACGCAAAGGGGGGAAAGAGAGAGAGAGAGAGAAAGTGTGTGTGTGTGTGTATGTGTGTAGGCAGAGGGGAAAAGACTGCAGCAAAACCCCACTGGAGCTGCAAAAGCTTACACCAGAGTTTGCATGAGCATCTGGCAGGTGATAGCTTTAAGCTCTAGGCACCTGTTAAAATTGGGAAAAGGAAACAAAGAGTGAGCAACACCATCCCTCACCAATACGGCATAAACTGTTCCCACCATAACTGTGCTACTTATTGAACAGCAAGAACAAAAAGCCCTGGCTACTCATTGCAGAGCCAAGGGAAAAGCTAATGCGAGGGATGCAACAGATGCTGTTTGAAGTAGCCAAGCACACACACACACAGGCTTCTCGTTCTCTTGCCTCTTATCTGTTCCTCCAGCTCTGTCAACCAGAGACTGCCACAGAAGAAGGGAGAGAGGGGAAACCACCCAAGGAAATGCCTGTGTAACACTCAGAGGCAGCTCACTTGAAAAGTATCAACTTTTATTCCATTGCTTTTGACCTTCGATGAGTCGCACAAAAGCCCTGTGCACCTGGTGTCATCCCCTTTCCTCTTCTCTGTGTTATAAGAAGGCTTGTGCATATTTTTAATTGGATGTCACTCTCCCCTCTCCTCTCTTTTTCACTCTCACCAGCCCCTAAAGGTGAGAACTCAGCGGGGCTAGGCCCAAATCATCAGTGTCTCCTACTGGATGGGAGCAGAAATGCAGTTAGTGCTAGGAGGCAGGAGTGAGAGGGGAGCAGCCTTCACAATGACCCACTATTCTCCACTTATTTGCCCTCTCCACCTCTGCATTCTGATCTCCTCCTGCACAGACAACAGAGCTTATGGCAATGCTAGCTATAGAAAACCCTAAAATAGACAGGTTAAACAGACAGACACATGGGCTGTATAACAACTTGTAACAACTTTCCTCAGCGCAAAGGTGCTCCTTACCAGCTACCAGCCCCCACACTGAAATATCAGGGACTTATTGATAAAAAGGACTCCATCTGGTACTCCTGGATGTATTAAAAAAAATGCTCCCATGTTCTATGGTAACACTTGACTGCAGAATAGTTTTTTGACCAGTCACTGTAGAATATTGTAGTATATAAGGAAACCTTTAGAAAAAAAGTTATACAGTTTTCTGCAGTAACAGAACAAATCACTATAACTTGAAAAACAGACACCCCAATGTCTTAGATCTGTCCTTCAGAGGGGAGGTGCCCAGCGCCACTTTGGTTGATCAGGCATCATTGTCCATTGCAAAAAGGAATTCTTCTAGTTTTGGCCCAAAAAGCTAAATGGGCTGAAATACAAACAGAGAAAGATCACTTCCCTCTCCCATATCTCCACAAAAATCGCTTTGGTAGTTCAATCAAGCCATTGATTAATTATTGGAATGGCACAAACAAGAAGGAGAAAATTGTTTAGGGTGGGTCAAACTAGCACAACAAAATTAAGCGAAAGGACAATTCAGAAGGAGTTTGAGGACATATTTCTTAATTATATAGGGAACAAGTGTAAGTCCTGGAAGTTCCATTGCTTGGATGATTTAAAACTGGACAGGACAAAACACTGGAGAATAGGCTGTATGAAACAATCTTGCATTGACAGGGACTATATAAGATCCAGTAGGTCATTTTCATCTGGAACTTGAATGATTCTGTGGCCACTATAAATAATTGCATTTATACAGAACTAATCACTATTGATTAGTTATACAGACTATTGCTTTAGCTATTATTAACTAGCTGTAACAAACTGAAACTGAGCAAAAGGAAAATTTAACCTATCAGGACAGGTTTCCCAATGCGGTCTGTGGAATAGTCTCCCATGGGAAAAGTTGGGAACTCCATCATTTAGGAAATAAGAGGTCAGATCTTCAAGAGCCCAGTGCCAGTTTTCAAGTGCTCAAAACCCACAACTGGGGGAAGATTTTCAAAATGGGAGTAGATTTCTTTGAAAATCTGGTCCTGCTTTTGGGTGTCGAGCCCTTGTGAAAAATCCAGCCCTTTTCCTCCTTACTTCTGAATCAAAGCACCATGATTACAATGCAGCTCCACAGTTGGAAGATTTGCTTAAGAATATTACTTATAGGAATGTACCATTCTCATCCTATGGGTTTGTAACTCACCTAGCACATTTTAGGCACTACTGCAATGTAAGTCACAGTAACAGAAATGGTGATTGAGTTTAAGCTAGACTCTCAGCTAAACAAAGTGCTGGAGACTCTCCTGTAGGGAACAATCCTGTAATGCCCATGTGAGATAGATTGCATTTAACAGCAATTTCTACCTGCATCCATTTTTCTCCTTTCCTATCTTCCATTTTTATAATTGCCCTTCTCATCCTACATGCACGCACACCTAGAGGCTCACCCACTCACTCTCCTTTCTTTCCTTCCCAAGTAGGAGCACCCTGCCTAGGAGTCAGTCATTTGCTGTCCACAGACCTGCTGGTGTGTTTCTCTAAATAGTGGACATCTGGAGGAACTACCTACTTCTTACACACTTCCCAGAACAAATGGAGGCCAGGAGGGAATTTAAGCACCAAATCTTTTAAAAATATCTTCTGTCTCCCCTTCTTTACCCTCCTGGCAGAGTTTCAGGAGTCCATCCTCAGCTACATAAGCGGACTGGCTTCCAAAACCATCCTTCTTAAGAGAATACACTCTCACACACACATGGGGGAGTATACCAATCCTTACATCTCTATTGTCTAACACTTACTGTTATAATTTTTTACTGTTTTTTGGAAGAAACAAGTAAGGCCAAGGATAGAATCCAGTTATCTTGCATGGCATTCAGCCTCCTTAACACATGACCATATTTTCTCAGTCCCCTGCCTCATTCACTACACACCTATCTTCTATAGCAAATAAGACAGGAGTCCTACAGACACAGCTTCATTCGTTACACAGCCCTGAGTACCATCCATGCTGTACAATGAATGAGGCAGGATCCAAAATAGCATGTGATTAACGACTGTCTCACAATGCATACACACAAGAGGACAGAATTAAGTTTGCACTGACAACTTAATGCTGTCATTTCCTATCTTTTGTGTACTTGACTTGGCAACTTAATGATCTTTGAATGCAGGATTTTTGTTTGTGTTTTATACAGATCACATAACAATTTAAAGGGGTATACAGATACTTTATTTAATGCACAATTTATGCAGTGAGGAAATGCAGCTAGTATGTGTGTGTCCCAAATGGCCCACATAACTGAAACAAACTCCTAGCACAGTGATGGGCACCACAGTGGAGTTTAAATAGATTAAACTACTGTTGCTAGAACACATGGACTGAATTATTTTTCCCTTTCAGCTGATGCCAGGCACCCTGTCATTTTCCTCCTATCCCTTCTAAAGGGTTCTCATTAGCTAGTTGAGAGAATTAAGTTAAGTTGACTCATCATTATTAATAGAAACAACCATTGAGTCTGGTGGCACCTTAAAGACCAGCAGATTTATTTGGGCATAAGCTTTCGTGGGTAAAAAAACGCACAAATAAATCTGTTGGTCTTTAAGGTGCCACCAGACTTCTTGTTGTTTTTATGGATACAGACTAACACAGCTACCCCTGATACTTGACATTATTAATGGGTCTCTCTAATTCAATTGTGGCATGTTCAGAGAAAGCCAACTGCCTTCCTTTCCAGCAGAAGAGAATGCTGAAACACTGCCAACCTTTTGCCCAGCTGCTTTAAAAGCAAAAATTAGATGCACTTGGCCTAGCAGTTGTTTCTGCAGTCAGACCCTGGGATGTGGAGTAACAAGGTTCTGTAGGGAGCCTGCTCTCTTCAGAGTCAGTGCTAACCTTATTGCCCTGTCATAGTGCAAGGGGATGTTGTGATGCTGGGAGTGGGTGCTCATGACTCAGAAAAGGGCACTAGTCATTACTGACGCCAGCATGTAGCTGTAGGAGGTGCTAGGTACTCAGTAAGTGGGGTTAGTGGCAAGGAGGAAATTCAAGGTACGTACCCCATTTAATTTTAAATTGTCTCAAAAGAGAGGTTTAGGACTAAATGGACACAAACCCCGACCCAAGTGTAAACCAATGTAGTGATGTCTTGGGTCTGCAGGAATCCTGAAACCATAGGTCTGAAAGGGATGAACTTCCATATTGGTTCTTCTGTGTTTGCACAGTGACTAGCACGCTGGGGTCCTGGTCTATGCCTGGGGCTCCTAGGCACTATGGCAATACAAATGCATAAATAAATAATGAATTGGTGAGTGATGCTTAAAGATGGAAATTTCAACATCCGCTTGGTTAACTATTTCCATGCTGATCATTTTAGTAGAATAATCCAGCTCAACTGCTTCATCTGCAACGCTAAACTACCTCTCACCACTCCCCAGGTGCAAACTGGCCCCTCCAGTTCCCCCCACTGACTGCTCCTAAGATGTCATTACTCACTGCCTGTGCAGAATCTCTAGCATGCCAAAAACTGAAAATGCAGGGACAATGTAAAACAGATGTAAAATATATTCAAGTTACCATCAAAACAAACACAGGGAATGCTGTGCTCATTAGGATATTCATATTGGTCTTTGGTCGCATAGACACCTCCACTTTTAAACACTATCTGAAGCTGCCACAGAATTTCCAGAATACCTTAGAATCCTGGGGCCTTGCCACAGAAAGTAGGTCCAGTTTGCCATAGAGAACACAAGACATTTATTATATCTAAGTTGCAGTGCATTTGCAGTCTCAGTGGGCATCGCTAAACATGATACACCGTCATGCACACCCAGTTTGCGCTCACATATATTCAGGTGAACACACACAGGTGAGGCACAGATAAGCTGTGTAAACACTCAGCCACCCACCCACAGTAGACGCATGTTTACACATAGGAGTTCAAATACACATGCAGGCACACACATACATGCACACAAAGTTGTAAACATGCACAGACCCACATACATCCCCAGGAGCATGTACGTAAATGCATCCACACCCAGAGTGTGCACAAGTACATGCATCCGTGCACAAGTACATGCATCCACACACAAGTTTAACAAAATAGCTACAGGCATATTCACAGATCCCTAGACTTCTACAGAGGTGCTCATGTATGACATGGAGAACATATATGCATCATACATACAAGCGCACAGTGGCTCCCATATCTCTACAGCCACGGGAACAAGATGCTTCAGAGCAAAGTGAACATCACCAGCTTCCCACCAAGCATACCTCAGATTTTCCCTTTCAAAGAGAGAAAGCTTAGTTGTCAAACCCAGTAACAAATGCTTGCCAAGGCTGTTTCTGATGGTATATAAAGGTGGTGGTGGGAGTGGGGGCCACCACAGTCAAACTGCATTTGCTGAACTCAAAGCAGGGAAGAGACAGTGACAAAGATTTCTCCTCTCTGTTTCTCTGGGAAATGATGAACAAATCTTTCAGTGTGATTACTCTCTCAGGGCTGCTGGCCATGCTCTCTGGCCTGTAGTAGGCAGAAGATGCTGCTATCTTCTCTCAGATTAAATGTGCCTAGTGAAAGTGATCAGAGGTTGGTGCAACAATTATCTTTCCTTGTTAGAAATGAGGACGACGACTCCTCTGTCAAGGCCCTTTACTGGCTGTGATAGTGCTCAGCCAATATCAGTGGGCAAAACATTTGGTGAGACTAAAACAAAGCTCTGTATCAAGTAACCCTCTTTTATTTTTGTTTGCTTTCTACGCCTGCCTAGGGAAGTGGCAAGGTGCCAGATCCTTTTTTAACTTGCATAAATGTGTCTATATGTCACCCAAGAGCCTTGTAAGAGGAATATCTTGCCAAATGTATTTTCCCCTTTTTAAAAAGCATTTTTTTAATAATTTAAAGACACACTCCTGCCACCTCTCCACTCAGATCACATGCCCAGCCTCCAGCATTCCCGAGACTGGCTCTCTGTGACAATCCAGGGTTGCACTCCCTGTAGTCTGCTACAGCAGCTTTCACCTCTTGGTCCGGAACATGCCTTTGCCCTGGGGTGCTGGGAGGAGTGAGCAAGCCTGAAGGGCATTCCAGTCACTGTACAGCAAGGCTCCCTCCATTTAAAAAAAAAAAAAAAAAAGTTTAAGCACATTCATTTGAAGCACATTCATTTTATTTTATTACTATGAGTTTGGAGGTAGAGAATGGTGCCCAGCTGACAATCCAGAGTAGGCAGGACTACGGGTGCTTCAGTATGCTCCTTTTGCGTGAGTATTTGCTTCAGGTTGGGGCAAATACTCACCAGCAACCACACAACAAAAACACTACCCCAGGGACCTTTCCTTGCAACAAAGCCAACTCTGTCCACATATCTATTCAAGGGACACCATCATAGGACCTAATCACATCAGCCACACCATCAGGGGCTCCTTCACCTGCACATCTACCAATATGATATATGCCATCATGTGCCAGCTATGCTCCTCTGCCATGTATGTTGGCCAAACCAGACAGTCTCTATGCAAAAGAATAAATGGACACAAATCTGACATCAAGAATTATAACATTCAAAAACCAGTTGGAGAACACTTCAACCTTCCCAGACACTCAATTACAGACCTAAAAGTCACAATTCTTCAACAACGAAAACCTTCAAAAACAGACTCCAATGAGACATTGCAGAACTGAAATTAATTTGCAAACTGGACACCATTAAATTAGGCTTAAATAAGACTGGGATGGGTCATTACACAAACTAAAAACTATTTTCCCATGCTAATTTTTCCCCTACTGTTACTCACACCTTCTTGTCAACTGTTTGAAATGAGCCATCCTGATTATCACTACAAGAGTTTTTTTTTCTTCTGCTGATAATAGCCCACCTTAATTGATTAGTCTCATTAGAGATATATATATATTCCTACTGTATTTTCCACTGCATGCATCGGATGAAGTGGGTTTTAGCCTACGAAAGCTTATGCCCAAATAAATGTGTTAGTCTCTAAGGTGCCACAAGTACTCCTCGTTCTTTTTACCAGTTTTATGGTCCTTTACAACAACTTGTAACACACCCTGCTGTCTACTAACTCTCCATTGTCTTATGACTGCCGAAGTGTTCATTGTCCTTTTCATTTTAAGTCCTCTCCTACAACATGTGTGAACTCCTTACACTAAATAATCTGACCCACCTTGTACATAGCTTGGACATTCTGGTTACTTTCCCCAGCCCTGAAGAGCTCTGTGAAGCTGAAAAGTTGGTCCAATAAAAGGTATTACCTCACCCGCCTTGTCTCTCTCAGTTTGAATGGAGGCAGTACAAGCTTCCCTCTCCATCGTGGCACCTGCTGCCAATGTGACTCTTGCAGCCAGCAGTTCCACAGTCCAAGCCAGGACAATGATGATGGTTGCTATAGAAAATTGTGAGGAAGACAGCTAAGGGTATTCTACGTGGTAGTGTAGTAAGTCTGGGAGCTAGAGAGCCAGGGAGAACTGGCGTCTGTGTCTAGCAACCTCTATGAACAATCTCCTTTACATTTAATACAGTGGTCACCAACTGGTAGATCGTGATTGACTGGTCGATCCTGGAGCTTCTGGCAGTTGACTGTGATTTCTGGCCACTAGAAATCCAGCAGCACAGTGGGGCTAAGGCAGGCCCCCTGCCTGCCCCAGCCCCCCTTCCGCTCCTGGAAGTAGCCAGCACACCCCTGTGGTCCCTGAGGGGTGGGCAGGGGTCTCCACACGCTACTCCTGCCTGCAAGCACTGCCCCCGCAGCTCCCATTGACCGGAAATGGGAAAGTGCGGCCAATGGGAGCTGTGGGGGTGGTGCCTGCAGGGAGGGGCAGTGCATGGAGCCACGTCCCTCCCCCCACCCCCAGGTGCCGCAGGGGTGTGCTAGCTGCTTCCGGGATCAGCATGGAGCCAGGGCAGGCAGGGAGCCTGCCTTAGCCCTGCTGCACCGCCAACCAGGAGCCACCTGAGGTAAGTGCTGCCTGGCGGGAGCCCGCACTCCAACCCTTCGCCCTGAGCCCCCTACCAGAGCCAGAACCCCATACCCTCTTCTGCACCCAAACCCCCTCCTAGAGCTTGCACCTCTCACCCTCTCCTGCACCTCAACCCCCAGCCCCAGGCTCAGCCCAGAACCTCCCACACACTCCAAACCCCTTGGCCCCAGCCCAGGGCCCACACCCCCTCACATATCCCAACCCCCTGCCACAGCCTGGTGAAAGTGAGCGAGCGATGGAGGGCGGGGAGATGGAGTAAGATGGGCAGGGCCTCAGGGAAGGGGAGGGGCAGATCCTGAGTTGCACTTAAATTCAAAAAGTGATCTTACGCATAAAAAGGCTGGAGACCACTGACTTAATACAACCAAGTCATTCCTCTTCTCCCCCACGGGGCGGCACTACAGTCCCTCAGCCTTGGTCTGCAAAGGACCATCTCTAGGCATGAATTCCACATTCTTACTATGCATCTGGACTGGCCTTTACAAAGATCATTCTGTGCTGAGCTCATGTTATTTCTCTCTAAGGGTACGTCTTCACTACCCGCCATATCGGCGGGTAGCAATCGATTGCTCGGGGATCGATATATCCCCCTTAGTGTAGACCAGCCCTCAGGCACATTCCTAAACACTGCAGACTGAATTACTGACCTTACTGGATGGGAGAAAAGCACTCAGGGAGGGTCACCCCAGTCTGACCCTCCCTGGGAGGCTGAAGGTAGGACTCACAACAATTAGTGTGTATCTCATGGGACATTCTAGAGTTATGTAGCAAAATGGTGTCATTGCATCACAACGCTGGGGGGCTGCCCACGTGATGCAACTGAACCAGATAACACAACATCCTCCTGTCATGATGCTGTGTAAACTGAACACAGGCTCCTAACTGTTCTGCATGCAGGCCACTGGGAATTAGTCCTAGCCCCTGAATTTAGGGACAATTGGCAACTCCTAAGGGGAATCCAGATCTATTGGAAAGTAACTGACCCCAGGCAGTCAGAAGCACAGGCCACTCCACTCCACTCCACTTTGTTCTGGACCATTTCTGGCCTTGTGATACCTAACTCAAGAGGGACTTTCCACACTGCAAGAAAGGGGTATGATAAATGCCAATTTCCTTATTGCCAACCCTGTCTCTCCCAGCCTCCCACCCACTCCCAGCTTCCCACGATGGAGTACTCCATTGCAGGTCACACTGCAGAAACTCAATATTGCCAGCTCCAACAGTTCAAAAACCATGAGTCAGACTGGAATGGAGCGCACTCACCTCTCACAAGCATCCCCTGAGTACATGTGCCTGCACACTCTCTCAATCTGTGGTGGGTTTTCGGTGACTCAGCCCTCCGGCCGAGTCTCGCACAGTCTATATGTGATATAAAAAGAAAGCAAACCCCTCCCGGGTACAAGTCCAAAATGGGCCTCTCTCAGTGCCCTCTGTAAAATGTCTCTCAATTTTTCCTTGCTCCATTATAGAGTGGTACCTCAGGGCTCCTTCCCTGGAGGCAATATCTTCGCTCTCTCCCCACCTTCCTGGCTGCAGCTCTCCAGCTGTGCCACCACAGTTCAGTTCCCCTTCTGGGGTTCACCAATGTCCAGGCCACTTTCTCACTAGGGGTGGAGGGGAACCTATATATTTGCCATGTCCCTTTAAATAAACTACATCACTGCTACAATTCCCTGGGTCATCTCCCCATGGCTCCAGTTCATTCTTCGCCCTTACCTCAGGACCTTGTCCTCATGGAGTTCCAGCAACCAGCCCAGAGCACCATCCACTTTCTTCCAGCTCTAGCAAGGAACAGATCTCACTCTGGCCCTGAAGCTCTTCCTATACTAGCTTGCTGGACCCTCATTGGCCGCTTCCCCCACAGCTGCTCTAGACAGCTCGGAGGACGTCTTTCCGTGGCAGGGGGTGGCAGGACCGCCAGGCTTTAAGCAGGGGGCCTCTAAACTTAGTCCATCCCGTCACACAGACCCCTCAAATTCATTAAATTGGTTAAAAAGTAACATTTGAGGAAGTTTTGCTTTGCCTTCTGTTTTTTTGAGCTTTTGACAGGGAAGGGTGCATGTGTCCCATTTTAAAGCTTTTCTGTGCAATCAGGAGGACTAGAAACTTTCATAAAAAAAAAAAGTAGCCAGAGATCATCACTTAAGCACATGAGTCCAGGAGCTGGAGATTTCATGTAAGAAAAATGTTAGCTGGCATGAGACTCAATCAAATTGTGAGCTGGTGATGCTGAAACATCTCATATCTAAAATCCAATCAAGTTTCTCAGTTAGTGGAGCATTTCAATGGCTCTCTTCTGCAAAGGCAGATATGTGCAGGGGGAGGTCAGTATGTTACTCCAGTGGAGCAGTATTTGGTTGGTATGATCTCTGTTATGATTAGATAGCTAGATAGACTTGTCCTTACACTCAGAAAAGGAGAAGACAAATCAAGGTCATCATTTTAGCACTGCAGTGTTAATCACTAGTCTTCCCATTTAACTGAATCTTAACTATGCAACATCTCTCTCCCCCCTCACCAATCCTCCCACCACCACTGTGTCTCTCTCTCTTTTTCTTTCCTCCTCCATCTGACCATCCACCTGCCTCTTTTCTCCTCCTCTTCCTCTTTCTTGTGATGGGTCTATCCCTGTTTCATTAATAGAATGGAGGAGCCACTATGATAGACATGTACCTTTAGTTCTTTATCCAGCAGTACATAGTGCCTATCACTATCTGTATATATTTCCTGTCCACTGTTGCCTGTTGTCCCCCTGAGTTCCCTTTCCCCTCATTAACTTGTTTGCTGTAGTGTCCTTTGGGATGCACTAATCATCCCTGCTCCCCCCATCCATCTTTTCCAAGGCCACGGTCTGCCGACAAGCCCGGGAATTTTTTAACAGGGATATTTATTCATGTACTTCTTTAATTTTGGCCCTCTCGCAAGGTTGTAGCTATGCCAGGTGACTGCAGAGGCAGTGTATGTAATCCTGAATGCTCCCAGAGTGGCATCCCTACAGTAATTTGGCAGTGGAGGGAAGAAAAACATCCAAGCTCCGGAGGCTAACGCTTGGCAATGAAGATCAGTTTTTCTGCTGCCTTGGAAGTGATGGATGGATAAAAAGGCTTTTCATGACCTGCAGCCATTCTACCCCCTACCGCCTGGAAACATGCATGGGATATAAATTGCCTCATAAGGAGACAAGGTAAACTCCACTGGCCTAAACTGTGCCTGCAAAAAGGGTGCACACAACCCCACTACACTGCACCAACCTTTGCAGATGTAATTGGGTAATTGTGCATGTTAGGCCTCATTTGCAAATACAGTCTCTATGTATGCATGTGAGAGTGTCAGAGTGGACAGATAAAGATGAGAGAAGGGCTTCACCAAATTTGGTTTATTCCTTTCGGGAAAGATTAAAAGTTTAGACACTTACCCAGTACTCTTTGGTAGAGAAACATAGCTAGATATCTCCTGAGAACTTATTCTCTCACAAGGTTTCTTATAAACTCTTGTTCCAGCCTGGCTGGAAATAATGCAAAAATAGCCCCTTTTCATGGTGTTTTGGTGCATCAGGGCTCAGCTGAAATCTGGCAGCAGTGGAGAAATATATGAAATACCTTAAAATGAGGTTCTACTCTGAAAGGGCCTCCGTCAAATGTCACTGTGGGGCCCACATCTTACTGTCTCTCCATAACTTTCAGTTCACTCAATTTACAAGTTAAAAGATGTTTTCCCCTGTCAGCTCTGCAATCTGAAATAGAAGCTGGGGTTTGTATGACCATGTGCACTGTCATCAGTAAGAACAACTCTGCAGGACAAATGCTACCTAAAGTGACACCTGCGCAATCACACTACTTTTAAATCCTACTTTGTGACACTAATGGGGTTGTGCAGGTGTATCAGTGAGGTCATAATGTGTCTGTGTTACTGGTGATGATGCATCTGAGAGAAAGAAAGATCCCAGTTTGATTCTCAGATCCCCCAGAGGAGGGTTGGGGGTCCCATGGGTCAACAGGCTGGCATTTAGAAAATTCATCTTTTTATTCATCAGGTGAGAGAATCTGAACTGGAAATCAGTGGGAGACTATGCATATAGATCCCACAATGCCATTATTTTCAGGATAGAATTGCACTTTCAGCCTCACAGCACCCCTGGGAAACAGATAAGTATTATTAGCAACATTTTTACAGATGGAATAATGCAGTCAGAGTAGTTGAGTGAGTTTTCCAGAGGGCTGTAAAGCAAGTCAGTGGCAGAGCTATGAACAGGATCCAGGAGTTCTGACTCCCAGTCCCCTATGCTCTTCCTTATACTACATTAGAAGGAACACAGTTCGTCCCATCCCTAATGAAAAGCAGATCAAGAGTATGGGAAATAAAGTATTTTGTTGATCCCCATAAATCTGCATTCAGACCACATAAGTATCTGTAGAAGGAACTTGTCAATGTCTGTGAATTAATACTATGCATTTCACACTGATGTGAATGTACAATATGTGCAACATTACTTGGCCTCAAAGTAGAGGAAATAATTGTGAAGAAAATTAAAGCAAGGCGTTTATCTCCATAATAAGCTACATGTTAAGTACATTTTGTGGCCTATTAGGAAAGACGTGAAGGGAGGCAGTCAGGAATCGTTAAGGAAAGCACAACTTTCTCTTGTCACACCAGGTATTCTGGCAAACTTCAGATTTTCATGGGGAAACTCCCTGACAGGATGCTAATATAGCTACATATCACCACCAATACCCCCCTCCCGCACCCAATAATATGCCTACTTGACAGATTTAATTATAACCACTGTTCATACTTTGTACATTTGAGCATGATTTTTCAAACTTTCGTAAAGTTTCGGCTGGCTACAAAAGAGAAAAGTTCTGCTGAGCATTACACAGTAACACACTTACAGTTACCATGCTAGACACCAACTCTATTTGGAACTTCCAGCTGGTAGCTAGCATAGAACATAGAACTTCTTGCTCTAGAAGCAAAGGGCCCTGCTACCTGACCCAAGGGATTCATACAGCACATTTCATCGAATATATCAAACCACTCTGCAGATATTAGATTCACAACATGCCTGGAAGGTAGGTATTATTATCTCCTACTTATAGAGAAACTGAGGCACAGAGACTTACCCAAGGTCACACAGTGAGTCAGTGATAGCTAAAACAGAACCCAGGAGTCCAGCCTCTCAGCCTTGGTGTCTAGCCACTAGACAACGGTGCCACCCTTACAGTCCATGCCTCAAGTAATAATTATCATTGCTATTATTACAGTAATATTTAGAGCTAAGCTCTGTACTAGCACACAGTAAGAGAGAGTTTCTGCCTTTGCAATTTTAATTCTGCCCCCAGTGTGAGTGCATTATGACACAGTCTTTAATTACATGATCACATGCTATTTTTCCCCACAGGATCCCTACCTCATTCAGCGCACAGGATAGATGATGCTCACCGAATGAGCAGCTATTTAATATTCTGTTTTATTCTCATTGTTCGGTGTGTGGTCCAGGGCTGGCCTTACCATGAGGCAAACTGAGGCAGCAGCCTCAGGTGCCAGACTGTGAGGGGGCACCACTATGACCCAGAATGTAGAAAATTGTGTCTACTGCTAGGGCATATGCATTCTCTCTGCTCCAGATGCACAGAGATGGTAGAGTGCTGTGAGAGTTCAGCACTTCTGCAGATCAGACCCCAGGAAAATGAGGAACATGCAATTAGTTACCACCTGTAAAAAGTCTGGTTGTCTAGCATCACACAGGAACAGAATCCAACTCCCCAGGGCAGCATTCAATGGCCTTACCCATAAGACCATCCTTTCTCAACATGCAATTCCTGCCTCATTCACTACAAATTTTCCAACACCAGGTCTCAGACCTCGGGCACAACAATTAGCAGCACTGGGTGGACCACGCAGCACTTGGCCAGGGCATGGGGCTTCTCAAGTCACGCATCCACCATCTTGTGCTCCAGAAAATGGGGGCGGCCTTGCCTCCTGCTTTTTTCGCTTTCCTTAAGCGGGTCCTGCAGAAGGATGCTCCCCTCACTTACTCCTGGCCCTCCGGAACTCATCATCGGGTCCTGCCCCGCGAGCCTCCCCACAGGGCCGGCTTTAGGAAGTACGGGGCCCAATTCGAACACTGTTGGCGGGGCCCTGGCAGGGATGACTTAAAAAGAAAAAAGAAAAAAAAAAGCCTTCCATTTCTTCCATGTATTATTTACTTTCCATAACTATATAAATAATAAAATTGTATATTATGTACATTGCATCATATATGCTGTTGATTGGTTATTAATGACTGCCGTTTCACATGTGTGGGTCCCCGCCACTCCCTGGGGGTGTGCACGTGTGGGTCCCAGCTGCTTCCTGCTCCCCTCATTGAAGCAGGTGTGCAGGTTACCGGCCTGGGAACTGCAGGGCAGCAGTGGCCATAGGGCTGGTTGGAGGCAGGGCAGGGGCTGACTGGAGGTAGGGTCTGGCTGTAGGCAGGGCAAGGGGTGCGGGGCTGGCTGGAGACAGGGGAGTGTGGGGCGGGCTGGCTTCAGGCAGGGCCACAGGGGGGTGCAGCAGGGGTTGGCAGGGCTGGAGACAGGAGTATGGGACTGGCTGGCTTCAGGCAGGGGGGTGCAGCAGGGGTTGGCTGGAGACAGGGCAAGGCGGGCAGTGCAGGGCTGGTGCGGGCAGGGGTGTGTGGCAGGGGTTGGCTGGAGACAGGGCAGGGGGTTTGGTAGGGGCTGGCTGTGGGCAGGGGGTGCAGAGCTGGCTGCAGGCAGCGGGGGGCGGGACTGGTGCGGGCAGGGCAAGGGGTGCAGCAGAGGCAGCTGGAGCCCCGGCCCTTTAAAAAGCCCCCAAGCCCCCCGGCTATCCCAGGGCTCTGGGGGCTATTTAAAGGGCCCAGGGCTCCTCTGCTTCTATCCCGCCTGGACCTTTTAAATAGCCGTGGGAGCCCTGGGGAATGCATGGGGGCGGCGGGGCTCCAGCGGCTATTTAAAGGACCGGGGTGGCAGAGGCAGCTGGAGCCCTGACCCTTTAAATAGCCCCCAGAGCCTCCTGCTACCCCAGGGCTCTGGGGGCTATTTAAAGGGCTCGGAGCTCCAGCCGGGGGCACGGGGCTTGCCGCGCTCCAGCCGGAGCTCCAGCCAGGAGAGCGGGGCCGCAGGGCTTGCGGCGCTCCGGCCAGAGCTCCAGCTGGGGCCGCGGGGCTTGTCGCGCTCCAGCCGAAGCTCCAGCCAGGGCCGCGGGGCTTGTCGCGCTCCAGCCAAAGCTCCAGCCAGGGCCGCGGGGCTTGTCGCGCTCCGGCCAGAGCTCCAGCCGGGGCCGCGGGGCTTGTCGCACTCCGGCCGCAGCTCCAGCCAGAGCACCAGCCAGAGCCGCAGGGCTTGTCGCGCTTCGGCCGGAGCTCCAGCCGGGGCCTCGGGGCTTGTCGCGCTCCGGCCGGAGCTCCAGCTGAGAGAGCGGGGCTGTGGGGCAGCCGTGCTCCCGCCGGGGCTTTGGTCAGGGGAGCGGAGCCATGGAAGACCCCGGAGCAGACCGCAGCCAGGGTAAATAAAAAAATTTAAAAGGCGCCTAAAGCGCGGGGCCCGATTCCCAGGAATCGGGCGAATCGGCCTAAAGCCGGCCCTGCCTCCCTGACCACCCTTGACCCACAACCTAAACACTAGCTAGCTGGTCTGCGTCCTAACTGCTCCCAGGAAACATCTGTACACATAGGCACCAACTCCGTGGGTACTCTGGAGCTGGAGCACCCATGGGAAAAAAATAGTAGGTGCTCAGCACACACTGGCAACCCCACCGATCATTTCCTCCCCCTCCCCACAGCGCCTCCCACTTGCTGCAATCAGCTGTTCAGCAGTGGGCAGGAGGCGCTGGGGGAGAGGAGATGGAGCTAGGGCGGGGCGCACTCCAGGGAGGGGGCGGAAGAGGGGGGAAGAGGCAGGGTGGGGGCAGGAAGAGGAGGGGTGGGAGTGGGGTCTTGGGGAATGGAGTGGGGGCGGGGTAGCGGTCAAGCACCCCCCGGGAAATGACAAAGTCAGTGCTTGTGTCTATACATACTTGCGCTTCACACCATCTACTTCCTCAGACTTGTGTCCCACCCTAACACCAAGTGGCAGGACCTGCTGCCACCTGAAAAGGGCAAGGAACTTTGGTGAGCCAGTCTGTACTACACTCGGGTCCTATGGTCCATCGGGGATGTTAGTCGGTGGCTCCTTCACAGACCTGTGAGCATGGTTGTGTACCTGCTGCAGTTCCCTGACACTTGTCCTTTATGCAGCGAGAGGGAGACACTGGCACTCTAGCATAGGGTACATCAGGTTGCAGCCTCTTTTTCAGCTCCTCCAGAACCTCCTACTGAAGTTTTGGTTGCATTTCTCCCCACACCTCCTGATTCATGCACGCCCCAGCAATGGCCCCGCAAAGTTGTGTGATCTTCTCGTCAACCTGCTGCTGACCCCAAGACAGCCACCCATCACTCCAGGAAGAGGAAATTGGATTCAGGAGAGGGGGAGGGCTCTGTGATTGTGTGACCATTCCCATTCCCTTGCAATTCACACCTCTGGGCAGAGTTCCTCTGGGCAGTGTCCACTGACTCCTTAGCCACCTTTGAGGAGCAGGCAGTGCTGTCTGGGGTTCTCTGCTCAGTATCCCACTCTGGATCCCTCATTACTGAAGTTTGACCTCACTCCCAATCCTGTTTTCTCTTTCGTTGTCTCCAGAAATCACTCGCAGCCTGGGCTCAGTAGTTCCGTCCCCCTGAGCTGAGCAGGCTGGTCTTTAGTTTTGAGTGGGCCTATACTTGCCTGTCCTGGTAAGACTAATAGTACACATCTTCCAACAGCATACTCAGAGACCTCCTTGTCAGAGGGACTGGATGGAGCTTGACCAGTGCATGGGACTTCCCACCTCATGCATGCACCGTCGTGTGTTCCAGGAGGAGAGGGCAGCCTTGCCTCCTGTTTCTCACGCTTTCCTTGAGCATGTCCTGCAGTAGGCTGCTCCTCGCCTGCCTCTTACCTCGGCCCTCTGGAACTCATCTGTATGGGCTTCATACCATCATGTCCCAGCCCGACAACAACTGGAGAGACCCATTGCTCTCTAAGGAGGGCAAGGAACCCTGGTGGGCCAGTGTGTACTCCATTCTGATCCCATGGCACGCTGGGAATATTAGTTGGCGGCTCCTTCACAGAGCCATGAATACAGGCATGTACCTGGCATGTTCACAAACTCCCCTGACACCTATGCCTTTTGCAATGAGAGTGAGACTGTGGCACACATCTACACAGAGTGTATCAGGTTGCAACCCCTCTTCCAGCTCCTCCAGAACCTCTTATTAAAGTTCTGTCTGCATTTCATCCTGTGCCTGCTGATCCACGCTCACCCCATCCATGGCCCCACAAAATCTTGGGACCTCCTCATCAACCTCTTCCTACCTCAGGCCAATACAGACACTCACCACTCTGGGAGGAGCAAGCTGGACCAGAGAGAGGGCACTCTGTGACTCTGGGGCCTATTTCCATTCCCTAGTTTGGTCATGTCTCTGAGCAGTGTTCCTCTGGGCAGCATTCACTGAGTCCTTAAACACCTTTGAGGAGCAGTGGATGCTACCCAGGATTCTCTGTTCAGTGCCCCGCTCTGGCTCCCTCATTTTTAACCTCTGACCTCATTCCCACTCCTGTTTTTTTCATTTGTTGTCCCAAGAACTCAAGTGTAACTTGGGCTTTGTGGTTTCTCCCCCTTAGCTCAGGGGGTGGGCCTTTAGATATTGGTATGCCTAGACTCACCTGTCCCAATTAGGGTTACCAACTTTCTAATCTAACTAAACCAAACACCCTTGCCCCATCCCCCACTCACTCCATCCCCGCTCCGTCACTTGCTCTCCCCCACCCTCCCTCAGTTTCACTGGGCTGAGGCAGGGGGTTAGGTGTGGGAAGGGGAGAGGGCTCCAGCTGGGGCTGCAGGTTCTTGAGTGGGGCCAGAAATGAGGGGTTGGGGTGCAGAAGGGGGCTCTATGCTGGGGTAGGGGGTTGGGGTGCAGGAGAAAGTGTGGGGTGCAGACTCTGGGAGGGAGTTTGGGTGCGGGAGTTGGTTCTAACCTGGGCAGGGGGTTGGGGTGTGGGACGAGGTTCAGGCTCCGGCCAGGCAGCGCTTACCTCAGACGGCTTCCGGAAGTGGCCAGCATGTCCAGCTCCTAGGTGGAGGCACGGTCAGGTGTCTGTATGTGCTGCCTGCGCCCCAGGTGTCGCTCCCGCAGCTCCCACCATTGGCCGCGGTTCCCGGCCAATGGAGGCTGCAGAGCCAGGGCTCGGGTGTGTGTGGGGGTGAAGCATGTGGAGAAGCCGCGGCCACCCCTGTGCTTAGAAGCTGGACATGCCAACCACGTCTGGGAGTTGCGCAGAGCCTCCCTTAGCCCCGCTGCACTGCCGACCAGACTTTTAGTGGCCCGGTCAGCAGTGCTGACTGGAACCACCAGGGTCTCTTTTCTAATGGGCATTCCAGTAGAAAACCAGATGCCTGGCACCCCTAGTCCCAGTACTACAAATAGTATACACCTTCCAACTTCTGTAACAAATCATACATGGATCCTACAGACAACAGCCTCCTTCAACATACAACCCTGATTCAACCCTAGAACTTGTCCATCCTGGGCAGTGAATGAGGCAGGGGGCCTGCTGAAAAATTCGTATATGATCAAATAGTCTTTAATTCTCATAATACATATGCACAAAGAAGTTGAATTAAGTTTCACAGACAATCTTAATTCTTGTATTTCCTAATTTCTGAGTGCCTGACTTTGCAACCTTAATCATGTCCTTTTAACACAGGACTGGTGGGTGGGTGTGTGTGTGTGTGTGTGTGTGTGTGTGTGTTTATATATATATACGCATATACACACACACACATATATTTCTTTTGAGAATGAATTTAAACTTTCAGTGAGTTCCCTTTTGATTTAAAGAGGTGCTGCTTCCTCCAGTACTTCTGTTTTACATTTTTTATTGAACAGCCCTAGAACTGAAAAGTAGCTTTCCTTCAAATTCCCCTACCTGAATAGCACAAGGAAATGAAAACGCCTGTCAGCAAAAGTAATGTGTTTAATACCACGCCAGCCCTAAACATCAGCAGAGATTTCTGTGTATTGCAAATAATTCTATCACCAGCCCATATTGCTCTGTGATGTGCTTTTATCTTTGCCATAGGATAATATCAATATTTCAAGCGCGAGCAAAGTAATGTTTTATGAGATTGATGTGGGAAAGTACAGTGACAAGTACATAAAAAAGGGCAGGGGAAAATGCCAGCTAGTCATCAGAAAGGCCTCCAACTTCCATAGGGACTTGTCTGGTTTATCCTATTCTTATCAATGTGTTGAGGTCAGTTGGGCTCCTTTTGACTTTGATTATGTTTTTAACAGGAGTTCACAAGGTGTGGAGGATAATACCAGTAACTCAGGAGAGCACAGGTAGTGTGACATGGAGTATTTCCCATGCCTGCTAGGAAGCTGCAAAAGAAACTCACGTGAAAAGACTATATTTTGTTAAATCATTAACTTATTATGATTGTGATTATTATTATTACAGAATTACAGAGGAAGGAGGTGGAGGGGAGAATCTATTGCTGTCTATTGCACAAGACAATGCAGGACTGTCTACTTCTTGCTCATATTCTTTACCTCTCTAAGTCCCTTTGTATTCTTTTTCTCTCCTACCTGATATTTGGAACTCCTCCCAGTTTAGCAGCAACATTCCCTTTCCTGATCATCAGTAAAGCTGCTCATCAAGATCAAGATTTTCAAAAAAGACTAGTCATTTTAGATGCCTTCATTTTCGGGAGCCCTACCCAAGACACCTCAAAGGGGGCCGATTTTGAGATGGTAGGTGTGCTCAGCACATCCTGAAAATCAGGTTCTTCTAAGATGTCTCAAGTTGTTCACCCAAAAATCAAGGCACCTCAAATAACTAGTCACTTCTGAAAATCTTAGCTGAATTCAAAGCTAAATCCAACACCAACCCTTGCAGAACTCCAAAGGGTACCTCCCACCACTCTGCCCCTCTACCTCCCACATCTCAGTCTATTGTCCTTTGAGGACCTTCAGATCATTTTCATGCCATGTGGCACAACCCTCATCTTTACACCAATCTGAATGAGATGCCTACAAATCTTTTAGAAAATGACTCTCATAATGAGACAGAATATCTTTTATGGTGCAATATTATTATAAAGCAGTAACTTGGGTTTCTCCCCCCTCAAATAAACAAACAAGGCGGACAAATTTCAGTTGATATTGTTTCACAGTATGCAGAGCTAGTACGTTTTAATAAGAAATGCACCTCCAGGCTAAGAGGTATGAGTTTTATACCTAAGGGAATGGTGTAATATACTGTTTAATGCGATCATCAAGGCTGATGGGAACCTGACGGCTTTTATATGTTTTAACATCTCTTTAGGAGGTGGCGAAAAGAGGGAGAGAGAGACAGAGAAAGAACTTGGTTTGTAGAATAGGTAAAAATCAGAATTGACAGTGAATCTGTCAGTAGGTGCATGGCCACCCTAGAACTACTTCATCCGCACTCAATATGAGATGGGCAGCTCCATGGAATTTCCCATGGAAGAGACCTTTTAAGAAGGCCCATCATCCTCAGAGAAGGAGAGATTCAGCAGCCACTGCCAGCAGCACCTGTGATAGTGTGAGGAATGAGCTGGGACCTACTCCCTCATCCTTCCACAGATAACAGGATTTCAGGGCACATGGACAGCAGCACCACCTTCCTTCCCAGCAGCACTAGAGCAGTGTCTCCACTTTCTCAGGAGTCCCGAGCTTGTCAGCAGTCCCGGGACACTGTGTTTTTTTTGTGAGGCCGGGAGATTGACTGTTGAGTGAGAGATGGGGTGGGGAATGAGTTGACTGAATACGAGGTTAGGTTTGAATATAACTAGGTGTATATTGGTGGGTCCAGGTTAGAGGAGTGAGGGCTGATGCTGCCCCCAGAAACAGCCTGTGGCTGTCAGAACAATCACCATGGCTAGGAAGCAAGGTCTGTGCTCCTCCAATTCAGCAGTGACTCTTAGGAATGGGGCCTTGCGCAGAGGCTGAGGGACAAGTCTCAGTAGAGAAGTGGGATGGTGCAGTGTGCATGAAGGGCTGGCTTCAATGTGATTATGGGCAGGAGGGAAAGGGGAAAGTTTCATCAGGATTTTAGTAGTTTTTTGGGGGGAAATTACAAAAGGATTCAAATAATGTGGGTTTCTTGGTGCCTATTGTTGCCCTACCCTCTCTCTCTGCTTTTATGCCATAGTTCTTTCCTGTCCTTCCTTTCAACGGGTACAGTCCAATCCTGCACAGGTTTGTGCATGTGGAAGTGTTAGCAGAATCTAGCCCTTAGTTTACAGTTAATTGGAGGTGGGACAGTGTCTTCTCTGAATCTGGAAACAACACATTTTGGACACTGTTAAAATATAACTAAATAACGATAAATAGCTGTTCTTTTAATACCAGCTTGTCTTTTAATCGTGTGTACAAATACAGCATAATATCTGGGTTTAAGAGTGTTTCAGGAAGCTGAGATCTCAGGTTTATAAATACATCTCATTTTTCACAGCTCCAGCTTTTCCACTTTTTTCCTGTAGCTTTGTGAGAAAATATCAATAAAGTGCAATTATTTCCTCACCAGGCCATATGTTCATCACATTGGCAGACATAGCCCAAATTCTGCAACTGCTGGAAAATCTCAGAGGCAAGATTCTTTAAAAGAAGCAGGTTGGTGTCAGTCTTAAAACTATGTATAATTAAAGATTACACTTCTGGATTCTCTTTGATTGCTGAAGAGGCAGGGAGAATTCCTCCCCAGCCCTGGAATGCTGCTCTGTGATTATGTCACAACTGATCTTTAAGTGTTCCATCTGAGGGTTAGTCATTGCCTTTCCTCATGATTGTCTTCTAGCTATTTATAGATCGAACTCCACTGTTACAGCATTCACTAACTTCCCTGAAAGAGGGTCTAAAATTGCAGGCTGAAATACTAGTTGTGCATACACTCCACCCATTGGGACAAATTGTTATTTTTATTTTCTCAGTTATTATTTTATTGCTATTTATTATTTGTATCATTGTAGTGCCTAGAAGCCCCAGTCACGAACCAGGACGCCACTGTACTAGATGCTGGACAAAAACAGAATACAAAAAAAACCAGATCTGCCCCAAGGAGTTTAAAATCTGTGTATAAGATAAGAGACAACAGGTGGATACAGACAGAAGGGGGAGTAGAAGGAAACAATACTGGCAAGTTTGATTGGCACACCAGCAGCCTAAAAACTGTCAAACCTCTCCAATGCCATGATACCTATGATTCCAATAGCATACAATCCGAGTAATTAGGGTTAAAAACAGATTAGCTTTAACTGACTCATTTTGGATTTACATCAGCATAACTGAGAGCACAGACTAGCTCACTGATTTCAGCAGGAAGTGCATGTGACTGCATGATGAAAAAGGGCTTGTCTACACTTAGATCTCCTCGACCTAAGGATGTCGAGGAGCAGCAATCGATGCATCGGCGGTCAATTTAGGGGGTCTAATGAAGACCCGCTAAATCAACCACAGATCACTCTTCCATCAACTCCTGTACTCCACCGGATGGAGAAGAGTAGGGGGAGTCGACGGAAGAGCGTCTCTCATCGACATCAGATAGTGTGGATCCAGCTGTAAGTAGGTCTAAACTACATTGATTTGAGTTACGCTATTCACATAACTCAAATTGCATATGTCATAAACAGATAAGTAAGAGTTAATAGAACAGAAGTGCTTCATATCTCTTTGCCTGGAAAGGGTTAACAAGAACAGTGAGCCTGGCTGTCACCTGACCAGAGGACCAATCAGGGGACAGGATACTTTCAAATCTTGAGAGAGGGAAGTTTTTGTGTGTGCTGTTAGTTTTTGGTGGTTGTTCACTCTGGGGGCTCAGAGGGATCAGACGTGCAACCAGGTTTCTCTCCAATCTCTCTGATACAGGCTCTTATAAGTTCAAAATAGTGAGTACTAGGTAGATAAAGCGAGTTAGGCTTATGGTTGTTTTCTTTATTTGCAAATGTGTATTTGGCTGAAAGGAGTTCAAATTGGTATTTTGCTGAAAAGATTTTAATTTGTACTTGTATACTTAGGCTGGGAGGGTATTCCCAGTGTCTATAGCTGAAAGACCCTGTAACATATTCCATCTTAAATTTACAAAGATAATTTTTACTGTTTTTCCTTCTTTAATTAAAAGCTTTTCTTGTTTAAGAACCTGATTGTTTTTTTATTCTGATGAGACCCCAGGGGACGAGGTCTGGATTCACCAGGGACTTGGTGGGGAGAAAGGAGGGAAGGGGGAGAGAAAGGTTGATTTCTCTCTGTGTTAGGATTACTTTCTCTCTCAGGGAGAGTCTGGGAGGGGGAGAAAGAAGGAGGGGGGAAGGTGAATTTTCCTCTCTGTTTTAAGATTCAAGGAGTTTGAATCACAGTGATGTTCCAGGGTAACCCAGGGAGGGGAAGCCTGGGAGAGGCAACGGTGGGGGAAAGGGTTTTCTTTCCTTGTGTTAAGATCCAGAGGGTCTGGGTCTTGGGGTTCCCCGGGCAAGGTTTTGGGGGGGACCTGAGTGTACCAGGCACTGGAATTCCTGGTTGGTGGCAACACTACAGGTCCTAAGCTGGTAATCAAACTTAGAGGAATTCATGCTGGTACCCCATCTCTTGGATGCTAAGGTTCAGAGTGGGGAATTATACCATGACAGCATAGCTTAGATCGAATTTCCTCTGTAATGCAGACAAGGGCAAAGTCCTGGCTCAGGTTAGACTGAAGAACGAGCAGTACAAGGAACTAGTTTAGTCTTCCACAGCCTCAGAAGACTTGTGCATAAACATGTTATTGGAGGCTGCAAATCACTGGGTATCTCAGGATCATACTAAGTGGGCTTCTGCCAATTATACCTGAACTACACTCTCCGGGCCAGATGTTCAAGTGTATAAATCATCATATCTCCATTGACTTCAATGGAGCTACTCTGATCAGGTCATAAATACAAAGCCTATGTTACCCTAACTATTGTAGGACAGGAGTTAAATGAGAATTATGTAAGCATGAGGACATAAAAGGGGGACCACTTCTTCACTCTGTTACACTAGTGTAACTACTGACTTCTGAAGGATTACTCTAGCTTTAGCCTAGTGTCACTGAGAGCAAAGTCCGGTCCAAGGAGTTTTGTCTTGTGGGATGAGACTCAGGACTCCTAGGTTCTCTTCTCATCTCTGCCACAGACTCCCTTTGTGACCTTGGGAAAGTTGCTTAATCCCATATATAATACTGGGATAATAATTATTCCCTACCTGACAGAGGGTTTGTGGGGTTCAATTAACCAATGTTTGTATGATGCCTTGAGAATGCTGGATGAAAGATGCTGTGTAAGTGAAGTAATTTAAGTCAATGGAGCTCTGACAGTTGGCACGGATGAAGATCTTCCCCTGTGATTTTGGCAGGATTAGGAGGAGGGTTAGTTGAAAGGAGAGGAAATCAAGGAGGCACTGGAAATAAGATAATAAATGAATCAAAGGGGTTTCCCTTTCCCTTAATAGTAATTAGCACTTTTCATCTCCCATACACTCTGTCAACATCCATTAATCCTCAATACTCCTGCTGCCCCCCATAAAAAGGAAGATCTGTATTATTCTCCCAAATTTACAGATGGGAAAGTAAGGCATAGATAACATGGCTTGTCCAGTGTGAGGAATGGGACTGGAACTTCTGGCTCCCAGTCCTATGCTCAGGACTCTCCCCTTCTCATGTTCTCATTAGATATTTTAAACTTTTTATTACATTGGTCTCTGACTAAAAGTCTCCCTGACTGCTCTTCATGTCCTGCTGTCTGCAGACATGTCTATCTAATTCACATTTAGCTACAGCCCAGATTCATTTCCCTAATCTTCTCACAGACGCTCCAGAGGGAAAAGGACACTCAGGGGAGCACTACTGTTTGAGAAAGCTCTCCCTGTCTCAGCAGCCCCTTCTCTGAGATCCAAGGAGCAAACAATGGTATTTGCCCTTGCAAATATCTTTCACTGCAGCCTGCCAGCTTCGCACAGCACCTGGCTGCTCAGCTATCACCACCTTTTAGCAGAAGCAGCTGATATTAGATTAGGCTGGGACAGGGTCTATTGCTCCAAACTGTTTATTGTACATTGTAGGGAGAAATTCACGACTTACTTGTTCCTGTAGGGAAAATTATTGCCATTGCTTCAGATCTCCCATGTGACTCCTGTTAATGTCTGCAAGGTTGAGGTTATGTAACTGCTTTGTCTGAATCCAGTCATTTTGCTCAAAGCCTAATCTAGGGTGATATCGTTTCAGCCCATGTTTCTAATGTCCAGGTTTTCAGTCATCTAGTCTGAGAAAATCGACCATGAGTGAGTCTCCATGTATGTGCAGAGTGGATGTCAGCACGTGTAGCTAAGCATGTTTGAGTCAGCACCCTACTTCAAAGTGTAGAAAAGTTAATCTGCTCGTGTTGATTAGCTGGAGGCTGCTGTGTGCTACCGTGTCCTAGCAGATGAAGAAGTCACAAGTAATGAGCTAAATTCTGGTCTGAGTTACAGTGGATACCCTCAGTGAATTCTGTGGAATTCAACTTTTTTTTAAAAAAGGAGCAGTATTCTGTACACTTATGGTCCTATTACCACTTCTAATAGTGATGATACTGCAGTATTTAAGACAGTTACTCAAGTGCCATCATCTTTTTCTTTTTAATAGTGGTTACTTCAGATTTACACAAGTGGAACTGAAATCTGAACTTGGCCCAGAATGAATAATGGCCTGGGAAGGAACAGAATGGAATAGAGGGAGAGATAGCTCGGTGGTTTGAACATTAGCCTCCTAAACCCATAGTTGTGAGCTCAATTCTTGAGGGGCCATTTGGGGATTTAGTTGGAGATTGGTCCTGCTTTAAGCAGGGGGTTAGACGAGATGACCTCCTGAGGTCTCTTCCAACCACGATATCCTATGAAAGAAGGAGGATAAAACAGTACAGAGGCAAACCTCAGCACCTATGTCTATAACACTGTAACAAGCCACCCACATGCATGCCATTTCCCCCCATGGACCACTTTAGCAGACAGGAAGCTGTCATTTCCATGCCAAAACAAAATAATCTATTTCAATTGCAATCAAAGGGCAAATTTCAACCTGGATTCAATTCCTAAACAACTGGGAAAATAAAATCTCTCTCTCTTTATACAGGCCAAAGGTGCAAAATTAGGATCCAGATCTTCCCTTTCTCACACTGTGTGTTTGGATTTGGAGTGCCAGTTCAGGACCCTCTCTACTTTAGATATGAAAGAGACAGATGATGCAGTTCAGATAATATGAACATCCAACCCAAACCTATTCTCAGCTTCAAAGAAACTGAGAAACAACATTATTGTTATTTCTTCCCTCTTTGGTTCCTAAAGTGTAAACCCTTTGAGAAGAGCAAATTCTGCTGTATTTCCAAAACATTAGTGCTTGTCCAGACTGAACCTCTGAACATTTTGACTATCATCTGTCACAGCAAGCACGGAAAGAGTGCCCTTTGGTAAACGAAATCTGGATTCTAACACTAACTTCCTATGTAACCTTGGGCAAGTTACAGCCCCTCTCTGTGCCTCAGTTTCCGCATCTGAAAAACTGAACTAATGATAATCCCCTTGGGTTGTCAGATTAAATTATTTAATTAACACAAAAGTGCTTTGATGCCATTGGACGGAAGGTCCTACAGAAAGACAGACTATTCTTGTCATATTTACACCATTAAATTCTCTGGAGAATGCAGATGGCATGTCTTACTTACTTACAAAAGAGAAACAAGGGGGTTTACTAAGAGGTTTTGATTGTCATCACAATAATTATTAGAGAAATAAAGTTACTCCGATATTATGATGGTAGGGAAAAACGAGACAGATAAATGGATATATTCATTAGGGACTGGAACTTCATAACATTTGTGCAGCACTGTAGGTGAAAGCAATGGATTGTTTTCATCTGGAAACCCGCACTGATCTCCCCTCTCAATTCTGTTTGTCTGGAAAACCAAAATAGAGAGGAAAGAAGTAGCAATTACCATGAGAGAGAAGAACAAAGGACAACTGCTGGATGTATCAGACAGTAAGGAAAATTGCTACCTGGCTTAAAGCATGGAGATTGAATTCTCTCTGCAGCAGAAAAAGAGCCAAGCCATAAATGCAAAGTCCAACTGCATTAGAACAGAAAAGGCAGTAAGTCCAGCTGGACCAGAGAGAGACTGCAAAGTGTCACCCTGGGAGAGAACCAGAATTGAGTTTGGACAAAGACCATTGGAGAAGTTCTGCTAACAGCTTGGACTGAGGTTTGTAGCCCTCGAGTGACTCAGAAACGATGCTCGTGTCATCCTCCTTTTTCTACTGCTGTAGGGTTACCATGTGTCAGTGATGATGAGTTTTGTGTAACAAACAAGAGGAGAGAGGAAATTATTAAAATGGTGGAAATGGGGCAAATAAAGGTCATTTAAAAAAATACAATGCCTTTGGTGCAACAAGACAACTCTGCTAAGCTGGGTGGCTCTGGTGTCAAGGAAGGTAACTTCAGTTGGCACCTGACCCTTTGGAGACAATCAGATATGGGACAGCCCTAACCCTGCTAACCTGAGAAGACCCTCTTTGGGCATGTCTACACTGCATCTGGGAGCAAGCCTCACAGCCTGGATCCACACACCTGAGCCAGCAGGACTCATGCTAGCACTCTAAAAATAGCTGTGTTGATGGTGCTTCCACACTGTGGCTCACCTGGAGCTCAGGCTCTCAAACATACCCCTCTCCTCCACCACAGACTTCAGAGCCTGAGCCTCAACATCTGCACAGCTATCTTTAGAGTGCTCGCACGTGCCTCTGTCCCCAGGCTGGGAGGCTCACTCCCAGATGCAGTGTAGAAATGCCTTTGGGGTTCGGAAGAGATTCCCCCTCCAGGGAATGAATCGTGGAGTTTTCACATCCCTCTAGAGCACTGAGCTGGGATGATCTGAAAGGCTCTGGAGGGCACATATCACACAAATGATGAATAAACGGCATTGATGGGCTCTGGTCCTTCAAGTCTTCTATTCCTGGATTTCTCCGTTGCTGTACCACCGCTGGCTTAGAGGGAAAGTCCTTGGCAAATAAAAAGAATAAATATAGCATGAAGCCCCAAGGAAAAGGGGTTAGACAGTATGAGGAAAGGGGAATAAATCAACGAGAAGCAGGGTGCAAGCAGCACTTGAGCCTGTGCGAGGTTAACACTGACCACTTATTCTGAGTTAAAGAACGGCTGCCTGGGGACTGTGGTCAGAACAAAGACTGTTCGGGGTGGCAACTCCTCTACACTATGCACATTCCTCCAGGCCGGGGTCAGGAGGAAGCCACAGGCCTGTGATCAAGTAGCACCAGGTCCGGCCTAGTGTGAACTGCACTAGGCCATTGCACACTCCATCCAAAACAGCACCATTGTGCTGCTGGGATGTCATGCTACTCCGCCACACAGCCTAACAGGGAGTCTCACGCCACAATGTCCACACACCCCCAAGCCCAGCCTGACCACTCTCCTACCCACTGGCAGGAGCTCCTCTTTTCAGCTTTACATTCCTAGCTCAGAAACAGAGGAAAAGCCAGTCAAAATTCAGTCCAAAAACCTCTGGTGAGTATTCCATCGCGTGTAATGTCTCTGCCTTTCCGGCAGTAGGTATTAGATAGGGCAACTCAGGCATAGCCCACTGACACGAGCAGCAGCCAAATTACTCATTTAGTTGGTCTGATTTTTATTACATTCTACCTCCAGGCACATAATCAGACTTCTATTCACCTAACTGCTTCATTCTTTAACAAGCTATTCATCTGAAGAGGTTTCACTGCAGGATTTCCACAGTACAGGCCTTTCTTTGTGTGCATTAGAGGTGGAATTTGCTGTTTCGGTGTCGTGCTTTTGCTCATTAAAAATAATTTCCCAGTGAGTTTGGTTCCTGTAGCACTTCAGTAATATTGAAGGCTCTGGCACTGCATT
Organism: Gopherus flavomarginatus; assembly: GCF_025201925.1. Classification (NCBI taxonomy): domain Eukaryota; kingdom Metazoa; phylum Chordata; order Testudines; family Testudinidae; genus Gopherus; species Gopherus flavomarginatus. The sequence goes on along the minus strand of NC_066621.1, from coordinate 120,722,096 downwards.
AACTCCAGAGAAGAAGCTAAAGACCAGCAAGGAAAATTAAAAGAGGGGGGAAGAGGGAGAGAGACAGGCAGACAGACAGACAACCTGGCAGGATGAGAGAAGCTGCTAGCACAATTCACCTTTTTTTTTTTTTTTTTTTTTTTTTTTTTTTTACAATTTCAACAGATAATACTGATGTTTATTTATTTTTTATTTCTTATCAATGTAATGTTCACAGTTGTGGGAAATTATGTAGGGGGGGGTTATCATAACCTAGTCCCAGATTTGGACCTTAGCGTCCAAAATATGGGGGTTAGCATGAAAACCTCCAAGCTTAGTTACCAGCTTGGACCTGGTAAAGCTGCCACCACCCAAAAAATTAGAGTGTTTTGGGGCACTCTAGTCCCCCCAAACCTTCCCTGGGGACCCCAAGACCCAAATCCCTTGAGTCTCACAACAAAGGGAAATAAACCTTTTCCCTTCCCCCCTCCAGGTGTTCCTGGAGAGATGCACAGAAGCAAGCTCCGTGAATCTAAACAGAGGGATTCCACCCTCCCCGTTTCCAGCCTTGGAAAACAGAAGTACCGAGAGCTAATCTCTCTTCCTCCCTCACCCAGAGGGAATGCAAAGTCAGGCTAGGAAATCTAACACACACAGATTTCCCCCTGACTTCTTCCTCCCACCAATTCCCTGATGAGCACAGACTCAGTTCCCTGGAGTTCCCCACTAAAGAAAAACTCCAACAGGTCTTAAAAAGAAAGCTTTATGTAAAAAGAAAGAAAAATACATAAAAATTGGTCTCTCTGTATTAAGGTGACAAATACAGGGTCAATTGCTTAAAAGAAATATGAATAAACAGCCTTATTCAAAAAGAATACAATTCAAAACATTCCAGCAACTATACCATGTAAATACAAAAGAAAACAATAGAAACCTTACTGCCTTACTATATTTGTACTTACAACTTGGAAATAGAAGATTAGAAAGCAGGAAACAGAAATCACTTCTCATAGCCGAGAGAGAGTCAGACAGAAGACCAAGAACAAAGGACTCATACACAAACTTCCCTCCACCCAGATCCGAAAAAGTCCCGTTTCCTGATTGGTCCTCTGGTCAGGTGTTTCAGATCACTTCTTTCCAGGTGAAAGAGACGTTAACCCTTAGCTATCTGTTTAGGACAGGGGTCAGTCAAGACGGAGGGTCAGACAATAATTATTTAATGATGTTGAATTTCAAAAAGTAAAAGCTTTATAAACTATTAAAATACATACTGTTGCCTATCTGAATATTTCAATTATTATCAATGGAAATATTTTGTCATTGGTTTGTGTGTGTATGGTGAAATCTACATTTACTGATAAAACTCTAATCATTCCAAGCCTACTTAGAGCCAAGCCCAGGTGGGTTGCTGCCCTCTGAGTTGTGATTCTGATCTCCAGTAAAATGCCTCTTCCTGACTGTACATTCTTGAATGTTCCCTCCCCACATGCTTTTGTCCCTTACTAAACAAATCGATTCTCTCCTTTTTTTACTCCTAACTATTCTGTATTACACAAAGCTACTCTCCTATACTGTCTCTACACCTCCTCCTGTTTCCCCTACTATTTATAACTTGGTATTTACCAGAGATTGATTGGAGCCTGCACCCCGGATTTGAAATTCCCTGCCCCAATCTTTAGTGAAGTTTGATGCTGCAACATCCCCTAGAGTATTATAATAAACAACCTAGCCTGTATGCAGTACCTCAGTTGTGTGTCATTGGCCTTATACTGCTAACAGCAGCTGATGGTGATTCCACTTTAGCTGTTGGCTTTCAGAACAGAGGGATCAGGGTTTTATCCTTTTTCATCAGGAAGTTCCACATGACATGGTACTGAGCAGAGACATTGCATCCTTGGATTTGTTACAATATTTAACGTAAATCCGCAACTTCCAGCATAGCTCCCCAATGTGGCATAAATACGAGAGTTAGCAGGGTTTTGAGGTGTATAACGATTATTCCAAGATGCAAAACTTGTTAATCTCCCCTCTGCTGCGACTTAACCACGGATGCCAGTAAATGATCTATTTCTAATAGACAATGTAAAAAATGAGTCCCGTTATTCAATAAACCATAGGCTCAAACATATTAATCCTCAGTGTAAACCAATTGCCCTCACTGGGCTTTTCCTAAGGATTAATTTGGCCTAGTCTCTTTAAAACCAACTCCAACCACCTCTGTAGTGTGTGTTAGCCACTTCAACGAATCCAGCATGATAAAATGGCACTTATTGTTTTCTAAATAGTACAAAACACGGAGAGGGACAGCCTCTAGTGGCACATCCGGGCATAAACACATACATTGCAGCCAGTTCCTGCTCAACATAAAGGGACCAAATAAGAGATTCAACAAGAAACTGCTTCTCCTGCTTTGGCAAAGGTGTTTCCCCTCTCACCCCAAGAGACAATGTGGTGGAAACCTCATTGCTTGGGACAATTAAAACTAGACTACAAAAAACCCTGGGGAATGTCCTCCTGCACTGGCTGAGTTCCATTCTATGCATCCGAAGAAGTGAGCTGTAGCCCACAAAAACTTATGCTGAAATAAATTTGTTAGTCTCTAAGGTGCCACAAGTACTCCTGTTCTTTTTAAATAGGTCCTAATAGGTCTTTTCCATCTCTAATCATCTTGATAAGAGCTGTCATAGACAGTGAGAGTGCAGGTCCCCAGAAAGTCTACTGGGATGACAAATGAATTTCAAAGCTGACCCTCTGGGCTTGGCAGGTGTCAATACCCATTGCCTTTTTCTGTTTTGTTTCCAATTTTTGCCTAATGGCTCCTTTGACCCATTTGTTGCCTTGTGGCTCTTTTGGACTGCTAGGTGAGAAATGGTCCTTCCACCTGGCTTATACTCTTATAACCCTCTTTGCCACTTGTATAGGCTGAGCTAGCAGAGTCAGAGTTTTGTGGGGAGGGCAAGGGGAAAACATGTGGAAGCAGCTCCAGGAAACTAGGCTGCAGATGAAGCTGGGACTCTGGGGAAGCAGAGTCTAGAGGGAGAACAACTTCCCACCCCCCTTTGATACCAAAAACGACCCATCATACTAAAGTGGTTCTGGAACATATGTTCTTCTGCTTCCCTGGAACACAGTGGTATGGATGCGCTCACTGTAGTCAGTGCGTGCCACCCATTCTAGTTCACAGAATGAAGACTGGCTTCAGCACCAGAGGTTAGGTATTGATTTCAGTGACATCTGTGTAAACCCAGAGTACCTCCAATGAGGTCACCGAAATTCCAGTACTCCAGATTTAGGCCAATATGAGATTAAATTCAGGGTTTAGGTGCTTATTTTTGCAAACCCAATTCATTCTTTCAGGTCACTGGAAACCCTCCTGAATTAAGCAAAAGGCTCTTAGCAATGACTAATCAGTACAACCTCTTAGGAAAGAGTAGAGATTTATTACCCTTGTGCACTATGCAATAATTTCCCTACACATACCACACACCCAAGATACGTGATGGTGTGGGTGCCACAAAATTTTTATAATCACGAGTCTGGGGTGACCAAATTAGTCACAACTTTGATTTTTATCTCCCTCCGCTTTTCTCTCTTTAACGTACTTTAGTTGCTATGGAAACAATGTCACTGGAACGGGAGGAGCTTTGTGACATCCAGATAAACTGAGTTTTTCTACTAAACGTTACACCCATTGTATGGAGCTTCAGTCAAAATCTAACCACTGTGTATTATCCACTCTAAGTACAGTACCCTACACACAGTCTTTTCAGAGTCAGTCTGAAACATGTTTCTATATAAATCAACAGAGTTAACCTAAAGATCTTAATTGTTCATTTCCTTTCTCTTGACTAGTCATAGGTTTCCTAGGTTTTATCGTCTCACCTGGATAACACATCACACAACACGGACTACAGCAGGGCCTGGCAATGTGAAATTCCCATGTAAGCTGAGAGATATGACATGACACTAGAGGAAGACCCTTAGGCTGAATCTGGTGTCACTATTACGATGTTTCTTTCCCAATGTTCTTCTTTTGCAAGGAGATGGCTAGAGACTGTTTCCTCCCTAATGGATCAAGGGAGTCAGCTAGCAACCAGGCCTCTGCATCACCTTTAATATCCCTCTTAGAGAAGAGCCTGAAATACAGATTCAGATCAGAACCAAACTCCCTCAAAAGTCAGAGTTCTTTTTAGCTTTGGGGTCCTCAAATTCTACAGCCTGAAATGGGAACCTTTACATAGGAAATCCATGCTGCAGCAGATCAATGGCTCACCCATTCCTGTATCCAAAAGTGACCAAATCGAGATTGCTTTGCAGCCAGGAGTAACCAACCCTCTTCCCTACCATCACCCACCCATAGGTGATCCCAAATTGTTCTGACCTGGTAGGGTTAATTTCCTCCTGACTGTAGTTTGTGATTAAGGATGGGAAAATCAGTTTAGAAAATTTAAGAATACCCTCAAATCTTCACCTAGTGTTAGAACCTTTTGGAACTTCTGAAATGCTCACATGACATTCACCCGCCCTTTCTTCATTGTTCTATATTTTGGCCAGCAGCAGAAGCAGAAGTGCCAAGACACCGCAAGAAAGGTTTTTCTATGCATATTTCCATCAAGGACAAGAAGTGTCAGAAATGTCATTGGAAACTATGTCCTCACAAACATCCCATCCTTTATTTTGGAGATTTGAGAATTGTTTAAAGTCATTATTTATTAATCATCATTTGTGGATAGTCACCATTTTGAAGAGACTATTCTGTATCCTGTGAGCTTAGATCCTCACCATTATTTTGAGTTAATATATCACCACCTCACGGCACTGTATTGTGTTGTGATAATGCTCATAACAATATTTTGGTATCATGTTGCAACAGGCTTGCCACTCAGGACAGAGATTTAGGAGTGGAAATCTTATATCAAATACACACACAGAATCTGCTGCTCTCTGCATCACTTTCAGGCTGCCCTTGTATCCTGTGCTCATGGGACTGGGAAGAGAAGTCTGCAGAGATAATAACTGCAATTTGGAGGGCTTCTCTTTCCTTCATTTTCTGTGCTCACTTGCTGAGGTGACACTAACTGCAGAACAAGACTTCACCTCAGGTGGCCTTACAAACAGAGATGCCTGCTTCTGAATGTTTACTCTCTGATTCTTGACCTTGGCTCAGCAGGGGTTAAGAGGTAATGCATGGTAGTGAGGAAAACAGGATGTTCTAGGGGTTAAATCACAGTATTGGGATTTGAAACATGGGTTCTGTTCCCAACTCCAACACTTGCTTGTTGTGAAGCCTTGGACAACTTCCTCTGTGACTCAATTTCCCACTCTGTGAAATGCGGCTAATCAAGCCCTCATTTATAGCTGCTTTGAGGCCCCCAGATGACAACAGCTCCATAGGAGTGAAGTAGCATTCTTATTATGATTAATCAGAGAGCTGGACAAACACCTCAGACTATATCTGCTGGTTGAATAACTGTAACACTTAGAATCATTTTTCCAGTGCAAATATGATGAGTTAAAATTCATTTTCTGATAATATTCTCTATATTTGCTTAACATTTGCTCTTTTCACTAATTCCTCAATTTTCACTCATTCCTCTTAGCAAATTGTTTGCTATAATATTCAGAGAAAACAATAACAAAAGGACATTCCGGCTTGTCATAGAACAACTGCACATCTTTTGAGACGGAGTGTGACAGAGCTCAGAGCCTCTTGCTCTGAAAGGCCCCGACCACTTCAGCTATCTGAGAATTAAAGAATAGATGGTATGACACAGAGTAGATCAATTCTGATTCCACTCAGTGGAAGACAGTGTTACAGAAGCATACTACCCATCTCAGACCTCACTGATCCTTTTTGCTTTGAGCTACATGTAATAATCGGTGTATGCATTCTTTTATACCAGCTATATTAAGGGGCTGCTTAAATTATCTTTTTGTGATATTCATGAAATTATCCTTGTTCTTCCAGAAGCGGAAGGGGTTTTTCCCCAAATACTGTCTCTATAGACATTGTAAAGATAGAATAATACTGTTTTGTACTTAGTAGATAGAAGAAGGATCTTCTCTTCTCCTCCTTCTTTTCTACTTCCTTTTCTCATTCTTTTTCTGTGTCCATTTTGCCCTCCGTTTTCCTCTTGTAGTACCCTGTGCCTGTGTAACTTGGAATGCTCACCTAAGAAAAACCTAGTTCATCAATTTCCCTCTCTTTATTACTCCTTTTTTATCTGTTCCTTTTATTTCCTCCACTTTCTCTCCTGATTGTTTCTTTATGTGCCTCCTTGAATATGTCATTATTCAAAAAAAAAAAAGGGAAAAGAAAAAAACACTCATTGCATTTTGTTAGCTCTATTCATACAGGTTTATATTCTTACAGCAATACAAGAATAATTAAAAATAGACTGATTCTATCACCCATAGATGTACTTCTTTCTTCCACTTATGTTAGATCCTTACATCGAATTTGCTCCTGTCTCCAAGCCTTTGAATTGCTTCCCCTCTGTATATGTCACCGTAAGTCCTCCTTTTTCTCTGGAAGTAATTTAAGTGTTTTGTGACACAATGTATTAAGGGCACGATATAAAAATAAACCACATTGTACTGTAATCGCATAGTTACCTGACGGCATAGATTTATATGAATTACACCAACACACAATGATTAGGTAGGAACCACTGGAAAGGACAAAAACCCAACAGAAAACATTCAAACCGGAAAAGCTCCAGGAGGAGGATGTTAATGTCAGCAGTGGAGGTGGATAAGCTGTTTGCAATGGACAGAGATAAGGAAATGGGTTGGTGATACCTCTCTAAAAGTCTAACGGACACTGCAGTTCAGAACTCCAGCTTTAGCCCTATCAACAGCATGAAGCAAGCAGGTGAGATGTCAATAGGCTCGCCTCTCCTCTCACACTGGCATAAATTAGGAGTCACTCCAGTGAAGTCTATGGAGATACAGCAGCATGATCGAGAAGCTCATTGCCTAAAGCAACATGGCTGAGCAAGGAAGGCGTGGAGGCCTCAGTCTCTGTACAGAGCAGGAATCAGAGGTTTCCAAAGCTGCCCTTGTGTTTTCTTCCTCTTCCCTTCATGCAGGCAACCCCCTGTCCTTTGACATACATGGAAATGGATAAATACAAGGCCCATGATCCATAACTTTATGCAGTCAGGGACTAGAAGCTCAGTACTAGTGTCAGAGTCTATAGCCTTCTGCACACAGAAGGAAGATATAAATCACTTTGCTATGTCTCTGGCAATAAAACAAAGGAGAAAAAGGTCACACAAGAGAATTTGTCCTTTAGGCAGTTATCAGACACAATGGTGGCAGGGGAAAAGAATGGGAAAGGCTAGTGTGTGGAGACCAGAATTAAACCCCAAGGGGTAATCTGTGCCCCTTGCAGGAGGATCTTTGATTGTTTTTCTGACTGTTCAAATCAAATACTGTATCTTCATCAGAATTCCCCATTATTAATGACTGAATAATTATTCCCACTCTGCAGCCCAGCAGAAGGTCAACCTTCAAAGCAGTTTTACATCAGTAGAAGCAGGTGGGTGGAGGTGAAGATGCAGTGAAGAGATGATACAATTTTCAAATAAGAGAAAATTACCTGGTCCCTTAACATTCATGTTTCGGACTTATTACAAATCTTGTCGACAATGACACTGCAGGAATTGCAAACTTGGAGAGAACAGCCTGAATATTGTCTTGTGACCACCAGCAGCAGTGTGGTCTAGAGGTTAGAACAGGGATAGTGAGCTAGGACTCCTCAGGTCTATTCCTGAATCTGCCACTGATTTACTGGGTGATCCTAGTCAAGTTACTTAACCTCTCTGTGCCTCAGTATCCCAATCTGTAAAAAGGGCCAGTAATAATTTAAACTGCTGAGAGTTCTTCAGACGAAAAGTGCTATGTATCTGCCAGGTATTATTAACAACCCATGACACTTGCATAGAATGTGTCAGACTCTGCAGCCCTTACTCAGAACTGGGCTCTCTCTCTCTCTGGACAAAGAGCTAAGGTCAAGGCATTTTAAAGGTATTCATTTCTACTCACTCCCACTTCTCCATCCTCATTCCCTACTTTCCTGTATAACTACTGTCATGTAAACCACTCAGAGAGGGAAAGAACTCTGCTATGCACCTATCAGAGCAGGTGGTGAATGGCTCTGAACTGTAAATGCAACTGAAATGACACCTTCTGGTTTGATAGGGCATGTTGGCATCTCACTCTAGTGCTTTGCAATTGGCTGTTCATTTATTGGCCAGTATCATTTTACTAGGGGGGAAAACTGATCCAGTAAATCCACACAGTAGCATATTTAAAGTGATCAGTAATCATGTAAAAGGGTCAGCACCCACTTCTTGTGAGTGCCCCCTTCTGGTCAGGTGTAAGCCTGCTGTTTATTAGTTTGGACCAGGGTGCCACCCACCTCTTGCGGCAGGTCTTCAGTCACTCAGCTCTCTGACCGAGACACACACACCGTCTTTACGTGGCACAAGCAAACCCCTTCCAGGGTATACAGTCTCTACCTTCTCACAGCCCTAATTTGGGGCTATACCACCAAGACTTCCTCCCTGAAGACACTGCCTTCTATACCAGTCCAACAGGAGCCCATTGTGGTACCATCAGTTGGTGTGTTCTTTCCAGCATCTCTCCCT